>NC_084666.1:58044335-58353353 GCF_028389875.1 Rhea pennata | reverse complement strand
AAATATTATCATGTTTGTGGGCCTTAGCTGAAATTATGGCCCAGATAAGCCGGATGAAAGATGAAATCTGTGTAAATCATCAAGGCTTTTACCGTTTTTTTATCCTTTTAATTCAATTTAATGCCCTCTTGTAAGCAGTCATAAAGCAATATGTCATCCCACTCTGCTGATTCAGTCAATAACTGACTGTAATTAGCAACAAAGCCATCTGTTTTCAAAGTCTATCATTTATTTGTTTTATCTTCAAATGCAGATACAACGATCTGTTCACAGACACGTTCCAAAATACTACTGAAAGGAAGTAACTTTTAGGTATGGACTGAAATGAAAGTGAAAAGATCTTTGTTTTCTGCTGCAGAGTAAGATTAGCTAAATGCACTTCTCTGTATTTTAGAATTTTAAAACAAACAAACTTACTTACCCTATTTCTGTCTTGTACAACCAACACCTTTCCAGTGCTTTCATCTAAAACTGCACCTATTAGAGATAATATTGAGAAAGATTAGTGTGTTTCAGACAATTATCTTAAAAATATGTTTTGATAAAAGTGAGATAAACCCTAATGATACTCAATTTACGGTTAGCAAGATTTGTCTGCATGTATCATAAAGTGGTTTGTCAGTGAAAAAAACAATATGCAGTACAATACAAAAAATGTATAAAAGTTCAAACTTAGCAGAACCAAGATAAATGCTTCACAACTTTAAATTCCAGATTAGACAACAAATGCGATGAATATTTTGCAGGTGTTAATATTATCAAAACTAGAGAATGCAAGATCAAGATCTCTTCCAAACAATTTAGCAAAGCTTTTTTTCTTCAGTGAAGACCTCCCTGTAAGCTTGCTCAGAAAGCAGAATTTTTTTTCAAAAAAAGATGTTCGCTGAGTAACCATGATGGGTAAGAAATTTCTCCACTGACATTCATGATGAAACCTCCCACTGTGGCAATGAAGTATTGAGTGCTTTCAGATTAATAACACACAAAGTTTAGCACTCACGATGAGCTGATGGTACTGGTCATGAAAACATTCCATCAGTTGACTGACTCACCTATAAATTCATACTGTGCTAGTCAGCTAACAACTTCTGATAACAAATGCATAGTACTTAGAGTCAACTTGCTAATCAAAAAGCATTGCTCCCATGTGGAGAAGTGACACCTTCACTTAATTAAAGAAAAAATATCACATTGAAAGACAGAGAAATGCCTTTTGTTGAGTTGCACTGCTCACAGTTAGCCTATGAATCTCTCCACAGACTGTATGTTTTCTTACTTTCAAAACCCAAGTGTTTTCACATCTAGTCATCATGTCACACTCAGTAGTTATACTTTAAAAATATTTTTCCCTTTAAAAGAGGCATTTTGTCAGATTTTATGTGCTGTGGTGAGCAGAATGAGAAGACTGGTACAGTTTACCCATCTCTTTTCCACATTAGTCTTGTGTGGGTTTCAAATTAGTAGCTAACTATAAAAAAATGCTATCACTTTCTAGCAAGAGGAAGAGTCTGTGGATAGATCTGTGATGATAAACACATTAAAAGTACTATGGAGAAATATTTCCACATAAGGGAATTATTAAGGAATGAGTGTCCAGCTTGAAAACATCCGTTTCTTTTTAATAATACATGGTAGACTTTTGTGTAGGAGGAATATTTAAAAGATGAAATACCAATCTTCATTCAAGATATGTCAAAGGACATGTTTTAAGTAGGTAGTCACATATCTGCCTCCTTGTGGCTTGTGACTTTTATGACCTCATACTTCCTGTAAATATTTAGCAGGGTACTGGTTCAAGTACTGTGCTGATTGAGAAAAAGGGAAGAAGGAACTTTGATGCATGCCGTGATTACAGGGATTATTTTCTAGAAAAGCCATTCTTCAGCCAAATGGTCTTCTGAGACCAGAGACGGCTGCTGAAGAAAGGAAATTGCTGTTTAAATCAACTAGAAACAACAATTTATCTCCTTTGTTCCCAAGAAATTGCTGCCTGTGGATGCAATTTTTTGCAGTGAATTATTATGTGAGGTATCCAGAAACTGTGATAGATCATACTTAAATCAAAAGCAAGAAGAAAGGAAAAATACTAATGAGATTTGTCGTCTAGTCTCCTTTTCTCTGGTGCAACTCAGGAACCATTCTGCTAAGGCTTGCTCGGCCACACCTGTTTAGCATCACTGAGATCACAGTTTGGCCATGCACTCTGAACTGTGGTTTTAAAGACTCTCACTCTTGGTACAAATGTGATACCTACAACTTTTAATCATCCCACCCCCATGATGACTTTCATGACTTTCTGGAAAGGTTTATGCTTGTAGCCTAACCAAGCAATCACTATTACAACACTGCTTTGTTCAAATGTTCTCTTTTTGAAAATAGATTTTAAAAAACATTAAAAGAAAGTCCCTTGGATATCCAATAATGGAGAAGAAAAATATCTACTCTCTATTTTTTCCATTTATAATTGATCTAAACAGGTACAGAAAATATCTTCAGAGTTGAAGAGCACTCATCATGCCTGGGTGCGAACATGACTCCTTACAATGTAAATCACCAGACAGGAATAGGCATTGCTTTGTAAAAACCTTTGGAGCTTCATTTAAATCACTTTTGATTCCTTGAACAGTGACAAGCTGTCTAACTTCATAGAATCATAAGGTTGGAAGGGACCTCTGGGGATCATCTAGTCCAAACCTCAGCATAGCCCATGCAGGGACTGAACCTGTGACCTTGGCATTAGCAGTATCACACTCAAACCAACTGAGCTAAACCTGCTCTCATTCATGTTCTTGTGCAGATGAGTTTGACATTTGTGCTGCTGCTGTCTTTTACATATCTTCATAAGATACAGAACTTGCCAAGGTTGATGCTCATGCATGTGGAGGGACTCTTCTCTCACTTCAACAGCTTACTTTCAACAACCAGGTTAAGGTAGAAAACAATGAAAATAATACCTATGTTGTAAGGCAAATGCTGCATGGGAAGGAGAAGAGAATGGCTTTTAACTTTTTTTTTTTTCTCCCAGGTACACTGTTATGTGGCATATTTACAAATGTGTCACTTTCTGGATGGCAGACAGCTGCCTCCTCAGAGGTGGAGAATATTGAAACAGCTTTTCAAAAATATCTTAATCATTTTCATACATCAGAAGTTTTCCTTTACATATATGGAAAATTCTGCTGCCTACAAAAGAATGCAGTAAGTTAGTTGGAATATACCTCACATATTCCACTATTTTTAAACAATAATGGCCAACCCCAGTGAGTAACATTTGCTACTCGCTCTGCTTGGTGACTCTGATCTAGTCTGGCAGAACATGACCTGGCCTTGCAGTGTTCACTTCATGGGAAATTCCAGACAGTACAAAAAACAGCAGCTGGTGTCCTTAGCAAAGCAGGCTAGCTACCTGTTGCTTGCTCCCTGCTTCCTAGACACTACTGAACCACTTTCAGGATCTCCACTTTCAGGATGCTCAAGGGATGAAGTCCTGCATCTAACTGATTGCCTGCAGCTTTGAGATGAAGACTCTCATCAGTAAATTTGCTCTCTCTATTGCAGAAAATCTAAAATATGGATTTTTTTTTTGTGCAGGAAACACAAATGTCTGAGGGTTTGGCAATACATATTTACTACATATAAATAATTATATTATTTAATATCTACATAAATTTAGTTGAACCCTCCCACTACACAGTCTCTGCTCTTGAGCTAGAAAGATAATGGAATAAACCTGCATCAGATGGTGTCTACACTGCTGAGTGTATTGTTGGAATATGTTCAATATCCACTAGTGGTAAGTGAAACACTGTAAAATAATATTGTGTTCATTATTTCACATGCACAAATCTGTTTGTTTACATGACTAAATGCCTTCCTGATCTCTTCACCTCAGCTAAAAAAATTCCCAATGAGAAATTAAAAAATATATATATGGGATTAAAATGGTAACAGAAAGCACATACGTTATTCATTACATAATTTTTAAATCTGTGTAATAAATTATGAAATCAATATACCCCCATTTATGAATCTGCTTCTTTCCTTAAAGTTTGTTTCTATTTGTTTAAGATGTTATCTGAAAAGTGTTTATCTCAAAAGTACAATAGCAAACGATGTTTTGAAAGCAATCTTTCATATTGGTATTTTCAAACATTTATATGAAAGATTTTTCAAAGTTACAATTTTCCTACATTCTCTGAAGTCCTCTGTTACAGTCATTAGAGCCAAAACACTTCCATTAAATCATTCTCTTTTAAAATGTACTTTTAGCTACGTAAAACCTGCCTAAGAAAAATCCCCTTTCAATCAGTTCTGTTTTCTCAACTATGCAAATTATAACATGAGGAGTAATGCTGTGCTTTTGCTAGGGCAGTGCATTGTCTTACTCGAGTTTAATGCCACATATTTTAATGGTGAGGTCTTCATACGTCAGGAAAACATGCTCAAACATGTCCATTGAAAAAACCCAAGCCTGTCTTGAGCTTCCATGCTGCCCTCTGCTGGATTTTCTAACTGAAGACTCCTACTAACAACAGTATTAATTAAAGGCTTTGGTTTTTGAGAACGTTATTTTCACCCGACCCATTGCTACAATGAATAATCCTGCTCTAATCTTGTAAGTCCTTTCTAACTAGAATTTATAAAGAGTTCCTTAAAACCAACATGGTGATGAACTAACCGCACAGCCCTTCCAGCCAAGGAGAACAACTCAAGCTTGTCATAAGAGGGATCTGCTGTCACTTCACATCAGAATGGAAAGAGTAAAATCAACTGCCAGATTACAGGCAATTACTGAGTAATGGAACAGGCACTGGCTTTTCTGATGGAAGACTCTTGAGAGAGGAGGCAAAAATGCTCAAATCTGGTGAAGCTGAAATCCAAATGACTGTATTTTTGGCTCATTATTGGTTCCTCATACTCTGCTGTCTAAAACAACATGAAACTGTCTTAGTCTAGTTCCTTCAGAATTGCACTAGCTTTTGGAGCAACTCCTTTCCAACTCTGGTTGTGAGAGGTCTTGCTGAGTAACAGCATAGGTGTCCACAGGTACATTTGTAAAATATACTTGCTTGGGATGTGCACTTCAGTTGCAGTTTAGAAGAGCTTTTGGACTGCTGTAATTTATGCTAATATTTAGGTGACCACTTGAATAATTTCCACTGGTTAAAGTTTATCCCATTTGCAGACCCTAACTTGGACACTGTTTAGGCAAATGCATATATTAAACATCTGCGGTCAAGGACAGAAAACATTTGAATAGAGATGTGATCTTTTTTTTAAGAAGTTCATAGTTGCTTTTCTGTTTCTAAAAATACTGCTGTAACCCTGAAATTTCACCTCTCTAACCTGCAAAAGGTGAAAGGCAGGATATGTCTCTACAAATGATAAATAAAAACAACAGATCTGAAGGAAGGTAAATTTTTAAGGCTTCAGGAAATTTCTTCTCCCAGAGCTGTTTACAAGTTTCTCAAACTGGAATACTGATGTCTCTCTTTATTGGCTTGTTTTCAGCAAAACCCACACTTTGCCTTTCCAGTACATTCACGAATGGCACACTACGCCTTAGAAAGTTACCCAAGCCAACTTTGACATGTTTGTTGTGTAGAATCCTGGCTGATTTCCTGTTGAACCTGGTCCTACACAATCATAAGTCTTTTCATATGTGCTGTATAATTCATTTTGGAACTAAAATAATTTTGGAACTAACCTGCAACTCCTATTTGATGCGTGGCATACCCCGGTAACTTGCTGGGCCCTTCTCCTAGCCACAGCGTCAGCGTGGAGGAGTCTGATTCGGCATGGTGAAAAGTAAAGCCTTGCAAAGCAGCCGTAGGTATCAGTCTACTTTGGAGGATGGGAACGTGCAGCCAGACAGCTGTCCTGCCCTCCTCTTGCCACTGCTTAACCGAATCTGAAAGAAAGAGTGATATGGAGCTGCTCACGCTATCTCAAAAGCAACTCAAGATAAAGATAAAAGCTGTTCTCACTTGATAACCTCCCTTCTGCTCACTCCTGCTCGTTTTAGGCCTCGAAGGGAGAAACAGCAGATGAATGTGTGCTAACTGTGGCTGTCAGCAGACTGGCTGTTATGATCTTTCCTAAAGCCAGGTGCGTGCAAGTCTGTGCTCGGACCTCACCGGCTACGGGGTCAAACAATCACAGGTGTAAGAAAGTGTCGGTATCAACAGGAGGGAAGGAAGTGCTGCCAGCTCAATGCTTGAGCTTCCCTTAATACCTTAATCAGGCGGAGACAAGCAAAAAAATGCATTTTTCCTGTCACTGCTGCTCACACAGATTTTGTACAGCACAGAGAAACCAATTTGTGCTCTGCCCACCGTGCCATCTTTGCTAAAAGGCTCTAGTTATCGTGAGAGGGCTTCGTGCCACGGGCGACAGAGCGCCGCGCTCCCCTTCCAGCGGTCCCCTCGCTCTGTACCGGCCTGCGGCCCCCCGAGGGCAGCCCGGGCCCCGCCGCCGCCGCCACTTGCCCTGCAGCCACCGTCGGAAGGCGGCCGGGCTCGGCCGGCGGCGGCCGCGCTGCTCCGCCAGGTCCACGCTCACCCCCCCGAACCGGTCCGCCCGCGCCCGCGGCCCCGCCGCGGCCCCGCGCAGCGCCCGCAGCGGCCCCGCGCACAGCCACGGCCACGGCCGGGGCCGCCGCGGCAGCAGCGCCCGCAGCCGCAGCGCTCGCCCCAGCCCCGCCATGGCGCGGCGGGAAGCGGGGGGCGGCGCCGGCCTTTGCACCAGGAAGCGCTGGGCGGGCACCGCCGCGGCAGCATGGCGGCCGCCGCCAGGAGGAAGAGCCGGGGCCGCTCGGCCGCGGCCGGCGGCGGCGGCGGCAGCAGCGCCTCGCCGTGTGCCGCCGCGGGCGGGCCGCTGCCGCTGGCCGCGGCGGACGCGGTGGACGCAGGTACGGGGAGGCCGCGTCGCGAGCGCGCCGTAACGGCCGCGGCGCGGCGGGAGGCGCGCGCGGTAACGGCCGCGGCGCGGCGGGAGGCGCGCGCGGTAACGGCCGGCGGCGGGGCGGGAAGCGCGCGCGGTAACGGCCGATGGGGGGAGGGGGGGGCGGCAGGAGGAGTGTGTCACCGCGGAGCGGTGCCCGAGGCAGTAAAACAAGCAGCCGGCTGCAGCTTTCAGTCCTGTATGTTTTGAGGCGCATCGCTGCTGGGAGTGAGGTGACAGCGTCTTTCTCCACTCGTGCTCTGACGTCTTTTAAGCTGAGTAGTTTTTAGACTTCATTGCCTCCTCGAAGACGTTACGGAACTGTTTTCCCCAAGGACAGGCCCTGCACTGCAGCAGAAGGGCTTCCTAGAGGCCACGGGCTGGAGGGCGGCCTTGTGGCACACAACTCTGCACGCCGTGGTGGCAGCAGCTCCGGCCAAGTTACCTCCTGCAGGCTGGCCTGGGCCTGGCTGCTGCTCACAGAGTAGCCTAAGCGGGTCTTGTGGCTGCAAAGCCTTTGCTGCAGAAGCATTTTCTGAAAAAGTGAGGGAAATCAGGATAGCAGCTGCTTCCTCTGACTGACTGACACTGGTATCATGACCCAGACCCATCATGTAGCAGTAGAAGTCATAAAACTGATAGGTGTGCGCATTTCTGCCGTGAGGCGAGGTTTGTACTGTTCCCTCTGCTACTACCATCTTGTGTGTGTTTGGAAGGGTTTTGTTAGTTATGCTGACTGTCTGGCACATGTGGGAAATACTGACTTCATTTGCTATGTGGAAAAGATGACATATTTTCTCCTAAAAATGTTAGAAGATGACAAAGTTCCAAAAATGCTCCGGAGAGTCCTTGTACAGCTGTCGCTGAACACTATGAAATCTGCAAATATATGCATAGGTCGTCCGGTCTTGCTTACCAGTGTAGATGGAAGACAAGAGGTGAGAGTCCTTGTTTATCTGAGCACTTTTCCTTATTGTTGATTAATATATTTCGTTTGTATTCAATAATGGACCAAAATGGAGCATGCATTTAGAAATATAATGAATGTTATTTTCTGTGTGTTTTATATTGTGCTTACATGTTTCTTCTCAGTACAATATACAAGTATTTCATTTGTAAATACTCTTCTTAATATTGGTAGTTTTGTCCATCCATTTGTAGCTTTTCCTAGTCAGGCCAGTGTGTGCTTTGTGTTTTCTGCTCCATAAATGTAAAATCCTGGTGGAATTGTTCTCTTCTTTGTATGCAAAATTTATTTATTTTTTTCCTTTTAAAGTATCTTAGTGCATATCTTAAGAGAACTCAGTGCTACTCACGTCTTAGCTGTCCATGGAACCAGATTTTTAACCTAATCATTTTCTCCCAAACGATGTATTTATTAAAAAACCTTAACTTTTTCTCTCACCTCTTATTTGAAGGACTAAGAAAGAGGGAGAAAAAAGTCTCTTAAACAAGTGACAATTGTTTTGTTTGAAACTCTTCCTAGGTCTGTACTGCTTGGCCCACTGCAGGCTTTCCGGGAGGGAAGGTTGGACTGAGTGAAACCACGCAAAGGAACCTGAAAGTAAATCCTGGTGATGCAGTCTCTGTGCAGCCTGTGACTGGTGCAGTCATCCAGGCAGAAGAAGTAGATGTAAAGCTGAGGTATGGAACGTGTCAAAATCTGCCAATGCGATGTGAGGCATCTGATTTACACAGCAAACTCTTACCTCTTAGAAGATGCCATTTTTCTCTCCGTTGTGACAGACTAGTATGCACGCAAAGTCACACATGCACAGATGTTCCTAGGGTTGTTTTGTGTTAAATTAACAAATAGTAATCCTGGCTCAGTGCCTCCTTAAGTAGAAATCAGGCTACCTGTGTTACATTTGCTTTAGGCAGGTGTGTTTAAGTGTATGATCAAGGCAGATTTTTTTTTAAACTTCTCAGTTGTGAAGGGGAGCAAGAAGGTGCAAGTCAAAACTTCCTTGAAATTACAAAGATTTTAAAAATTAGTGGTTTATTCATCTGCTGAATAATTTTGAATAATGAATTTCATCTGTTGAATAATGCTGAATAACATTCCACTGAATTAACATTTGAGTTGACAGGGAATGTAGTTGTAGTTATTTCGTAAATAAAGCTATTTTATAGTTATTTTGAAATAGCCCCAAAATACTTTCTGTAACTTATCTTCTACTACCTTGTCAAATGCCAGTTTTTGAGTGGGACCTTGTCTTTGCCCTTGTCATTATAAGAGAGAGATGTTGTTTTCCAGCAGCTTGAATCTCAGAAATGCTGGTGAGGTGACCTTGATTTTGTCACTAGTATAACCAGCCTAGTTTTAAATATACTTTTACTAGTTAACTTGGCTATGTATGCTATACTGATTCCCTCTAGTCAGCTTGCTTTCACCTTCATGCCTCTAGTCTCACCAGAAAATGAAAAAATTATGTAATTTCAGCTTTCTGCTGTATCTGATTCAAGCCTGTAGGAAGTCTGATAATTATTACACACTGTTTTTTTATAGAAGTGGTTGAAAACACTCATTTCATTAAAAATAAAGAAATCCAATAATATACTTGTTAAATAATCCTAATCTGTATTTATCTTGACATATTAATATGCAATGCTTTTTTTTTAAAGCTGTGACTTTTATTGAAAGACGTTACTAAAAATAAAGTCAGAAGAATTGTATATAATTTCTAAAATATTTGTGATTACAGTAAACTTTTGGAAACTATTCTGGAGAGAGTTTTTCTTCTCAGTCAGGATTTTGTTTCAAGATTTGGGCATAGTGTACTGCCAGACTGTATACTATAAATGCATTCTTTCCTAAAATTGCTCTAGGAGCAATAACATGAAAACAGGAACTGGCCATGTTTTTTAAGTCTGTTAATGTATTACAACCTTAGCACAACCCTAAGAATATCCAATTATTAAAAGAATGAATAGCAATCCTATTGTTCAAGTACTTCCTAATTTTTAGACGCTTTACAGATACATTGCTCATTCTCTACAGATTAATAGCTTTGGAGAGCTGTTTGCACATGTGAATTATTATTTATCTATTTTCTGGTTAAAAATCAACCTCCTAACTCCAGACCTCAATAACTTCATTAAGGATGTGTTTGCTTGTTGTGAGGGCTCTGGTATTTTGAGACCTCTCCTCAAAACTGGAATAATACCCTTCTTTCCTTCAGATTGATTCCTTAATCAGTAAAATAATAATTTTGAATTGGAATTGGAGTTTTATTGGTAGATTTAGAGCTCCCTCTGTTGATCATAATTTTACTTGCAGTTGCTGTATCTGCTTTAAGTACCTTCAGTGATAATGCTGTTTAGCTCTGTGTAAAGTATTTTGTCATACATATCAAAATACTTAAAAAGTCGTGGATGTTCATCTGCAACATGGACGTAGTAAAACATTTATAGTGAAAGCATAAAGGCTTTTATGTGAGGATCTTCCAGATATTTTTAGCGGGATAAATGCTGATGAACTATAGAAGTTAGGTAATGGTTTTTAATAAAAGGTAAAACTGTGAATGAATCAGGAAAAAGATTATATGGATAAACTATGTATCGTGAAAAAATACCTTGATCTGTTTGGGCACAGGCACATGACTGAATCACAACAGTCTTATAAACTGCAGAGTGTCTGAGGAGCAGGGGGAATTAATCTCTGTATTCTTAGTGGGTCTTAAATATGATGCAAAATATCTTAATATAATCATCAGTGAAAAGCAATTCATGTAAGACCTAATTTACTTTCCATTTGGCCTAAGAGCAGATGTGTTCAGTCACACCTGTGGTCTCCTGCTAAACCCTGATGATGCTAACTGTCTGTTTGAGAAAGTGCTGTAGGCCTGGCTGGGGCTGGATACAGAAGAGACTGAAGATTGACTTATTGAGTCACTCAAAGCTAGATTAAATAAAGGATTAGAAAATGCATCATGGGGAAAACTTTTCACTGTTTTGGTAGTGTGTATTCAGTGCTTAAAGGCATGCACAGTTTTGCGAAATGCTCAAGATGCCTGTCAAAGACTGCATATATATGTGTATTTGCAGGAATGGAAGAGATCTTTCTTGTAGAATTATTTCAGTCCAGGAAATGTAGCAATGACCATTCTATGTGGTCAGTTAAAAGCAGCATGTATTCCATATTTGTAATCTTCAGAAATGATAAATGTAACTTACTATATTGTTTAATTTAGTGTTTTGTATGAAAAACTGAAACAAAATTGAGTATTTACAATTTTGTTGTTAGCGATGTGACTAGTGTATTTGGAGGTAAAATAAAATGATCCAGAGATTGTAATGTGATAATCCCTTTTCTTTCTTTGTGGGGTTAAATTCTACACTACGAAATAGTTGACATTCATTAAATAATTACTGATCGGAAAAATACTTTTTCTGCCTACCACAGGGACAAGGATGCTTCTATGAATGCTGAGGAAATGTCTGTCTGTCTACTGAGAAACCTAGGTATGAGTTTTTTGCATTTCTTTAAACTTTTTTATTTTTGTAATGGAAGATCAGATTTTGGATAAAAACCAAACAATTTCCTCTTATGATCCTGATCAAGGGCTCAAGACAAGCAAAGAGAACATTATTCAATTTGAAATTCTTTTAGGGGTATACCCCTGAAAGCCCTGCTTTGGGCTAAATCATTTTCTATATATTTAGCTTGCTTTAATCCTGACTTTTAATCTATTGTATTGATATCTATTGCTGGTTCAAACTACAGTTGTTAGCAACCACTGGTGGTCTTCTATGGTGATACTGTGATGTACTTCAGAGTATACTTCGCATTGTGAAGAGAAAGAATATAATGCTGTGCATTGAAAACAAGATAAGGGATCACTATTAACATTAAATCTTGTATTCTGAAACTTTTACATTGGTGGTAAATGAGCAAAATTGATATACCTTGAGTGGCAGACGGGCATAAGTACATCAGAATAAAACCCAAATTCCTGCATAGGTAAGGTAGTAGTATTCAAAGGTTTTTAATCGTTCTATTCAAGGAGAATCTTCTGACTTATGAATTGCCAAACTTGTTAAATTGGCAAAAATTGCCAAACTTGCCAAGCTTCTTTGGCACTCTAAGAAGCAGAAAAATGTGATCTGGATTCCAAATTCATGAATTTGACTGGAAATAATAAATCTTGTTTATATTTTTGCCTTTGTTATTTTATGAGTTTTAGAGTGCATTCAAATCACATTTCTGAATTTTTCTATGGAATATAGAGGCTAAAAACTTATCTTTCTTTAGACCAACATTCTCAAAGAGGGATGGGCTAAACATGAAAGATTGCAAGCCTATGACAATCGTAGCAAACACAAAATTTGTATTTCTTACAATACTGTTTCCATAATCTCACTCTGTGTGCTATATAAAAGGTAGAAAACTCAGATTAATGAGGAGCTTAGTATGAGAGTTAACGTGTGCTAATGATGAATGTTCATCCAGTGCTGTCTGCTTGTAGATAAAAGGATCATTTTAGAAGGCAAAATGATTGTGTTGTAAAATTATGTAACCTTTAGTTATGTTGATTTATAGCACTCTTACTTACTAGTAAAGAATTATTCTGATATAATAGTGTCTGAAGGTTGTTTCTGCCAAATTAAATTGAAATTTCTCCTTTGTTTTCTTCTTTTTCTTTTTGAACCTTAATCATAGATGGGAAAGTAGTTTTGCCAGGAAACCTCTTGGCTTTCACTTTCTATGGCAAACTTTGTAACATCGTGGTGATGAAAGTGAAAGGAACTGATGGTGCAGAGCTGACCTCCTCAGGCAGTGCTATTTCCAGTGAAATATATGAGCCAGACCTTGAAAAATCTGAGTTGGAGAAGAGTGCACTAGATTTGTCCTTACAGCTTGGCAAGATGGAGGTTGATGATACTTTGGAGTTTGCATCTCCGAGCACACCAAACAAAGCGATGGCTCCAGGGTCACCAGTTACACCCAGTTCTGCTCTGGTAGCTAGTGGTCAAGACTCTGGTCAGACAGATAAACTGCACAGCAAGGAAAACGTCACAGACCTCACTGATGATTTGGAGTTATCTGGGAAAGGAGGTAGTGAGAGACTCCCACTGACTGGCAAACCTGGAATGATAAGCAGTGCAGACGTTTTTTATTTCATTTCTTCAAGAACTAGAATCAATTTTATTGAAACTAGGACTAGTGAGGCAGGAGATGGTGACTGCGAATCTCAAATTACGTATGATATGATAGGAGGTTTAAACAGCCAGCTCAAAACTATTAGAGAAACAATTGAACTGCCGATGAAGCAACCCGAACTGTTCAAGAGTTACGGTATGATGTCTAAGAATTGGATTTCTTAATTTTATAGTATTTTTTTTTAATCTTTCTTTTTTTTAACCAAGTTATTCAACCAGAAATATATACTGATGTTTTTATGTAGTACTGGTTCAGTATACTTGGGTGTGCGGTGTCAAACTCTTTTATAATTGTACTGTATTGGTATTATGAAGATGTAATGTTTAGCTTGTGTGAAAAATAATTCAGTAGGAAAGAAATATGTATATTTAGGAAAGTTCTGATGTTCATAAACAGAATTTATGAACATAACTTATGGCAAACAGTGAAGACTTCTGTACTGAGATATTTGAAAGATACAGATGTTTCTTGTGACTTCATAAGTTATTTTCTTGTAGAGTGAACTAAATATATATTTCTAAGTTAGGAAAAAATCAGTCCCATTAATTATTCTGTTATTTTTATTCCTGTCTGTTATAGAGTTCCTGTAAAATTTTAAGGCAATATTTGAGCCTTTTTGCACGAACCCCTTAGCTTATTTAGTATGGAATTACAGGGTTGAAAAGCTAATATGTTTAATATTGCCATATATTAAATTATTTCGAACATTGTATGTGAACTTAGAGAATTTATGTGACAAAGGTAAAAAAAAAAAAAAAAATGTACTGAGTATTTATCGCAAATGGTTATGTACATAGAGCAGGCAAGTCTGCTCATTGTACTTGTCTAGTGAAAAAGTTTATACATTTTTCTTTTTATTTCTTTTGTTGCAACATTTTCTTTCATTTCTGAGGTGATTTCACTGATCACTAGGGCAATTTTCGTAAAATACAGACAGTTCTTTCAGTGTACATTGCATAGGCATAATCTGTGGGTGTCTGTGGGATGGGGCAAGAAGTTTTAATCTACTGTCCTGCCCAGTTTGTTGACCCCCAACCTCAGCATTCATTACATGTTTTTGTGCTGGCAAAAGTGTTGCTTCAGTATCAATATTTTTCATATTTAGTACCAGAAGTGCTTGATCAAAGGCTTTACTAGCAGTTATGTGAGGGAGGGTGATATTTCCTCCCCTCTCACAGTTACTTGCTGAATAACCCTCCAAATGTTAGGAATCCTTATCTGCTCTTGGCTAGTGAGGAAGTCACTTTAAGTGAGACTTTTGGTCTAGCTCTTTCTTGCCAGTACAATAAAAGCCACAGGAGGGAGCAGCACATGCTTTAATGGACTAAGGAACCAGTTCCTAAGGCACTTAGTTCCTGTTTTGTCAATTAGCAGATAACTTTTGTCCTTTCAAGTACGTTAGTTCCTAAAATGTTGTTTTTCTGTTCACACTGGTTATATTATTCCTAGAAATGGATATATTATTGCTAGAAATTCCTAGTAAGTTTTCTTCTATCACCTTACGTGTTTGTTCTTCAGTCCTGTTTCAGCAATGCTTTTTGTGCCAGAGCTTTTTCCATTGTTAACAGCATAAGTCACCCTTCTTGCCTTTTAGCTTTTCATTTACTGTTTTTGGCTTCGTACCCATTTAATTTGGCCCTGTAGTCTGAAATATTTTTCTGCACATTACCTGAGATCGTAACCTTACTTTACTCCAGTGTTTGATTACTTCTGTCCAGTTTTAACTGCACACAGGAGTACCTTGTTCTTCCATTGTCCCTTGTAGTTTGTGCAAATTCACTTTTTTTTTTTTGGTATGGATATGTATTTTTTCATGTTCTTATAAGAATTCTTTAAGATGCAATTAATTCTAGATATTTGAATTAAGCCTTACAGTGTATTCAAAATTTTTTGGACTGCTGAAGGGAAAAGGTTTTCTGACATCGGAAATTTGCAACGATGATGCTGTAAGAGTCTTGAATAATAAAGTACATTCATGACTACTGGGTACTCAGTCCGATAATTTTTTGAAGAAAAAATGGAAAGTGATAATGTTAAGCTACTGAAAAGTACAGTAATTGAGATGATTGCCTTTGGGACAGAACCTGTTGGACTATAGAAGACAATAAGGTAGATGTGTGCCCCATGTAACAGTGTCACAGATGTTTCCTGCAGAGAGCTCTTCCCTTTGAAAGCGTACCATTTTATCAAAGTGACATGTTGGTTAAAGAAGTTAATGCTGAGATCAAGTTATAATAAAAAAATAACTAGGGCAGTGAAATGTGCAAGTGCAGCTTGTTCACTCAGGCATTTAGCACAAATAACTCTTTCTTCTCTGTTTGTGTGCATGTGCTTGTCTAAAGGAATCCCTCCTCCTAGAGGAGTGCTATTATATGGCCCTCCCGGTACTGGGAAGACTATGATTGCCAAAGCCATTGCAAATGAGGTTGGCGCTCATGTTACTGTTATTAATGGTCCTGAAATAATAAGCAAGTAAGTCCACCCAATTTATTTTTATTAATACTATAAATATATTTGCTTGAAACCTGTACTGGCATCTACCCATTGGAGATCCAGTATTCCTCTGTGTAGAACTGGGTGTGGGCTATCTGTACAACAGTAAAAAATAGATGGAAAGGAGTTCCCTCAGTAGGGGTTATGTTTCTTGTTGTAAAAAAAGTGGTTAATTTGGTTTGGCTTAGAAATTTGTGCAAGGCATGGACTAAATTAAGAAAAAAGAAAAAGACTTAAACTGCATCTGTAACTGAATGTTAGTTACTTCTGCCGCAAGAGGAGTAACTTGTTTGTTTAAACATACTGAAATTAAAAGATGAGACTCTATGGGTTAATTTCTTCAGGCAACCCATTTGTCTTTGTTATATAAAAAGAGAATGCTTCTAACACAGAAGAGAGAAACTTTTCTCTGTAATTTTTTGCTGGCTGCAAAATGGTTATTTCTTTGCTTTTACATCATTTTACCTTAATTTCTTGTTCTTATGGAAATAAAGATTGTTTTAGATATTCCTATACTTCCTAACTTCACTGGAAACTGAAAGGGAGGGCTGCGGCTTTCCGGGACACAAGAGTAGTAGTTTTCCAAATTGCCTGGAAAATGCAAAACATGGTTCTTATTAAAATATTCTAATTCTTACAGGTTTTATGGAGAATCTGAATCAAGATTACGTCAGATATTTGCTGAAGCGTCTTTGCGGTATATTCTTTTAGATAATTATATTTATGCTTGCTTATTTGCAGTATTGGTTCCAGTGTTAATATTTTTAAAAGAAAAAAACATTGCAAAAATCTTTGAATTGTAATATTCTTCTGCAGAGGTTTTTACAAGGAAGTATACATTTATATACAGCTTAGCTGAAAGGAAGGCAGTGAAATTCTAGTATGCCTATTAAATGCTTCTGGACATTATCCTATTTAAGGAACTGTTACAGATGGTGCCAAATCACTAGGTCTGTATTGTTTGTGTATTGCATACTTATTTCAACAGATGGAAGCACTAGCCAGAGTTTCACCTGGATCTGAATTTTTCTGTCTAGTTTTACTTTTGGAGAGCAGTGTAGTACTGTACTCAGATTTGGAAGCTAGCTCTAAGTAAGCAAGTGTTGGTACTGAGTGTAGACTTCCAGGTGCTGATATTCGTAATACATTAGCAAAAGACTAGTTTCTGTGTCTGTGAAGATGGCAAATAAAACAGTCTTTTTAGCCGTGAAATCTGAGTATTTAGTGTCTAGTCTTTGAGAGAGAGTCATAGAAAAATAGCTTTGGAGGTCATCTTAAAGGCGTTAGTTGTCTAAGTAAAATAATAATAATCTTCATTATCTTTTTGAGTAATGTCGTATTCAAGGTTTAACTTTAAATTTCATAATGGAGTGGGATGCTTGTTAATTTTAGCAGGAACTGGATATTTTCCATAAATTTTGCCTTAATATTTTAAATCCTCCTCAGCACCTTAACACTTATTCATTGTCTCTCTCCCTCTTTTTTTTTTTTTTTTTTTAATCAGTCGCCCTTCCATTATATTTATCGATGAGTTGGATGCACTCTGTCCAAAGAGAGAAGGGGCTCAGAATGAAGTTGAAAAGAGAGTTGTAGCTTCATTGCTGACATTAATGGATGGCATTGGCTCTGTAAGTAGACTGTATTGAGACAATGTGTACAGGGACAAGCTGAGCACTATGTATTTGCTTATATAGTACAACCAATTTTAGGAGCATCACTTGGGAAAAGAAGTGGCCGTAGGTGATACTTTATATAGTTATGTATGCTTTATTGGATACTAGGAAAGGAAATAGGAGAGAAATGTCTGTCAATAACTGTGAGATTAAGGCTAAGATGTTTGGAAGAGCTTTCAGACTACAAAAGAAAGCAAGTTTGCCTCCATTCGCTGTCTTTCTTTTGTCTTCTCCCACTTTTGTAGTTTTGTAGATAAAACTGAGATTTTAGTGATACCCTATCATTGAGCTAAGCTGGATATTGTTACTGCTCTGAAATTGAGTCAAAACACTTATGATGATAGTTAACCTGCATTAGTAAAGGAAACAACAACTATTTCAAAATTCCTGTACTAAAATTTACATTTGCTTTTTCTTCAGAAGGCTTTTTTAAATCACTTCAGTATATTATGAATTAAGCCTCTAAAGTTTACTAATCTCCGATCTGTTGTTTTCTGATTATTAGCGGGACAGTAGATGAAGAATTCTGTTCACAATATGAAAATCAATGTCTTTTTTTTATTTAGTCTGCAAATTTCTCCTTACTTTGCTATATAATAGTTTGAATTGACCAATCTGTAACTGGTCACAGGCAGAGCATATTTTCTGTTGGCAAAGACTGATGGACATTCTTTCTAGGGAAAGTTCTTCATTGGCAAAAAGAGAACAGCACTGCAGGAGACCTCCCCGCTGATATTGTATCACTTTAAAAGTGAAAAAGCAGAGCTTGAGGACATTGATTAGGATTTTTGACTTTGCTCTTCCTTTTGAACAGTTCTTCTGTTACCTCCTGCCTCTGCTGGTTTGATACATTATCTTTTTTATTGAATAAAATTTATTTATTCAAGGTCTTTTGCTGCCTTTTGTTCTTATGCCAACACTGTCTTTCAGCTTACACTTATTTTTCTTTCCTCTGTGCTTATCTTCCTGGTACAGGGAAGTTTCAGTTACTGAGACAAGTCATAGCTCCTCTTAAGCTGTGTTTTGCCAGACCAAAGCCTTAGTTCCTTGAGCAGTCCCTTGTAAGAGAAGCCGTCTGGTTTCCTGGTTGTTCCTGTTGGTTTTAGTTAGAATTCTTCCTTTGTGTTTGTGAGCAGAGCTGTGTACTGATACCCTCAGGTAACCCACACAAAAGTGAAGGCAGACCTGTGCCTGAAAGGTACTGAAAGGGAAGAGAGCAGGTTTTGGGGATTAGAGCAGGAGACAGTGGGATAAGGAGGATCTTGGAGTAAAGTTTCTCTTGTATTATCCATATGTACATGTAGCCTGTCATACTGCTGAGTTGCACGGATGATTAGCTTGGCTGGCATCACTTAAAGGATATACTATTGTGAAAAGTTGTCTGAGTTCCTTTAGAGCTAGCATCAGGATTTAGTGTGTGTAGTAGCAGTGAAAAGTGAGCAGGAAATATGTTTATAAACTATGTGAGATTTAATCCTCTTTTTAAATTTGTATTTTCTATGGTTTGATTTGTTCAGGAGGGCAGTGAAGGGCAGCTTTTGGTACTTGGGGCCACTAATCGTCCTCATGCACTGGATGCAGCTCTGCGCAGACCTGGGCGTTTTGATAAAGAAATAGAAATTGGGATTCCTAATGCACAGGACCGGCTGGATATACTCCAGAAGCTTCTTAAGAAAGTTCCTCATTCGCTCACAGCAGCAGAGTTGGTGCAACTGGCTGATAGTGCACATGGATACGTGGGTGCAGACTTAGCAGCTGTATGCAAGGAAGCAGGTAAGGATCTGTGTATCTTGCTTAGGATCTGACTTTACTGTTAGTCTCTTCATTTAGTTAAAAAAAAGGAAATAGTCCACAGTTTATACTAGTGGCTTTTGAATGGATGAATTGTATCATTGTATCAAACAGAACATAACAAAATATGGAATGTGAGGAATACTGATTTGTCTGCTTCTTTGTAAACTAGAAAAGCTTGTTTGTGAGCATTAATGTATTAATGTTGAGATTAATAACACTGGGGAGTCCCCTGTGCCATCTGTAGCATACTAGACAGTTAGCTGTCTCTCAGTTTACCAGTAGTTGAGTGAGTTAACTGATACATCGCTTGGAGTTCTGCTCTGGGCTCTAGAGCCTGCCCCTTCTCCACAAAGTCTTGAGTTGCTAGGGCTAGACAGCTTGTCCTGCAGATCCTGATTCCCAGGATGTTCAGACTGTGGGCCTGACTAGCATTTGTGTTCTCTCTCTCCCACTTTTTGTGCCTGCGTTTCGTTTGCCTGCAGACCAGGAGTTTGTGACAGGGAATTGCATGCACCCAGGTCTGGTTCTGCAGTGGAGCTTGGATGCAACTGGAGTGCATGCGCTTAGCTGGGGCTGAAAGGCATCCCTTAGCCTCCGCACAGATGTAGCCCAGAGGAATTAACCATAGCTCATGCAGCGAGGGTTCAGTATGTTCCAGGGAATACTTAAACACAAGTTCACGTCTGCTTTTGTTGGATGAAATGTTAAAAATAAGCTCTATCCGTTTTTACATTTTGCTATAATGGGTCTATGCAGTTTCAGTGTTGGATCTTAAATCTACCCATGAGCAGCCTTTTAAAACAGTCTAGTCAAAATATGTCTCTTCAGTTCTGCTTACGCATATTTTCTCCGTTGTAATTGGCAAATATGTTTGCTGTATGTGTTGCTTACTTTTATTTCCTTTGGCATTGGGACAGCTTCCTCTGGCAATGGCACAGTGCACAGTTAATTCTTGCATCAGAATTAACTATTAAGATGATAGAAGTTTTATTAGGGGTGATGGCACCTGGAACAGGAAGGTTTTTACTTGCTAGTTTCCAGAATTTTTAAGGGATAGTTCTAACATGAATCTGTGGGCTTTTGTATGGATAAAGAGGAAAAAAAATACAAGTGAGTATTCTTTTTGTAATGTTCTTCGGGCTACAGTAATATTTTAAGTTCTGTTTTAAGTTAGCTAAGTTTAAGTTAGTTTCTTTTTGAAAGAAATATATACAAAGAGCATCAAAAATCAGACTCCCTTTTTATTTTTCCTTCTTTTTTTCGGAAGTCTGTCAGCCCTCCTGTGTCATGGGCTTTACATAGCAAGTACTTAATACTTGTAATAAAAAAAAATCATTTCAGTGAAAAATTTTGTGATTAGAAGTCCTCATTGATTCTGTAACTGTGGTCACTTCATTATCCAGCTGTAGATAGCTGGATACATTTACCCACTTTATGAGGACCTTTGAGAAGATAAATTCTGAATGTTGTACGCATTGAACATTATGCCTTTACTCAGCCTTATGCAAGTCCAAAATTTCTGCCAGGCACCTATCAGTATCCACCTGCAGGACACAGTGTTATCTGGGAGCTTTGCATCCTAACACAGTGCTCTTTGAGAGAGTGAGAGAACTGAGAGGTCTCCTTTCTATTAATCTTCTTTCATTGAATTCATGCTGTTAAATTTCCATGTCATTTATTAACTTGGAGCGACCTCTGCTGGAGAAAATATAGGTCTACTCCTTTAACTCTTTGCAGCCTGGATGTATTTTCCCTTTTCAAAAAACTGTGAAAAGCATGATTTGGTTGAAGTATTACATAAACCAAATTTAAACTGCTCATGTTCCAGGAACATCTGTCAGTAACATTCTTTTTTGTGATCAAATTCTTGAAATCTGTTTTTTAAATTAAATTTTCAACTTCATGTAAAATATTCCCACTTTAATTGGGGTTAAAATTAGAAAAAAATAGCTTTTGTGACGTAATATTTCTCCCCAGTGGGGCAAGGTTATTCTATATGGCAAGCTTTTGAGTGTTTTGTCTACTCTGATTTGGTGTCCTAAGCAATGGGTTTCTGTTGCTTCCCTGAAGAAATTATTCCTTGATTATATCAAGATGGCTTGATATCCAGGAATGCTCTCTGATACTGAGCCTAAATTTTCCTTGTTTAGTTTTATGCTACTACTTCTATTTACATCCTTGTGTAACACATTCACTCTCCCTCCTTACTGTTTGCACCGTTCAGATATCTGTAGGCTGTTCTCACGTCCCCTACCTCCTCATTCATTACTTAGCCGAGCTATAAATATTTAGCTCTTCTAATCTTTCCTTATAAATAAGTCCTTCCTGCCTTCTGAGAACTTCTGTAGATTTTCTCTGAACTCCCTCCAGTTTGTCAATAACCTTTTGGTAATGCAATGCTCAGAATTGAACATATGTACATTTCATATACATTACAACATAAAACACAATACAAACGTGTGGTTAAGATTGCTGGTGTCCATTTGTAAATAACCAAAATGCTTGGTAATTAGAAAATTCTTAATTCAAAGTTCTTTCACAAATTTTAAGGTTAACTGCCAGTTTCTTACATGATAAATCAAGATGATGTGTGTTTAAATATAGGTAAAACATGGAAATTAATTTAAAAGCGCAGATTCTGAACCCAGAAGTACCTATTCAGTTTTTAGCATAAAATAATTGTTGCTTGTCAGTTGTGTTGCAGCAGTAGTCTTTGGGAGACTCTTAAGTCCTGGTTGCCTTGTATGTACCTTTAGATACTTCACTTATGGCTGGAAAACCTGAACGCGTTTACAGGCTAAATATGTTTGTATGCTTAATAACAGATTTAGGTCATTTCTAAAGGATTCTTCCTTCATTATAGTTTTATTTCCACTCCATTTTTCATATGCATGTGTAATATTATGTCTATACTGCGTGTATAAACCAAGGAAGACTGTGGCTGTATACAATTAGTGTAACACAGTATATGATATGATAATTGTAGGGCTATAATTGGCAAACTTTCATGTGGTCATCTGCAGTTAAGTTCCCTGAGATACTTGATTCTAAAAACTTTTATGCTTATCCTCTAGATAATTCTGAAGAACCTTGGTTAATGAAAACTACGTAGCTATCGTAGAGTTAACATTTCCAACTGTTTTCTTGGCAGAACTAACTTATTTGAGCAAGCACTGCTTAGTGATGCTTCTGGGGTCAGGCAGGCAAGTTTTCTATCCTATATATATATACGGTATGTACAGAACTGTAGTGCTGTGTGTACTGGAATGGGCAAGGAAAAGGTATGGTGGTTGAGAGGCCTGGAGAATGTGTGGAGTGTGCTCTGGGCTTTTCCAAGCAGGATGTTACAACCACAACACCTGTGTAGTCATATATAGATAGATACAATCATAAGTCAGAGGTGCTTTTATTTGACCTTCTGTGTTTTTAAAATGCTGGTGGATCTTTCTTTCAGTCCCTCTTCCTCTACTGAGGATAGTCTTAGCTTTTTAAAAGATGAAACTGCAAAATAAGAGGACTATGTTTGTAAGAAAAATGCCAGGTATCATGAAGTTTACAGTATTGGCGTAAGAGCTGACAACAGGGTGATTGGCAACAGCTCTGTGTGTATTTCCCAGCCTTAATTGTTGGGCAAAGTACTTGTATCCCTGTCTTGCATGTCAGGCAAGATACCATTTGGCTGTTTTATAAATAACTAAGAGACAGCTTGTGATCAATCTGGCAGAATTAAAATTAAACTGGTATTTCAAACATAGCAGGTCTCACTGGCATAGGTGCACTGCTTTTCAGAAATAATATACCTAATTCTGTTTACAGTTACATTATCTATAATGATTATACGGGAGAAATTAAGATTTCTTGATTTGCTATGTTTCTCTACTACTTAGCAATATATGCTCGTGATTTCCATAATTTTTGCATGTTGCATCCTCTTATAATCTTTCATACCAGTTAACAGCATGATACAGAAAACCTGCAGACACTTTTTGAACACTGGACCATATGCTGTGAATATCAGCTTACAGTGAACTTGTTATGGACTTGAATGCCCCATCAAGGGTTCATATGCACAAAATTCTGGACAAGAAAAGGCCTTAATTATGTTTGCAGCTAAGAAAATCATATTATTAAGATTGGAGGAGGGTTACCCATGTCTTGAACAGTTGAGTAGATACCTTTTAGCATGAACGACTGAATTCTGGATTGCTTTATCTCGAAAGGCATGCTGTTTAGAAGATAAACTGTGCCATATCCTTTCATACAATGGCAGTATTTCTGTTCCCCAGGATCTTGCTGCTTCTGCTCCAATTAATTGCCGCCCCCCCCATTAATTCCCTAAAAAATTATAATGGCTTTAATTTAACAGCAAAGATAAGCTCTGCACTTTTTTGGAAAAACATATGAAATGTTAATTATGTAGCAGGGACATGAATGGTATAAACTGTACTGAATGTTAGAAGATGCTTAGCAACAAAGGTTTCCAAATATAGCAATTTATTATAAACTTATCCTTCTATGGCTGCCTGTAGCATTTCAAAAGGGTGAATATAAATATAGCTTGATTTCTTCAAGAAGTGGGTTCAGTCATATTGTTTACAGAGAAAGGAAGTATTTGCTTTGTAACTCTTAGAATTTATCTTGAACATCCTTGTTCATTACACATAATTTCAGTGTGCTGATATAAAACACTTGGACTGTGATAAGATAGCATCATGAGGAAAGGAAGAACAAATGTCTTTGTTTAAATAGTGGTTTCTCTTGCAATAACATCTAATTGGTTCCAGTAAGGATGCTGCATTACAACCATTGTAACTTTGAGACTTCTGCGAAAGAAGCACTAATCCTTTTGTTTTGCACTGAAGTTCTATAAATTCCCTAACTGTAATACAGTCAGAGGTACCTCCTTGCTTAGCCTTCAGGATTATATTGGTTCACTGACTTGAGCTGGCTGTTGTCTAAAACGTTATGGAAATAAGAAATTGAGTTCTATTTTTGACCTGTTATAAATCAACATTATTCTATTGAATCAGTGAAGCTGTGCTCCTTGCACTGACATATAATAATGTCCTTTTTTCTTATCTTCATAATTTTAAGAGTCCTCTTGTTTAAAATCTTGTTGTCTATGATATTCGTTTGGCCTTTTTATTGCCCTTACACCTTGATAAGCGATACAACTAGGATGAAGAGTCTTTATGCTGTTTAATGTATAGCTCTGAGTATTGATTGTATGTAGGTATTAAATCTGTAAGCATAGAAGTTATTTGGTAGGATACTTCATTTAGTTTTTAATGAAGCTGGGAAACATATTACAGTATCTTTTATAACCCCAAAAAGAATTTCTGGACTCCACACTGAAAATCAGGGATATTTTTGTTACACTTAAGCCCTCCTGCATTAGAAGAAGGGGGGAAGGAACAAAACTAAGGGTTCCTAGGTTTTTTATTTTCCCAGTAATTGATGAGGAAATAAATACCCCTGAAATCCAGGAATGTCTTTTTCTTAGATCCGTGGGAGTTTTTTTTTACATGGCTTCTGCAGTTTTGGTAAAATGGCCATCAGTGGGAAATGAAAGCCATTTGGGCTGCTGTAGTTAACAATGAGTTGCAGTGCATCCTCAGGACCAGCCTCTTACTGGTCTTTCAGTTACATAGGCATTGCATTCAAAATGCAGCTTTGCAGCCTGATGTGTCAGATCTGAGCTCTTAGTTCCAGCTTGTTGATGGTCTTGGTGAAGCAGCCTGTTATTAGGACATCAAGAATATCCTTTCTTTAATCCATGAATTTCAGAACAAAGTTTGAACCTTTCCCAAAACTATTTGGGCCAGAGTTCTGCTTGTAGGTGTACTGTAAATGTAAATGTTTTTCCTTGCAGTATATTCTTAAATGTAGGAATGTATGTTGAGATACAGTTGAATGTATAGATTTTGATAAAGGCAGTTGATGGCCAAGGCAATGGGATTGCTTCTTTTGCAGAGTATTTTTTTTTTTTAGTTTGTTTTCAAATTTGCTGATTGGAATGACAGATATTAAAGGTAAAGCCTTGCCTGACATGCTTTAGATTTTATTTCATTTCTTTATAGGAAGTGGTTGAAAATACCGTGTTTACTTTATGTATTTATTTTGTAGCATGAAAAAAGATTGAAATAAAGCAGTAGCGAATGACTTATTATTGCATTCTATAACTGAATAATGATTCCTATGGGTCTCTTGCCTTTTTGTTAATAGGTGATGTAGAAAACACATGTTTTGTGGGGAATATTAATAATGTGTAGAATCAGATGGTCAGTATCAAAAAATGTATCCTTATGAAACTGAAAGACAGAATTTTGCAAAAATGGTAGAACACTGGACTTTGAAATACACTGATAGCTCCAGATGTCGTATAGAAGTAAAACTGTGAATTAATTTTTTTGTAGGAATGTTTGAGTTCCAGATTTTTTCTCAGTAAGTTGTGTCTACCTGCATATTTCTGACTCTTGCATAGGTCTCTTTAGGGTAAATTGTCAATGATAATCTGTTTAAAAGTGGTTCTTACAACCTTTTCTTACGCAGTGTTCCATACACTGTTAATTTACTGTGTAACAATACCAAGAAAATCCAATTCCCATCTTCAGAGTTTGCTAATTTTAAGTTACTGCTGTGTTCTGTATTTTTAAAGTTGAGTCCTTACTGTAGATGTTGTTTTTTAGCTGAAGCAATTGACCTACTTTGCTGTCTTAACAGGTTATAAACAAATGTGTCCTTGCTTGCATGCACATATACAAAGCAATGTGGCTTTTTTGGACTCAGACTGTAACATATATATGTTTTTGGATTGTTTCTTAAAGCACTATTTCAGAAAGATAGCTTTTATGCAGAAGTGGTTACATCTAGATACTGCTGTGTGGCTTGAGGGAACATGGCTAAGACTGGATGGAATGTGTTGACCTTGTTCATGGGATCACTTGCACTTTTTGTTAGATTCCCCCCCAACATCTTGTGGAGCAAAGAGAGAGGTGAAGTTAGTTTTAAAATTACTATCTCACTAGTTGAAACCATTTAAAATGTTTTCTCAAGATTCCATGAAGAAGCTTATTATTTTAGCTGCATAGGGTAAAATTTTAACCCTGTTACTTTGGTTCAGTGCTATTCTGATAAGATTGTAAAGTTTCTGAACTCTACTTTTTTTGCTTTCCTGTGTCTTTGCATATGCCCAGTGTACAGATGTTTCCTTAGTGTTGTTGCCTTTGTACCCAAAGATAAGAAATCTTCTGTACTTTCTGTGCCTTTCTGAAGAGTCACTGGTGCTGGTTATATTTGTCTGTAGTTATTTTTTCCTTATATAAAATCTTAGACTTTTTTTTGTAATGGAACTTGATAGTTTGTTTTTGCATGAAGAGCACTGCACTTAACTGCAATCAGGGCGTGTGAACTTTGTTTTTTCATCATAACTGATTTTACTTTTTTTAAAATCTGAAATTGGATTTCTTTTTTTTCTAAGTGTCTTTTTCTTTGAAACCAGCATAATGAGATTGCCAACATCATACACAGTTGTGGGCTGGATACTGAATAATCTGTCTAATGCATGTCCCATTGTGTCTGCTGATATTCATACAAGCAGGAAAAAAAGAATGTATTCAGAAGAGCTGATCAGTAACTATTGCTAGTATTTTAAATTAAGCATTAGAGACTCCCTTGGAGTAAGCAAACATCATTTACATCATTTTAAATACAGGGGAATATGCATGCAGGTTGATTTTTGCGGTCTGTCTAATTTCATAGGGTATGCATTGGCAGTGTTAGGGAAGGAGGGGTCAAGGCGGGCCCAGAACGTCAGCAGGACCGTCAGCTTGTGCTCTTCCCCTGGTGACCGGACTTGGTAAGGGCCTTTTGGTTCACTGGCTTCAGTGACTTTTGAATCTGATTGCTGTAGGTGTAAGTGAGGTAGTAAACCGATGGCTTAGAACAGTGGAAAATTGTTTTTTGTGTGTGTGTGTTTTATCCTGTGGCTGTTTTCCACTGTATCCTTCTGTTTTTGAAGCATTAATACAATAATAAGTGTATTGTTCTTCCCAAGTGGTCTGGGCTGGCTGGAGGGGACAGTAGCTGATGTGCTTTGAAATATGTCCAACTTTGCCCCTCGTATTGCATGCAGCTTCTCACTCCAGGGAATCTCTTCCTCCTCTTCCAAATTCAGGGCTAAGACAAGCAGGAAACATAAAACCTTTGTGGCACATAGGCATTGTATTCATGCAGTTTGGGTGATAATGCTATTATCCATACATGGCAATGCATTTAGAGACTTCTGTGTTTGAGTGGTGTAGAGAGCAGCCCCAAAAGAAGGCAGCTGGTTTGAGGGACAGGAGGTAGAGTAGACCAGAGTAGCCAGCACTGGTGCAGCCCTAACTGTGCAGACTGGTGTGCTGTGATAGGGCAGTCAGACAGCACTCCTCAGCTGGCAGATCCTGAACACCTAGCGATATGTCATTTTCCTTTAGAACAGAATAAATTTAGGGAAAATGTTGTCTTAGGCTGGGTTGTTGTCAAGAGCAAAGACAGTCCTACATTTTCCCTATTTATTTTCCAAACTTAGGAATCAAACCAGTGTCAGTAGCAGCTCTAAGTTGCCTTCACATGTCTGTTTTGCTTATCAGGTTTTGCTTCACTCTTGGGCTTCAGATTCTCTGTGTGCAGAGTTGAACAAGAGCTGTGTGCCAAATGAAGTTATTTCTGTAGAAATAGAAGAAACCCTCAGCTGTTCAACGTAGCAGTTTTGAATGGACAAAAAAGGTTTAACCCAAACTATACTAACTTCTGAAGAAAATATAGTCCACTGTATTTTAAATCCTCATATAGCTTTATTTCCTACAATAATCTACACTCCTTGCCCCATGTTGACTTGAAAGGTTTCTGCACACATAAGAACCACAGACTTCTTCCGGACACTTAATTTCCTTTGGGAAGGGTTTAGCAAATTGATGATATAACATACTTCATACTGAGTCACTCAACTGGCATTTAGCTATCTGAAAAGTATTCTGCAGACTTGCACACTCGTTTTTCCTCTCCCATTGTGTTTTTGCAAATATTTCCACCTCCTGTCAGCTTATATAAGATAGCCATGCTCACTGTTGCTGCTGACCAGCACACGAATGGTGTTTTGATCCAAGTGACAATTCACATTCACTGTAGCCTTCCAGTCACCTGGCATTCAGTTATTACAGGTGATTCAGACTTGATTCTTCATGATGAAAATGTTATTCTATTTCCAGGTTCCTGAGCAGGCTCCAGCTGTGAACTGGAGTTAAGTGTTTGGAGTAAAACTATTTTTTTCCCTCCAAGATATAAGCATACTTTTTGAGAAATAGGTTATTTGAAATGTCTGTTAGTTTCTCAAGCCTTTAGTAATTCTTCCTTTTTTTGGAAAGGTAATCATGTTCATGTTATTCTCTGTTCTCTTTTTTTCATGATATGTCTATTATTTATGGTATTTTGTCTAACTCAAGCGGCATTTCATTTGACGCAGACACCTATGCTTCTAGATTCAAATATCTTTTGAATTTTGGCTAGCATTTTTCTGCTTAGTTCTGTTCAAATTTTGTCTGATCAGTTGGTTTGCTCTTATATTCTTTAAGTGACTATGATATGGGAACATCCAGTGCTCAAATACAAATCTCTATGAAGTAGTTAGCGTTTTTTTTCCTTTCAACTCTTGCACTGAGTCTGATTTCAAATGTAACTTGCACAGCAACAGTAATAGATTTTTTTTTTCTACGTAGATTTGAGGTGTAATCCTGGGCATACAAAAAACAGCAGGAGTTGTTTCATTGACTTGAAGACATCAGATTTTATTCATGGAGTAAAATTATTTCTCACTTCAGTTCCCTGAAAATTAGACATTCCCTCAAGGCGAATCCTCCGGGTTCCCCTCGTGGTACACAGGGAGAGATAGGCTCCTTTACAGAGTGGTTCATCTCGCTCCATCTGGCTGCGCTGGCTGTAGAAGGAGCCCTGCTGGTCGGTGGAGACTGGGTGCTCATTTTCAGGTTACACAACTGCAAGTTCTTGTATCTCAGAAAAGAACAATGTTTTTCATGGCTTCAGAAGAAGAAACATCCTGAGTTTAAAGGACAGCTATACTCTTAAAAAGATATCTGTGTAAAAATGGTCCTACAGGAGAAAAGTTCTATGTTTTCTGACTCTCTCGGGCTCCAGATAAAAATGTGTTTTGGAAATATATAATGGCAAAATTAGGATCTGAAAGCAGTCTTGGTTCTTGATAAAAGATTCTGTAGTAAAGTGTAACTTAATTTTTTTATTTTATTTGTATGTCCATGTTAGTTCTGCAGGAGTAAAATGAGCTAACAGTAGGTATATATATGTAGAATGAATTGGGGCACAGTTCTGCATTTTTAGGCAAAGTTTTCAAACATTTTCTTTAACTTTTGCTTTATATTGCAATATATATGCTATATATATATTGTAGCAAAGCTATATATGGCTTTAACTTTTAGCTTTATAATGACTGGACAATGGTACAATTAGACTAGTAGGTAGCCATTAGCTGTGGCTAAATTATTTTTCACCTTTGCTATATTGGTAGCCTGCCAGTCCTTGTTTTTCTTCTTATACATGTATGACCAACCTTAGTTTAGATGCCTTTACAGATGTGAGTGGACTAGAAATACCCGTAGTCTGATGTTCTTTATTTCCCTTCGTTGTCACTGTCTTGGGATAAATGATGTGTGTATAGTCTGATCTGTGAATAAACTGTTTCCTGTATGACAGAAATTTTGAAAATGTGGTTCCTCCTTCCTGCCTTTCCCTCCCCTACTGTACCTCTCAGCAACTTTTAGTCAGTTCCATAGACATGTTTCAGCAAACGCCAGAGCTCCTCATGAAGGACTATAAATCGTGCACATAATCCCTGCAGTAGACTAGTGCTTGAGTCCCTGAGTGAATTTGCATTGTTATGGTTACAAGGGATTTAAGGGCATTATCTTTCCTGTGCAAACGGTATTTAAGAGTCCTTCATGGATTTTCCTATATAGCTCTGGCAGCTAAAAGACGGATTGTAGAGCTTAAAAGCAGAAGTAAGAATTTATGCTTTTAAATATTTTCTCAGTGGGCAGACACGTTATATAGAGATTAAACTAAAAAGAAATATATTTAAAAATACATTTATAGCAGTTTTGTCCAAGGATAATTTTTCACTCCTTGGTAAATTTGTTGGTGTGTCTGTTTTCATACTTGCATTGAAAAAGTTGCCAAATTGCAGCAACTTGTTAAGATGCAAATGGAAGACCAGGTCTGAATTTGTCAGCTATGGCAGCTCTCATTCTTGCCCCCAGATCTGAAGAAAACTTGCTAGTGGCCTGCAGGCCTCAAGTGCTTCCCCAAGGTCCTGTTCCCTTCTTTTACCTGGAAGGTAAAGAACCTTTACCTAAACACAGCCCTGATCTCCCTCGATGCTAATAGTGGTTGCTCTTTTTACTGTTTAGTGCTCTCTCGTCGTGATGGGTGGTAGACTTGGTTTGTTGGATCTGCCTGGGTTGAAAGATTGTCTGAACAGGTTGAAGGGGGTGTCGGAGGGGGGGAGGACAAGGTTTCTGTGGAACAGTGCTCCTTATTAGCTGATGGCGAGGTTTCCATCTGCTAGGTAAATGGGCTTTGTCTGTGTTATTGTGCCCTCACATGTAAGTACCAAAAAAAAAAAAGAAAAAAAAAAAGAAAAAAAAAAAGAAAAAGAAAAAGAAAAAAAAAAAAGCTTGTGCTGATTTTTTTTTTTAATTGGATTTGAGCGTCCAGTATCTTGATGCAGTATCTTGATGTAATAGTACATCATGTATGCAGGGCATTTGTAATGTGATTTACAAGCATGGCATTTATAAGGCCATGATGCATGAAGTTGTATAATATATTCCCTAGCGTAAATTTGGAATTTTTTGTAGTTAACGAGGATGGGAAGCCATGCTGATTAAAAAAAAAAAAAAATCAATCGTCATACATAAAACAGAAGAGCTCCTTATCTTAAACACTGGAACCTATTTGTACCTATTGCCTGTGAAGTCAGATATGCTTCTCTTGTGGTTTCTGAAGATAGCAAATTGATTTTAAGAGATGCAAAATGTTTTTTCTATGCATAAAACTGTTAAATTTTGACTTATGGTATCCACAGACCTAGAAGCAGAAGAAGATGCCCCTTCTAATGGCTATAGAAAGCTGAAAGACTCTGTTCCTGTATGTTGTAAATTGTTCCATTGCCAGCCAAGCAGGAGAGCTTCATGTTGAATGAGAGCTGTCACAGAGGGAAATGGTCTTTGTCTTCTTGGTTTGGCTATAGTAATTTAGGAAGGAAATGCCAGATTAGCAGAGAAAGAAAGAACATTCCCTTCTGTAAATTATTTTCAAAGGAATGACAATTTTTTAAAGCCATATACAGATTTATAGATTCTGGTAGAGTAAGACTGATGGGCAGTGAAAGAAGCATGGCTAACCGTTCTGTTTTGTTAAGTTCAGATTAGTTTGTTTTGTTCATAAGCTTTCCTTATGTGTTGAGTATATTCTGTTTATGAAGCCTAAAGTATATATATGTTCATTGACTTGAGTGGATGCTTTCTATTATTTACAGTAGTGTATAATTATACACAGACTCAGACAAATGTAGCAGTGTAGTAGAGTCTATTTTTAGGCTCAGACATTTGTGATTATGATTTAATGTGCCAACCCTTAGCCAAGCTATGAGCAAGAAAATCTTATGAGGAAACAATGCTACCTCCCTCATGCTTAGCATGGTATGAGAGAAGGATCATCTGTACCAGGACAAAGCGTTCTGCTGTTTGGCTTCCTGTGTCCGCGTAGTTTCCTCTGTACTAGACAGACAGGATGAGTTAGTGAGGTAGAGCACACAGTTGCCGGACTGGAACAAATTGTTTATTTTCCATTGTTTGTAATCATGCATAACTTATTATGTTTGTTTCTTTTAATTTTGTTTTTTTTTTAAGTGAGATTTTCCATTTATACTCCACTGGGAACCAGTTGTTCACTGTTGCAAGCGCTGCCTTCAGAGTGAAGTTTGTACCATATGTAGGATAGTCCTAGGGACCAGTCATGTATCCCTTTGCTCGCAATAGACAGTGCATACCTATACAAGTAGCCTCTTTGACCATATAGCAAGCTGACTACATCTGTGTTCCTCCCCCCTACAGGACTCTCACTGGAATACAGTGCTGTGAAAGGTACTTGCACAAGAAAGTACTTGCACATGCCCACTGCTGGGCCTGCTCAGTCACTGCCAATTGGCCATTGATACTCATTACTCCTTTGGAAGTTTGTAGCATCTGAAAAGGAACAAGCAAAACACAAACATATGCTGTGCTCAGAGTCAGGTTACAATAAGGACATATATTCGAAACCAAATATTCCCATTCTAAAGATACTTAACTGCTAAGCTGAGATGCTTGATGTTTTCTGAGGTACTCTGTTTGAATCTTTGGTTTGCCTCCATTATAACTTATGTAGCGATATAGTTAACATTTGCTATAAGGTTTACCTCCCTTGCTTCTGCATTGCTTCTAGAAGCACTTTTTGTACCTTACCCTGCATTTTTTTTTTGTATTAAGTATATCTTTCAATGTCTCAAGACAAGAATGTGATTTTTTTCTCCCCCTCAGGCAAACCACTGTCTGTATTCTTCTCCTGCTAACAGGACTTTTCTCTCTCTCTGTGGTTAGAGGTCAGTTTGAAGTGCAGGAAAGAATGATTACGATAACAGAAGGAAACAGGAAGAATCATGCTTTCTTTATCAATCTGTTTTTTATTATTGTTTTAATGTAAAACATTGTTTCAATTAAATGCTGACCTGTGCAGTGGTGTGTGCGTGCACATGCTGAAATGAATTCAGGCTTTGTTTGGAAAGTTGTGACCTCTTTATTCCTGTTTTGGATCAAGGCTGCTACATTTCAAACCCACTACTAGTGACTGAAATTTCACTCATATACTCCTAGTGGCGCTGGCATTAACAATCCTTTAAAGTAGTGTTTCCTCTGGCATTTTTCTGTGGTGTTCTCTCTCAGTCTTTTAAAAATGTTTAAGAATTCCTCATGTAATGAAAAGAAAAGATAGCCGTGACACAATTAGAATATATCAAATAGGCTTTGTGCTAAACTGGTACCTGATGGGACAGGCATATATATATGTATATGTATATAATAAAGATTGAGAACAAAGATCTCTATCAGCTACTTGCTTTCTCTGTGACCTAGCTTAAAGCCATGTTATTTATTCTTTCTTTCTTTTTTTTTTTTTTTTAATGAGCATGCCATATGAATTGACTTTACCAGAAAGAAACGTAGGACTCGACCCCCAATCCCCCACTCTGATAAGTGCTTACTACCATGATGCTAGAAAAAAACACGCCAACTTTGTTACTTGCTTGGATGTAAATGTTAAATCTGTGGGAATGAATCAGTGTCTTCTTGCTTAAGCTTTTAGTTTTGTTTAAAACGAACTGTTTTGGAGGAAGGAAAAAGAAGGAGGGGGGAGGAATGATGAAAATTGTCTGGGATGTTAAAATGAGTCAGTTATGTTTTATATTTGTCCTCTGGTGACAAGGTTTTCATTTTTCTCCTTGGCCTCATGGAATGTTTTTATTTATATATCTTATTAGTTCTGGATGTTCTGCACAGGGGGAAACATGAATTACAAACCTTTTTTTCATTATTGTATTAAGGGCCTGAGTATTGAATGCAGGTGCTCATACTCTGTCGTAATTGGCAGTTCATGGAGAGACACCAGCTGTACTGGTTCACGGGGGAGATACTGTATCTCTTCACACATTATATATATTGTAGGAAATGCAGAATTCCTGTCATTGTCAGAAACAGTGTATGTCTGTATCTGTAAGTGCCTCTGCAGAAAAAGACAGTAAAACATTGGAAGTTAACACCATGTCTGTTTTCACTGCACTTTCATGTAGTGCTGATGTTTTGTTTGATTAAATATAGAAAGCATTTAATAAATATTTGTCCTTTAATGGTCGTGCATGACAAACTGGTGTCATGGTAACTGCCTCATTTTTTGTAAAACATGACAAATTAGGTTTCATATCTGCATGTGTGAGGTATCTGAACATATGTGTGATTAGGATATAGGATATATGTAGTATATAGGATTATATTCATTGTTTATTAATATCCAAAATCACATACTTGATTTTAAGTTCATAGAACAAGGTTGGAAATAGAATTATATCCAAATTATATTAGGCCTTAAAAGGCATAATGATATAGTAGGAAAACCATGATGCTTATGGGCATCTTAAATGAATAGGACTGTAGTTCCTTTTTTGGTGGAAGGCATGGGAAATTACAGATGCCAGTTTAGTCTTGCCAGAACAGTATTGATATATTAATGTGCAAGTGGGTGGGACTTCCGAAGCTTTTGAAGGATTGAATTATAGGGGGAAGCTGGGAATTAGTGTTAAAATTTATACTCATTGTACCCGAGTGATTTTGCCAGACAAAAGAGAAAGCAGAACATTTGCCTGTGTATGTTTGAAAAGTGTGATTACTGAAAGGAAAGAAGAACTGTTGACAGTGTTGAAGAGCAATATAAAAACCATGGAATGTTTGTTGCTTATCAAGAAAAGTATTGGTATCTGACATCTTATTAGATAGCAAAGTAATGTCCTGGTGAAAGTCACCGAGATCACACCAGTTGCATCATTGTAAGAGCAAATTGGAAAACAGTTCTAATCACAGAGGAATGGACAAGGTTTCAAATATCTTATGTGAATAAATTTAATACCTACTTCAAATATTTGTTATCCCTCTTCCTTCCGTGTGGTTTAAAAATATGTGTAAATCACTTTATAGATGTTTGCTGTGTTTCTCCTATTAGCCTCATTTCAGGGAATACAGGGCTGTTTGTTTCTGTATTTTGGAGCTGATTCAGTTTATATTCTGTCTGTGATCATAAAATCCCCTTTTTCTTGCTGTCTCCTCGGAAATATCTTGTACGTTCTTTGATGTAATTATGGCCTGACATTGAAAGATTCTTTTGAATATAATTTCATTTCCAGTGCTGCAGTGTGTTTTTATGTTGTACACTTGGTGTTTTGGGGAAACAGGATGAAATCTACATATTCTTATGTTTTTTGTTTTAATAGGTTTGTATGCACTGCGGAGAGCACTGGGAAAAAGAGCTAACCTGCTAGATAACGAGGTGGCGGGGTCAGTGATGATTACTTTCAATGACTTCCTGCAGGGGATGAATGATGTCAGGCCCAGCGCCATGAGGGAGGTGGCAGTTGATGTGCCAAAAGTAAGTTGTTTTTCTGCAATACACTAGCAACATTGTTAAAGCCACGTTAAGAGTTGCAGTTGGACATTGAAGCACCCCACAAGAAAAGATTCCTTTTCTAAAGTGAGAGTCTCAAGTTTCCAAGAAGTGTTGTACATCATCTTTTTTGTTTGCATACTTCTCTATTTATAATTTTGAAGACCTAGTTACAAAAACTTAAATTCTTAATACTTTAAAAAGAGTTGGTAATGCAGGAGTATATCTCCTGGTCTGCAGTTGAGTGTGTTGAGTGGGTTAATGGAGTAAAAAGTTTAAGATGGCTGCTCAAAGCAGAACTTGAGTAGCTGTTTAAGTTGGAGCTTTTTGTAAAGCAGACATAGATTCAAGTAGAAACCAAATGTTAATGTTTTTAATGAAAGTGTGTTGAAACAAGGCTGTGAAGAGACTAATTCGTGTGATTTTTATGTAGAGGATGCAGTTCATTCTGCTATGACCTGGATGTCTTCAGTAAGATTATATGATTTTAACTGAGGGCAGAATTAGATACTATAGGCAGGTTATCACTGCTGAGCAGTGATCATATGAGGAACTGTCATACATGAATAATTCTTTTGGCAGTGCCAGCCTCAGTCATGTTTACCCCACTTATCTGTTCCACTGGTAAGTACCACTTAGCCCTCTCAGTTATATAACAGTAGTTCATGGATGCACAACATAAACTGGACTGGGGAACTGATCTGGTCTGAGAAGTTGAAAAAAGAAAATGTTCTATTTAATCTTAGTAAATCTTCACTCTGCTAGCAGTTGTGACAGCTTCCCAACCTCCCTAACCTCTAGAGGAAAGCATTCACATCTCATTGCATGAAGACAAGTCATTTGGGAATGAGTTTGTACAATTATAAACCCTTATTCCCAAACTGTAGCAGTGAGAAATAAAACCAGTGAACAGGATGCTGCATACAGCCAGCTCAGATGTCACACTTGGCTTGTTAGAAGTTCACACTGTGCGGTGAAGTGCTGGGTGGAAATACCTGGGTTGGCGCCCAGACAGCTTTTCCTGGAAATGGTGTAGTGGCATCAATATCCACCAAGACTAATTAGTTGTGCTGAGAATCAGAATTACTACTTCTCTTGTTGCTTACTGTGCTACTGGTTCTTGGACTCATGCCATTATCACTGTACTGGGCCTTTTAGATGTAGCAGCCCGTTTGGAATTAGATGGAGTGCTGCTAAACAGTGTAATAAAGGCAAGTATAATTGATTTGCTCAAGATCCTGCAGGAAATTTGTGACAGGGAATTGAATCCAGGTCTACCTACTGTTCAGGCTAGTGTTGCCACTAAACCTTCTTGCCAGTGGCATCCTCATCTGTTATTTGTTTTTATTTTTTTAAACATCAGCTGCATTACTGGAATACTACTGAAATTCATTCCTTTATTGATGAGAAGGTAACAAGAACATAGCACAGATTCCTTTTACGCTAGCAGGACCTGCATTTTTACAAAATGATACATATTCTGTGAAGATATCAGATGAATTTTAGGCCAACTGCTTGTTGCCTGTGGTGAGTTTAAAGTGGAATGTAAGCATGAGATCCAGCAGATTTATTCAAAAAGCATGCCCTCCCATATCACTTTTATGAGGTACTAAAGCTCAGTTTAACCGCTATTTTGGCTGCAGAACTGCCTGCCTCCAAAAACTAAGTCACCTATGCATGTTCAGAAGAAACCTGAATATCTGCTAATACCTGGGACAGCTGTCCGTGAAAGTCAAAGCAGTGTAAGGGCTCCAGCGTTGTAACCCACCAAGGCTAATTAACTCTGCCATTTATATTTGAGGTGAGGAGCTGCCTTAAGTCAGCTCAAGTCCATGGGATAATGGTAGGAGCTTGGTATTACTGCGGCTGCAGCTGGGTAGCTGAGGTGGTGGTGCTGAGGAAGCAAGCAAAAGGAATCTGGACCACAGTGCTGTGTTATCCAGAGAATTTACATGGTTGATTTGTTGTTTGGAACATGGACTGTAGCAAAAAATGTGATAACAGTTTCTAATTCCTTGGATACTTTCTTTTTTTTGAGAAGGGTGTGCAACATATTATGTTGCAGGCTTCTAATACTGATTTTTAACTATGTCTTAATCTAATTTTACAGATTCAGTTTGGCTTCTCTAGTTAAAGTTTAACTGCTGTGGTTAAAACTGCATGCTTGATTGATTTTGCTAACATTTGCAGTTAATTAGGTGCTGAAGTACTGGGTTTGAGGACAACCCTCATATCCAAGAAGCCAGATGAATGCAATCACTGGGCAACTAATTTGTTCCATCACCTTGTGCCATTGATGGTGTCTCCTAGAACACTTTGATGGCATTACCTCTAAATGTCTGCTCCCCCAGCACCTGTTGGGAAACCTTTAAAATTACTCGCTTGTCACAAATCTGGTACTAGTATTAATTGCAATTTCTATAAGCTCTTCCTTTTTACTACTTTTCCCCTCTTTCTGTAGTGCTTATAGTTTGTGGATTTGGGCCACTGTTCCATTTAATACCTTATTAGTTGGCTGTTGGCTATGGTGTACTGTGATATGTTACTTATGTACTCTGCAGTAATTTACACCAACAAAAACTGCCTTATTCACACCATTTTTTGCAATCATACTAAAATACAAAAATTATGGTTGGGGGGGGGGGAATAAAAGATAGCATGAGCCAGACAGATTGCCTGAGGAAAGCTGGATTCCTGAAACTTTTTTTTTTTTTTTTTTTTCTGGCTAAGGTGTCTGCATGCCCATTAGTTTGTGTAATTATCTTGTATTGATTAATCTCCAGATAGTTTCTGTCTGTAAGCATAGGCTTTACCCTGCCTGCTCCCCCTGCACCAGAAGCTATCCAACTGGACAGGTAATTTTTGGGGGGGTGTACTGACTGTAACACTATTTGTCATCTAAAACACCCTTGCTAAAAATAACTTTAAGCATGAAATAAATGATCAGCTATAGGAATTTTTCCAAATAGAAGATGAAAGTCTGAACTATATTAATATTACAATCTTTTTGCTGTTTATTGCAGATACATTATTCAGTTGGCAGTCCACTTAGTGTGGATGCAACCTGTGGGCTATGCAGCTGATCATAAATGTACAGGCCAAATTAAGCTGATTTTTAACTTTGTATTTTTCAGATGGTGACCTTTTTTGTACTTCACTGTTTCAAAGTTGCCACGTGTAAATTGAACAAAAAGAGTGCAAACAAAGTAACTTATAAATAAAGCCACAAGTAAAGGAATTTTCTTGAAGTGCTCCTTCCCTTATTATCTTGACACCTTTGTCGTTAATATTTTTTTTTTGAGGCTGGTATTGCCTCTTATCACTGAAGGAAAATGATTATCTGTTGTTTCATGGACTCCAAATTGTTCAGTCATTACAAAGATTGCTTTCTGAAATTTGCTGAATTTTGAGTAGGCTGTAAGGGAAAACTTAATGTTCAAATCTTTCTTCAGTTCTTAGATTTTGGCGTTAATTGCTTGTCAGTTTGGGAGGCTAGTGGGCTAAAATGCTGTGTTGTATTCTGTTGTCTTTTTTAATTAAGAACCTGGAAAAAGTTACTTTGTTGTGCCTATACTTATGGCAGTAGCTAAAGCACAAGAAGAAACTATATGAAGTGAGTTGGTTGGGTGGTCTTGTGCAAGTCTCTTTATTTCATGATGTCTCAGGATATTTGATAACTCTTATAGAATGCTTTGCAGTCTGCTTCTGAAAAGTCCTCTCTGACAAGCTAGTTACGTTTTTATTAATGCACTCTTTAGTTGATTCACAACATGTGTTGTGTTGCCCATGCTTGTAAGACCTATGGCAATCAGCCACATTGTATGGATAATGAAAAAATGGTCTTTGGCATGTCTTGAGCTCTTTTCGTATTCCAAGTATATTCAGAGTTATTAATGGGGAAAGGAGCCAAAATTAAGTAAGTTTGGGAGGGTAGACAGAAAGTGAGGCTGATGCAAGGGGAGAGAAGTTTTTGTAGGTGGAAGTGCCACGGAGTACTTTTGTGTTCTACGTTTCTGCATTTCTTTATGTGGCCACTTGCACTCTCATTGCCTTGTGCATGGGGTGTGAGTATACATTTCTCCTAGGTTCCCTCCAGTATCTTGTATTCCATTTTTACAGAACCTTTCTTGAGCTTTGCTGTGTTACAGCCTTTCTAGAAGGCTACTTTTTTGCTGCAGGGATTTAGGAAATGCACATTGTAAATCAGGAGACTAATACTACAGTTGTTTGGAGAGTTGCACTATAGTTGCTGTCCTTCCCTCTCTTATGGGTCTTTCCGTAATTTTTGTAAAGTGCTTGCCCGCTTCACTCACTCCACTGTAATTCAACACTCAGATCTGTGACTTTGCAACCAAAAGGTTCTGGATGAGACATCCTTTGCATGTGTGCTTTATTTCTTTATTGCTGCTGCTTAACAGCCTTTGGAGAGTTACTGTTCTGCCTCCTATTCTGAGCTCTGTTAACCTGGGGAGAACTAAAGATTATGGCCGTAATGAAATCTTGGTGTCTTGCATACTGTAGCAGAGCACTGTCTTTGTATCTGTAAGCTCAGCCCTAAGGCTAATCTTTTAAACCATTTCCACAGTGACAGAGTATCACACTTCATTGCATTTGTTGCAAGGCCTTTCCTTTTTGCTCTTACGCAGGTAAGGATGTGGAGCTTTTTAATATGTGGACTATGATTTGCGTTAATCACAGTCAGGAAGTTACTGAGGCACGCAAAAACAATCCGCTGAGTTCTTCCAAACATATCGGCTTACATAAATCTGAACAAATTCTTACTTTTGAGTGTTTTACTGTTAGTGGGCTGATTTTTCCACTTATCTACCTACTCTTAGAAGGAGAAAACAAGTATTTTGTTTAGAACTTGACCAGCAAGTGAACATAGTGTTTTATTAGCTATTTTTACTTTTAATACTATTACTCTTGGATTCTGTATGATTCATGGTAGTTAAAAATCTTCAAATGAGTTTCAGTATTCTGAAAAATAAAGCAGAACAGAAGAATACTTTCTAACTTTAGGCACTTAACTGAGATGCCTGACAGACATCTCTTTGCCTCTGAAGGAAAGAGGGGAAAACTGAGAAACCGTCCATCCAACTTTGAAAAGAGTGTTCAAATCTTAGCTGAATTGCACTGTGATGGTGTCTCTCTGTCTCTTTTGAGTATGTTGAGAGCCAAAGATACCCATCTCGAAGTTAGCTGGTAAGAATTTGTCCTCCCGTTTCCCTCTTCCCTTCCAGAGTGTTGTGAAGTTTCTCACTGAGCTGTTTTTGCTGAATTTTGACAAACAGTTTCATTTCAAAACTAGAGACATTCTCTCAGCCCTTTTCATTTATGTGCTACCATTCCTTTGATTTGGTTTGTTTGGATTCATGCTTGGAAAGTGCTCCAGGAAAGTGTATTGGCAGGCTGCAGAAGTTGGCTTACAAGTTATTGGAGCTGGTATGCTGCTTTGGTAATGCCTCTGCTAAAACCTTTCCTTCTTCTGCTATTGGGTTCCTCTGCTGCATCTGTTTCAGGCCTCTCTTTGCTCTGACCCTTACTAAATTTGTGTTTCTTTTCTACATTTTTCGGGGGGTAAAGGAATTCTGCTTTTGGCAGAATTCTGCGTTTGGCAGATCCCTCTTAGCCTTCTTAGTAGACAATGGCTATCAGCTCTACATATTTTGTACTTCCTCAGGCTTATAAAGTAATTATTTATTTAAGAACCAGAAGCTGCTGATCACTAAGAAAAAGATTTTTTTCTAGAGTTCCTTTAACATATTCCTAATGTGAGAGACAACATGCACTGCTGGCAGCAGATCAGCAACTCCTCACCTTCCAATTAGCCTTTGAACTCTAACACTTAGGAGTGGTTGACCCATGCGGGTTCATCTTTTGTGTTTACTCTCTGTTATCTTTGTAATTTTCTTCTATGTCAAAGACTGACAATTGATGAGAAGTTTTATTTGGTTTACAATTTGCTTGTACTGAGCACCATTTGCAGATTTTCTTGTTCTTCAATAATAGTCTGAATTGCCTCATTCAGCAACGTTCTTTTAGTTTCCAGTCAGTGTTCTGATACCAGGGAACTCGAAATGGGGAAGAGCCAGGAGGGACAACAATTTTCAGAGTCAGCAGTAAGGCTGATATGTTAGGTCTTGGAAATGTTCTACTTGTGTTTCAAATCCATCTGACTTTCCAAAATTGAAGTGTGATTTATGTCTAATAAATTTTTGGAAGAGTATCTTAAGACAGAAGGTCAATTAATGCAGGTGCCTTTTGATATGTTTAATATTTCACGTGGATTGGAAAGGATGCTGACAGAACAAAGAACAGGCTGGGGGGATGTGGGGAAAATTCTGTGATTGGTTTACAATTGTGCAAGGAAAAGAATATCAGATTTTAGATCTGTGCTGTTGCATAGATCAAGATGCTATTTTGAGTAGGATGCATCAGTTAAGACCTGTCTTGTGTCTTTAACAGCACAAACTTAACTACAGTTGGTTTTGAATGTAATTCTTTTTTTCCTGTAGATAGTTGTCTGTTTGGTAGTTTGTTTATTTTTAAGCTTCTTGTCAAATCTCCAGTGCCTGAGTCTTGAACAGGAGTGGCAGTGTTGGAAAGCGATAGACTTCCTAAAAAAAAATCCTAATATTTAGTCCTGTGCAGCTTAATAGGATTATACAACTAGAGTCAGGACCTTACTGTGGTAGTTTTAAATAAAACCTTCTTGAACTCATATAGTCCTTTTCTTCAAGGAAGACATCAAAGTAATTTACAAATTCTACATCAGCAGTGTGTGAAAGAGAAATCAGTTATGATTTCAGTAATGGTCACAGAAGGTGTTGTTGCCTACGTGGTATTTTGTTGTTCTGTTGTTTTTTTTCTATATTTTGTTGATCTTTGAAGTAGATACTTTTTTTTTTTTTTTTTTTTTTAACCCCCAGTGTAAAATGAATCTTGTTGTTTAAAAGCCTTTTTGAAGAAATGACTCATTCGAAAAAAGTAGTTCATGAAAGAAGCAGGACACGTTCTACATTGCTCTGTATTCTGAATTTAGCAAAATGGTCTGCTTTTCAGGTATCTTGGTCAGACATAGGAGGACTAGAAGATGTCAAACTGAAATTGAAACAGGCAGTTGAATGGCCACTCAAACATCCCGACTCCTTCATCCGAATGGGGATTCAGCCACCAAAAGGTGTGCTGCTCTATGGACCTCCTGGATGCTCAAAAACAATGATAGCAAAAGCTTTGGCTCATGAAAGTGGTCTCAACTTCTTGGCAGTGAAGGTAGGCCATTTATTCTTGCATTTTCTTATTTCCACGGTAACAACTTACTGAGGACGGTTTACCAATTGCCAGTGCTAGAATCCAGTAGCTCTTAGTTTTTCTGGTTATCATTTGTACTACAACAAACACTTTGCAAATCTGAAGCAAGGTTTGTGTTTTATAATGAAAAAGACCAGTGTTTTTTTCGTGTGTGTATATGTATATATTTTTTCGTGTGTGTGTGTATATATATATAAATATATATATATGTTTTAATCAGAGCACAGAAGTAACATGTTGAAGGGGTGGGTAAGCTATTTAGTAGCATCTAAATGCTTTATTTTAGTGAAAAATTTAAATGACTAGAATTATTTGAAAAGTTTCTCCAAATCAAAACAGTAAAATTCTTAAAGCACTATGAATGAAATGCAATTGAGATAGGATAGTGCGTACCTATTTTAACTGTATGAACTACTTACTGTAAGAATTATTTACATTTCTCTTCATTCCTCAAGAAAGTTGCTTTGTTTATCTTGATATTTCATTACAGGATTTTCTTGCCCTATTAGCCTGTTTTTCAGGGGAAATCATTCTGTTCATTAGTTTCTAGAAAGTTTGCAAAATAACTTCTACCCGGAATACTCTTGCGTAAGTGGGATGTTCCCTTAGTATTAAGAAACACTTCAAATATCTCTATATTTTAGAATTCACTGCCTATGAATCGTTTGTGGGATTCATGATACGAATCAATTGTAATTAATTACTGTGGGGCATATGGAAAATGCATGAAGGAAAGTTTAATAATAATATTGAGCTTCAATGCGTAGGAACAAAAAAAAAGATAGTAGAGTGATTCCACATCCAAGTAGTCTTGCAGCTGTGTCAGAATGTTAATGAAGTGCAAGAAAAAACATTTAAATGTTTTTGTTTTGAAAGTACCTCCTGCTCAACAGTTAGACCATGTACACTTTTCTGTTGACCATCTCTTTACTTGCAGAGCAGTCTGTGGTGGTAGCTTCTACACAGCTCCCTCCTCTGCCTATCCTTTCAGTGACACTGCCGGTGTGGCTCTGGACCCTATCCTCTTGGGAGGCTGAGGCACTTGCACTGACCCTTAAGCCAGCAGCCCTCCATTGCCTGTGCTTCCTGGTGTTGAAGCCATGCCTCTGGGTCACAAATATATCAACAAGAAGCGCCTTGGAAACCTCTGCCCTTAAGAAACGCTAGCCTTACTGCCTCTTCCTTACAAACAAAGTGGTTCTTTGTACTCCAGAATTACTGGTAAACAAGGTAACCTTTTCCTCCTGCCCTGCTCAGGAAAACATTCCTTCTTTGTTTTGTCCAAAGCTGCCCAAAGCATCAATGCCTGAAAGGATAGGAACAACAGCAGTAGTGTAAAAGAAAAAAAAGGGGGGGCAAAAAAACCCAGCCCAAAGACCCTCAAACGGTAAAACAGTTAATAATGATTATGTTTGCTCTCATGTATTCATCAGTCTAACTGCATCACAAATGGCTAATATGCACTTTATTAACATTAACACAAGCCACCTTTTCCATTTGGGGGCATGCTGTGTGTGAGTTTTCCAGGAAGTATACCGGTATGAAGGGTGTTTGTTTTTTTTTTTTTTTTTTTTTTTTTTTTTTTTTTTTTTTTTTTAATACAGTAATGCAGCATTTCTTCACCATGTATTTTGTAAAGGTACAAAAACCATTGCTGCTGACAAGTGCAACAGAAGTGTCTGGCTTGAGAAAACTGCTTTTTATTCTCTGTCAGTTTAAGTACCTTGGCCTACAACTGCCCAAGCATTCAATGTACAGATGTTCTAAGAGGCACTTCTCTGGAGTATATCCAGCCATGGATATGTTAACTCCAGGAAGGGAACAGAGCCCACTTTCCCTAACTTTGCATTTGCTTCCTGGACAGAAAAGGCAAAATCCATCACATATTAAATGTGTTAAACATCATTGTCTGTAGTGTTTTTTAAAGCACTTCAGGCTTGAATTCATCTCTACTCCATGTACTCCTGCAATAAATTCAAAGTAGATGAATGTGATGCTTTTTTTTTTTTTTTTTCAAAAGAGAGGGCTTTTTGTAGCTTGTAGTCCTGTTAATTTTGCCTTTCTCCTCATTATGCCTCGAAAGGCTTTTTCTGTAAGTGATACCACACTTTTTGAAACCAAAGTGTGTTTCTTGATAATTTACTTTACACACTGGCTTTTTCCAGTCTCTCTTGCCCCAAATAAATGATCCTAATGAAACATGTCTGCTATACTGGCTGTAGAATATGTATACTCTTTTAGTATAATTAAGGTGGCTCAGGGCTGTGGGGTCCTTCTCAAGGGTGGACTACAGACAGGAGGAGTTGCTATGGCTGTGGGAGCCTGCTGCTGGGTTTCATCTTTCTCCTGTGTGTCTGAAACCTGAGAAGAAACTGAGTACATTATGTGCAGCACTTATTTGGTCCGGTGATTTTTGGAAGATGGGCCTACTTATGTGCACAGAACATTAAATATAGACGGGCAAAGCCCCACTCTGCTTGTGTAGATCAGCTGTATGGCTCAGTGCAGTTGGTATCTCTCAACCCCAGTCTGGAACCCAAAAAGCTTGGCACTGCTGCTCCAGATGTGTCTATGCAATGTCTCTTCAGTTTGCCCAGCTCACTCTGTTGAATAAGATATTTCTACTAGTTTATAAGAAATCTGTTCAAATGTGTTTTTTCCATGTATCTTTGGAAAGGCTGGTTGTCATAATGCTGTAGGAAGCTTAGCCAAATGGTGCAGTATGTACCATTTGTCTGTAGTATGGCATGGAGGATAGGCAAAGTGTAGATGTAATTTCTGGGCAGAGGAGCTGAGGAAATAATGTGATAGCAGATGTTTGATGTTGCATGTTGTTTTCTCTTGAAATCTATTGTGAAGTTGGAAGGGTTATTGTTATGGCGTTTGACCCTTCTATACACATGCTGTTTGATATTTGGCCAAAACTTTTTATAGCAGTATTTTTACCAAGACTGGTGACCTTTTGCTTTTCCAGAGAAAAGATTTTTTTTTGTTGTTTGTTTGTTTGTTTCTAACAAAGCAATTTTATGTATAATTCCTGAGGGAATTGTTCATTCTTAATTCTTCATTTGACTGTTTGTCTCCTTCATACAATGCATTTGCTAAATTTATTGGGAAGGAGGTTGTCAGCTACTTTCTGGGGGACCGCCCTTCCTGTTCCTTCCCACTGCCCCTTTCTAAATCTATTTTGTAGCTCTTGATGCTCTTCAGGGTTTTAGTGGACATCTTGACTCTTTTTTTTCCATCAAAAAGCTTGTTACAAAAGGGTAAATTAGTTGTTCTTATCTTCTTGGAGAGATTTCAGTGTTTTGCAGTTGTGGATATTAGCAAGTATAAGACTATGTAAACAAATGAATTAGGATTTTTCTTTTTCTTCAGTGTTTGAACATCTGTCTTGCTTTATCAGTGCTTTTGATCTGGTTGAGTTCTTATTTCTCTCAACTTTGTACACACTGTTGTACTTCTCCGTGCTCCTCTTGTGCGGGACCAGAAGCTTTTTCTCAGAAATGTATTTTATGCATTTCTGTTACCAATGGAAAAAGAAAATTTATACACAGATATTGGACTTATTAATAGGATACAGGATATAATTTTCAGCTTCTGCCAAGCTGATGACAGCTCTCTGTTATGTACAACTGTCTCTGTGACATTTTTGCTTTTGATGCCATCTAATTTTTCTGAAATTGAACATGAAGAAAATGAAACCCTGTATCCTTGCATTGTTTCTGTGGGGTGGGTTCCCTCTTTTGACAGTTTGCTTGGTGGGTACCTTTCTGTCCTGTTTTGACATTTCCTACACTTAGGGTCAGCTTTGGATGCTTTTTTTGAGACATATGTTGATTAGACTGCTAACATTTGATAGTGATATAATAAGAATAATTTTGGAGGACACTTCTTGTATCTTACTATATTGGATAGATTGGTAACAAAGATAATACTTATACCTGCATTTGTCTTGCATCTTAATTTGTTTAGATTTATTACTACTGTTCTTTTGGATTTCTTTCTTTTTTTTTTTTGGAAAAGTTTTATTATTGTGTTAATCTAATGAATATTGCTTTTCTTCATGGATTTTTTGTTGGGTTTCTGAGAAGCAGCTTGCAGAGAATCTGTGTGGATTTTTATTTCCCTTATTATTATGGTATGTAGGTAATTAACCTTACTCTCTTACTAACCTTACTAAGCAAACCATTGGCTTGTTTTTAACCTGTTTCAGAATGAACATGGGAATCTATTCTTATGCTGTAAGCTTGGTAGGTACCTTTGCATTTCCTCAGGATAAGTTTCATCACCCAGTGCTAAGGGGCTCTGTAGCTGACAGTACTGTAAAGCATCACGGGGACTGAATAATCCTTTTGCTCTTTCAGTTGCCCATATGCCTCGTGGTATCTGGCATTACTGTGTGTTGCTGGTGGTATCTGGCATTACCTCCTACTTATCCCAAGCTTGCTTAAATTAGAGGATGAGTTTCTACTAACTTAAGGAGGCTTTTGCTCAGGGCTATATGGACAATAGACTGAGTTTCATTTTCTCAGATTACCTGAATTTGCAAAATAAGTAACAAGAAAAACTATGCAACTTCTATATACTTGTAAGGGTTGAAACTTTGGTTCTTCTCTAGATGCTGATTTCTTTCTTTTTAGAAAGCAGTGTTTGTCTATTTGTATGTTTGAAATCAAAACAAAGTGATACCCAGCCTACTGACAGTGACAAAACACAGCTTGAATTTTCAGAAAACTTAGATCTTCAAAAGATAAACCCTTTAGAGTTCAGGTCTGTAAGTGAGACATGCTGAGTATTGTAAACATGATGGAGCATGAAAGCAGTATTTAAAAAAATAGTGGCAAGAAGTGTTGAAGTACATTAACACTGAGCAAGTCAGTAGTACTAATGATGTGTACTATACTACTCTAAAATATTTGAATATTTTATATGAGGTAGGAGCTCCAACTATGGAGAAGTTAAAATTTTGTTAGAAAATATTTCTGATATTCTATTTTCTATTACTTAAGAGCTTGGGCTGAAAGAATCTTTCTTCTCTTTTTTCAATTAGCATTAATTACAAAAATACACACTGTTCTCTGAGCTCTGACTTCATCTTGGCTTGATTTAACTTCCTATATCACCCTGCAAATGCTTTTGTACCACTCCCCATGCTTGACATGTACTTAAGTTTAGTTTGTCATCTGGGTCAATTACGTCAAAATATTTTCCAACTGAAGCTTCCTCTGCTTTTCCCTTCAGCTCTTGGCTGCGGCAGTTAGAACAGATTAACGAGACTTGGAAAGGCCGGCTGCTTTACTTTGTGAAGAACTGTCGCTGAATTTTTGGAAGATAGTTTAGCCTTCTGACAAGGATTTCAGCAAGCTCTTCTTGAGCTGTGTTTGTGAGCAGAAGCATGGAATAAGAAAGTTTTGAGGTGGTGACTAACTGAGTTAAAAATGTTTTAAGGTTAAAAATGAAGAAGCGTTGTGGTTTTATAAGAAACTCTGGCAAACATTTAATAAAATCAACAAAAAAGATGATTTACAGTAACACATTATTTAATTAGCAGATAATGAAACTAGTATGCGCTGTATTTTGAAAAATGTCTGGTGTTTAAATAACATTTTCCACAAGAGATAGCAATTTGAGATAATTTAATGAACTCTCTTAATCCTAAGGCTTGAATATGTTTCACACAACTGAAAATAAAGGCGTTTATGCAGCCTTACCATAAACTCCCCCTAAAAGAATATGCACCCAGAAAGTAATCCCCTTTGTTCCCGTATCCATTTTTGGTTATGTTTCAAGACTGGTTCTTATTATCACCTACTTTCTCTCTCTGTTAAAGTTGCCTGGGATTTGTCAGCAATCAGGACATGGCAAAAGCAGCAATCATGGAATCTGGTGTTGCTGGAGTGGTGAAATGTTGGCAGCTGAATGCGATTCGTGGCATGAGTGGTTAGTTCTGTGTCATCTTGATAGTTCATTTCTGATCCCACTTGCATCCTGCCCTGACGGTATCAAGCCTGGTTTGAGGTGGAGTAGTGGATGGCAGCCTTTCAGCTTGAAAGCTGGCACGGTGGCTAGATGCGGTCTCATGAATAAGAACGGGTGCTGAAAGTCCGTGACAGATAGGAATGATTTGTGAAGGGCTTTCCTTGTGGATAAGGGGAATGAGTGGGATGGGTTATCTTCTAGATCTGCTTCAGCTCTGTTTGTTATGATAGAATTTCACCTCTGACTTACTAGTGCTGTGCCTGTGCTTGTGCAGCACTACTTAAGCACACAAAATCCTGATAAATGTGAGTGGTGGTTATGCCTGAGTGCTGAGCAGGGCCCTCTCTGGATGCACTGGTGCATGCAGTCAATTTAATTCAATGTTTATGGTGAGTTCACTCAGCACTACAAATATTGGCTTCTGTATTACATAAAGAAGCCTTGAAGGATTGTCATTGAAGTTTATTAGCCACAGCAAAAGGGAAACAAGTCAATTCTGAGTCATGTTGATAAAGAAAAATGGAGATTGTATTTGCCTTGAGCAATTTAATTACACTGCTTTTATAAACTTAGTTGCGTGGACTGCAGTTTACAATTTTTGCCAACCAACTCCCCTAGATACTTTGGAACCTACAAGCACCTGTTTAAATTTAAGTTTTTAAAACACCAGACAGGTGTCAACAGGTTTATTTTAAGGTCCTTTGGAAAGCAGGTCAGAGGGAGAGGAAGTGATTAAAGTGGTGAAACTGTACTGAGCCTGGAGGTTTAAATGCTACTTAGACTCTGTGAAGGATACAGATTAAATCATTCAGCAACATTAAAAGAGAAGAACCAGGCTTTATTCTTAACAAGCAACTATAATGCATTTTATGAGCAAGTATTTTTCTCATGTATAGCTTAACCAATCATGTGCAGTCTCTGCATTAGAAATAGCCTTACTGTTAAAAGAAAGGAAGTCTTATTGTTTATCTTGCTAACTCTCTTTCCTGTAGCCCTCCTGAGTAATATGTTATTTTGGTTTGATTGTGCTATGGATGATATAGTTGAGATTTGCTGTTGAGATTAGAGGAAGGAAGAAATCCTCCCCCTCTGTTATCTTGCTGTAGATACTCATTTTGAATAATTAAAAGCTTATTTTGCCATCCAGACATCTTTTTTTCCTTTTCTTTCCTTTCCTTTTCTTTCTTTTATTTATTTTTTTTTCTTTTAGGTTCATGGTAAAGATCTCAATTTCTCAATACTGAGTTTGAAATTAAATATTAGTTATTTGGCTGATATTTTAATGTCTGTTTGATCATTTCTTCTTTGAGCATGGCAAAGAAGGAATTTTGTATTGTGTATTTCAGAGTAATCTGTAGGATATAATATAAATTCTCTGATTCTGTAAGTTCTTAAAAATATGAATCATACTCTGTAGTTAACTTAGTTCAGTGTGTTGCAGCCCAGAACTTTTGTGTCCATTTATACCGGTATTTTAGAACCCTATGGACAGAGCTGTGGATTAGTGAAATTTGGAGCAGTGTCCAGCTGGCTCAACAAGTATACATAGGTGTATGTATACTTCCCTGGTTGTCAAAACAGTAAAAAAATGGTGTACAGAGGGAAGTCACTGACTAAATTTCATATCAGCTTAAAGTCATTTCCGTAGTATTTTAGGTGGAAGAAATCCCCCAGTGGACCTAAGCACTGATTATAAAAATTTCACGGGTACCAGATTTTACTCTTGCAGTTTAAAAACCTCTTTGAGAACTTATGTCATAATTATGTGTACATAAGCTTATCTCAAGTTGAAGGCTTTGTACGGAGTATTTATATTTTGTGCAGTTAATCTTTCAAGAGCTTATTCTGATCATGTTTTAAAGGTAAGGAATTTTCTATTTTCTTTCTCCTTTTCAAAAGAAATCAGTGTAAGAGAAAAACCCACAACCAACCCAGACTATAAACAAGTGGAAGGTTTCATGATAGAAGGGGAATGTCTCTTGTAAACGATGATGGGATATTCTTTAAACAGAGCGTACATGGAAACTATCTCTACTTTGAGGCTGAATAAACAAAACTCTGGATATTTCAGCAGTATAGTGTGTGCCTGAATTGGCAGATTTTATACTATTAGTCTGGACTGTAACTCACAAATAGTGTGTGCTTATATGCATGGCTAAGCTACCACTGCTCCTGCCAACTTCCTCCTCCAAATCTTTTGCTGGTTTTGGAGTCATTGTGCAAATGGGCAGAAGAAACAGGTTTTGTTTCTTCACATCTCTTTGTATGGAAGATTGCTTGTTGCAGAATAGAACTGAGCTATGCCTCATTAAACCCTTCCGTTTGTTGCTAGGACACCTTGGTCAGCATATTAGCAGCTGTAGGCAAATTTTAAATGAATCATTATGGTTACCTACAGGCCAAAAATGGTGTTTTACCAATTGTCACTTTGCTGACTAAGTGCAGTTCATGTCGTTTGTTTTTAAAGCATTAGCAAAGCGTAGAAATATAAAAGAACTCCCAGTATTTCTTGAGTGGCCACCAGCTTCTAAGCAAACTTTGTAAAAAGAGAAGATAAGCTTTGTGAAAATTGAGAACTGTGTTCAGCTGTCAGCAGGTGACTTTCTGACAAATGGCTTTAGACTGCTTGTGATAGAGAAGGTATATCTTTAAAAAACTACCACCTATCTCAAAGATGGACCCATTTTCAGACAGTAACGTAGAGCTTCAGCTCATGTTGGAGCAGAGCTTACCTAATGCAGTTTCTCTGCCAAGTATCTTTGAACATTTCTAGCTTTTGTGTTGTGGTTTTATGTGTTTGCATTAGACAAAGTGTTTACCAGTTCTTCTGTGCGTGCTTTCTCTTTTTTGGAATCCTTTCCTTTATTGCCATGTGTAATAGGAATTCCAAGGCACTTGTAATAAAGACCTTGGTTCTGAATGGCGGTTTTGGTATTTGTGCGAGGTGAACTATGAGAGCTGCTTAAAATCAACTTTCATGAAAATTCTCCATGAAGAGGCACAGGTCATTAACTCATACACGTCTTTCACATGGTGTTTCTTCTTAATGAAGAGCAAAACAGGAAAAAACTTCATGTCAAAGCATACAGCAAAACCACATGTTCAAAATAATTCCCTTTGGAAGCATTTTAAACAGTATTTATTACTTTGATGTTGCCTTGATTGTATTTTAATGCTTAATTAAAAATAAAACTTCAAGCATCTGAAATGATATTGTACCTGAAAGCTCAGAGAGAGTAATTTGGGTAGTTTTGGTTTTAAGTATTTGTTGCTGAGACAAAGGAAGAGAAAATGTCAGACTATTTGATGTTGTCTGTCGTACTAGAAGAGTGCAGTACTGGCACTGGTTTGTGTAATATTGACTTCAGTGAGAATTGAAGGTTACTTGTGAGAATGAGGGCATGAAAGAGAAGGTCCACAGATTCCAAGAATAAGTGGGAAAAAAAATCTGTAGTTGTGGGCAGAGACTGTGGAGGTTTCCCAGTGTATAAGCTTGGTTCAATGAAGAGCAAGACAGAAAGGGAAAACTGCTCTCTAGTTGCTTATGGATTTGTTAGATCCACACTATCAGATTCCTCATCTGCAAAGAACATGATGAATGGCAAGGGCCCAGAGCAGCTGGATGCTGTCTCTTTGAACTACAAACCTCTTCTGCACAAACTGCTGCGCTCTTCTCATATTTGGTGTCCACAACGAACAGGGAAAGGCCTCGTTTTCTCTCTTGCTCCCTTTTCCCTCCCTTTTTCTTTTCTGTGTTCTTCATCAACAGCGTCAAATTTTTAAACTGTTGATTGCCTGCAGGTGACACTTTAGCTACTGCACCAGTTGTTTTAGGGATGGATGTTGATGAAGGAAAGCTGTGCTAATTGTATCATTTCTTTTTCCTGTTGGCAAGACATGTTACTCTTTTTCCATCCCTTACCCAGTTGGTCTTACTTGTGTGGTAAAGTAGGTCTGGATACTGCTGCATCTCACCTGTTCCTTTGGGTAATGGATGGTGCCATTGCATATATAGTGCTATAACATGGATGCTTTGCTGGTATCAGGCAAGCTATGCTTTTTATTTTAGGGTATGCGCTCTTTCCTAAACAAATGCACATTTGCTTTCTGATGGTGCCAGTGTCAAGATAAAGTCAGTACACTTACTGCAAGGCTGAAAATGAGTATGAAAGGAAAGTCTGGAAAAACAATGCCCTGCATTTTTAGAGCATTGAATCTACAGCATACTGATCTATGTCATAATTCCAGATGGTTCCCTTCAAAGAGATGTTATATCAGCACCTTTTTTCAGTGCCAACCTGTAAATGTATGTCTTCCAATACAAGTTAATTCTAGCATAACTGTTGATTAAAGCTTCCTTACTGTTCTGCTCAGAGTTTTACCTGAAGGTATGCCAAGCACTGGAGCGTAGGAAGATTGTTCAATTTGTATGCTGTGAAGTCGGATGTCGTTTCTGCTGGTGAAATTGCGAGGACATCTGCTCCCTAGAAAATAGACTGAAGTCACTGGCTCATTTCATTCAGAGCAGCAAGTAATCATCGTTGGTAGCAGCTGTAGGTCAAGGCTGATGCAAACCAGGCTGAGTTCAATGCGTCATTAGCAATCCCATGAGACTCTTGGTCCCATTAAGAAGCATTTTTTAGCAGCCTGTCCTGCAGGATTTAGCAGAACAGAAAAATACTCTGAGAATATTCTCCATTGTTTTCAACTTTTGTAAGTACTTGTTTTAAAATTTGAACATTGACCCTGTGGTTTCAGGTTTGTTCCTTGTGGACAGGGCTGTGAGTATAAGCAGGCACTGCAGCAGCTGGCACTAATAATTGAGCTTGGCCCTCTCAGCAGAGAGGGGAATGAATGTGAATGAGCTGAGACATGGGACACCTTTCTTTCTGGTGACAGGGCATCTTAGGGATATGTTTCAGGCATGCTGTTGGGGTAGCTTCTTCCTTCTGAACCTGAAATTTGTCAAAGTCAAAGGAGTGCTTTTACCAGTGGGCTTAGGTTGTTGTTTTGGTGTCTAGATGGGTAGGACTGCTTGCACTTGAGTGCACAAGTGAATGCTTTTCTGTAATTCATCTTTTTGGCTGAATTACAGCCCCCCTTGTTGCTGTTGCTCAGCCAGCAGCTTCCAATAACCCTGAAGTATTTCTTTTGTTTGTTTGGTTTTTGTGAATTCCGTTTCTCAGGAACTGTTAGGTAGGTGTTATGAGATAAAGGGACTAATCTACAAGCATGGTCACTTGTATGCAAAGTTCTATGGCAAATGGGAGAAAACAGAATGGGTGAAAGGTAAGCTAAAAAATGCACAAATAAGGTTTTTGCAGGTGAGAAATTATCAAAAATCCTCCCGACAGAGTATCAGTAAGGTGGCATTGGTAAATTGTCTCAGTCATTTTGTATATATGTAATTAAGTTGTTTTTCTTTTTTTAATTTTGCAGGGACCTGAGCTAATGAACAAATATGTTGGTGAGTCTGAACGAGCAGTGAGAGAGGTGAGAAGGTGCAAACTATACATAATGTTATACATTAAGCTTTTTTGATATTCAAATTCTTCTGTGCTTATAAGGATACCTTTAAACTTTCCAAGAAAACCTCCTGCAGTTTGAATTTTTAAGATAACAAGAAGGGACATTTTGTGCTGTTTATCCTCCTGCCCTGGCCTAGTGCTGCATGTCAAGTTCAGGATCTAGTACAATTTTTACTGTAAGCTTGTTATTACGCAGTGTTGTGGATAATTACTGAAAGGTCTATTTTTTAAAAGTGACTGCAGGGCTTATGTTTGTTCTGTGATGCCATTTAGCTTTTGGAGTGCAGAGGGTGATAGCGTTCTGTTAAAAAAAAAAAAATGCCATCCCTTAAAGCTGAACATTTCATTGTTGTTCTAGGTCTTTAGGAAAGCCAGAGCAGTGTCTCCTTCAATTCTTTTCTTTGATGAAATAGATGCCCTGGCAGTTGAGAGGGGAAGGTAAGCAATGATGTTGCAAAAATGATAGTCATTTGTTTTTTGATAAGTTACTCTAAAATAGCATAGAGCAATTGCAAGTGTATCATGCTTCTAGAATTCTTTTATTAAATAAATTCATTCTACAGGCCGAGGGGCAGTGTTTGTGACTTATAAAGCATATTCAATTTGGCATAAACAGGTAAGCTGGTGGAGTTTCTCCTTTCTCATGTCATTAGCAGGAAGGAGTCTACTGGTTCTCATGCCCTTTAGCTTTTCTCTGTGGTTTTAACTTGCATTTATTTTCTGGCTCCTAACTAACTTTTTTCTTTTCCCATGGCTTTTGTGTTGGCCTAATATAGCAAGGAGTATGATCATATGCTATATACTGATGGAGTTTCCAGGGAGACTCCTCATATACTTAAGCCTATATTTAAATATTTTGCTGGACAGGGACAAAAGTCACGAAAAAATTGGGGAATTTGTGTGCCTTTTCAAGTGCAACATTAAAAAGGAATTCTTGTGATAGCAGATGATAATCTTTTTATAATGTCCTGCTTCACCTTGATTATGACAGTCTTCAAGTTTAACTTTTGTCTGAGGAAGGATTACAGCAGGTTTTGCTTGCTACCATTTTAGATTTGAAAGGCTCTGTAAGTAGGCTTTCTTGGGCAATGCCTTTCTATGAAATACCTTTCCCTGTCATGAACTAGTACAAGATTTTTTCTGTCTTGTTGGATTTGCATGAAAAACTCTCAAATATATGCATGTAGGAAGTATTTGTCCAGTTTAAAGGCACGTTAGTATTCTATCATTTTTTCTAGAACAGAAGCAACCTCAGCCTCTATGCAGATTCCTTTACATTGCAAAATGGCCATTTGTATCTGCAGAAAAGGATAAAAGGTGTCATTCTGACTTTACAGCAACTCAAATCATTTACTTACATAAGGAAGCGTCTTCTGCTAGATAGACCTACCCTGTAAGACTGCTAACAAATGAGCACTTTCTGTGTTGAAATTGATAAAAGAGCAGATACATCTTCATGAGCATCCTTCTTATATGTAATATATGCCACTTCAAAATTTGTAAACTTCCTAGAAATGCTACCCACCTTATGGTACAATGTTAGAACACCTGCCTATGTGCCTGTTATCACAACACAAGTTGCAAAAATGTGTTCTGGAATCAAGCCAACAAAAAATCTACCCATGCTGCAATTATTAAAGCATTTAGCTTTCAGAAATACTGCTTCGTATTTTGTAAGATAAAACCTTTTGGAGGAATAAAACACAGTACATTTTAATCAACCTTTTCACACAGTGCCTTAAAGGCACTGAGTTTGTTTCATTGTTTTAGCGGGTAAATAACCCAATTTTACATTACCTGGAATTGTCTGTGGGGGGTAGTAGGCCTGGCACAGTTTGCTGAAGAATGTAGTATGACCTGCTGCAGTCATGTTGTGCTGGAGACATCTGGTTTGGGAGCTTTAAAAAGAACAGGGTGGGACACACAAATATTTCATTGTCAAATCTGAACCAGATGGGAGGTAAAATATGTAGCAGAGTTCTCATAAAATTCATCTGAAATTAAATGGTGTAGGAAACCAGACAAGGCACTTATTAGAAACGGCATTTTTTTACAGGCTGATTTTGCACAGTAGGAACTTGCAAATGCATTAGAGATGCTAATGATTTGTGGCCTCTGGAGATCTATTTCCTGTACTATTACTAACCATACTGAAGTTCTCAAGGAAACACCTGTTTATGTTGTCTCCCTCTCCTCTCTGTTGGCTGAATTGTTTTTTATTTCTGTCTTGGCAGTGAAAAACACTCTGTGATACCACTTTATAGAAGTTTTTCCTCTCAGTTTAAATCCTTGTTAGGATTCTCTGGGTTGTGGGTTTTGTGCAGAATGTGCTGCATCTCAGAACTCTCTGGTAGGTAACATCTCCTAATCCTAACTGTGTCTGGAGATAATGAAAAACCTAAACTGTTAAGTTGTGAGGACAATCTTCTGCGTAGTTCGGATCTGATATACAGATGTGAAACAACATTGACTAATTGCTTAGTGATTTTGCTCTTCAGAGCGCTTTGCCAAGTATTCATTAACCCATTATTACTTATTTATATTTGACCACAGCGTGCAGGTTTAAAATGTGTATGTTTTACTCCAAACCTTCTGTAGAGATAACTAAACAATCTCTTCTCATCAGCAGACATATCTAAGTTAATAGACTTGGTAATTTATTATAACCAGTGACAGGTCAATTAAGAGAGCTAAGATATCTCCTTGGTTGCACCATTCAATGTGATGTCATCTTTGCATCATGTGGCAGAGTCACTGCAGAAGCCATAAGTCCATGTCAAACACTGTGGCTGCATTCAGGTCTGCCAGTGTTTTATTTATTTATCCATTCCAAAGCCGTAATGCCATAATTTTAATACAACATCTAACACTCTCCCTAAAGAAATACTCGTTATTAGTTTAATAGCAGGAGATTCAAGAGAAATTGCCTAACGAAGTTGCCGTTATTGTGTATATTAAAGAATGAACACTTTCCACAGTACACTGAAGTATGACCACAAATAAATGAATCTAAGTTCCAGTAGTGTTTCAGTAACTCATTTGGTAGTTTAAAAGTGGAAACATCTTTCACATTTCCAGCGTATGCATGTCAAGCAAATAAACAGTTTTGTGATATGAAATGGAGTTGTACCTAGAGCACCTGCCCTAGGAGGAACGGCTGCGAGAGCTGGGCCTCTTCAGCCTTGGGAAGAGAAGACTGAGGGGGATCTTATCAATGTGTACAAGTACCTGAAGGGAGGGTGTCAAGGGGATGGGGACAAACTCTCTTCAGTTGTCCCGTGTGACAGGACGAGAGGCAATGGGCAGAAATTGAAGCACAGGAAGTTCCACCTGAACATGAGGGGGAATTTCTTCCCCGTGAGAGTGACAGAGCCCTGGACCTGGTTGCCCAGAGAGGTTGTGGAGTCTCCTTCTCTGGAGATCTTCAAAGCCCACCTGGATGCAACCCTGTCTAACGTGCTCTAGGTGACCCTGCTGAGCAGGGGGGTTGGACTAGATGATCTGCAGAGGTCCCTTCCAACCTTACCGATTCTGATTCTATGTTTGTTAGTTGCAAGAAATGATACTTTGAAATCAGCAAAAAGTACGTTAATAGGTGATATTGTTCATTGTCAACATATATTATTTCTGAAAAGATTATTTCTGATTCAGTACGCTTAAAAGTCCATATCTAGATGAACTAAGATCCTACCTTTTCTCATTTTGTATGTAGAAAATAAAATAATGCGTATTAATTGAGAGAATGAAGATGAGAGCTGGATACGTATCAAAGTGGGACTGAATTTACAAAAATATAATCCTACATATCTGGATAAAATTTTTTCAGTGTAAGGAGCAGTTGCTAGATGGAGAAATCTGGAGATCCTTGATGCATGAAGATGAGAGAGTGATTCTGAATAAAGGACCTGAGTTTCCAATGTGATAGTGAAGATGAACCAAGATAATTTGAGTTGTATTCATTTTGGCATTTTGTTCTATTACCCTATGTTCGGGGTACTTTAATAAGACTTTTAATAATGAATTCTCTTGCACTGAGAACTGGTCATATAGGGAGAAGCTCGGACAACCTACTATTTGACATATTTCCCACAAAATGGAAATTTCTCAGGTCAAGGTACAGTGAGGAACAGTGTGGCATGGGGAGAGGTGAACTACGTGATGCAAGAAATCTCCATCATTCTGTGGCTCTAGTTAACATGAAGTTCCATTAGCTAGTGATTTTTTTTTTCCCTACTTTGGAAAGCTGATGTTGAAAGTTGTTGACTTTGTAGGAGAGCCTGTGCTAAAGTGAGACCCACAGGACTGGTCCAGATACAGCAGCCTGTGAAGAGGAATGTTTGCCTCTAAGTAATCCCTTCCCCATTCAAAGCTTAAGACTCTTAACAAATTGTGCAGCTGCAAAGTATTATGGGTATTTGTTATTCCTGGGTATCCTGACCATGTTAAACCTAATTCTTCTGGCCATTAGAGGTTGCCAAGAGGGAAATGACTTGGTAATTAGACTTGAAAGTGATGAATGAACTTAGCTCTGTGTAAATGCAGCACAGACAGTCTGTTTGCTGAACTTAAGAAATCTATGAGCTTTGGAAATGGACATTGTTTATATAAGTAGGATTTTTAGGATTTTTCAGCAATAGACATATTTGTTCCTTTTCTTGTTTTTCAGAAGCAAAGCATTTTTCCTCTTAACTGCAAATCCCTGTAATCTGAGATGTGAAATGTTGTAGGCTGAAGTGAGAGACACTGCTAAATTCCATTTCAGAGGAAAAAAGGGGGGGGGGCAAAGATCAATACTTTGCATTTGACTTGTGAAGCCCCCAAAAAGTTGGTAGGCTGTTGTTAATAACCTTTTTGGGGTAAGACTTGAAGCGATGAAGTGAAGGGACCTTGGTGCCAACACACTGAAAGTACAGTATGATGATGCTTTTCAGATGATGCACATTATGCTGTAGATTGGGAGGATACGTAACACTACAGTAGTTGGTTGTGGAGAGAAGATCATTCTCTGCATTCCTAAGCGATAGTCAAAATGACTGTGATAGCAGTTTGTGTTGCTCAGAACCTCTGAAAGATGAACGATCTTTCGATCTTTTCATTTTAGTTGTTAAAATATTTGCAGTCTTAACTTTTGAGGCACTCAGAGTTCTAATGAAGTTAGAAGAAAAGCAATTTCTCTGCTGTAGTGTGGCACCCCTGATTTTAACAGGGGCTGTGATAAATCTTCTGGTTTTAAACCAAGCTGTCTGTCTTTCTGGAATGTATGCTTCAGCACATATTTATAGTGTACACTTTAGCATGTGGTCGAACTTTTGTATTTATGCAAATGCTAGGTGTAATCACTAGTCTCTGTCATGAAAGATGACAGTCTGGGATGTTCTAATGATGAAACCCATGGACTAGATTCTGCAGGCCCAAAGCAAAGTGGTATTAGGTGGGATGGAGGTTCTCAACAGAAAAGAACCTTGCACATGGCAACTCAACAATAGTGGAGTTGGAAGTATTGTCATCCTAATATTACTCGTGAAATGGGAAAAGAAGAATGTAAAAGAGATGTGATCCAAAAATACAAGGAAGTAATGGAGTTTTCCAATGCTGTACTTCTGTTGTGATGGACTTCATTCTAGCAGTGGGCTAAGCTAGACAAGGAGCTTTACTTTCCTGAGTTATGTTGGTTCTGATTGTCTGTGACTCAGGGAATATCAGCTAATTCTCTGCAACGTCTTAGCTGTGTCTGGATGCAGTGGAGAGTTGAGGCATTCAGAATTTTCCTGACGGCTTTCTGAATTCTTTAATTTTTTTGGGAATTTGGTGTCTCATTAGAAATAGCGTTTGGGGAAAAAAGGCTGCTCATCAGTGCCAGTTTTCTATTTCAGGCTTAATGAGGAATAGTGAAGAAGTAAAGTTTTAAAATAATTTAATCAGACAGTAGGTGTTGGAGTTTGTTTGGAACAACAATTTTAACAAATAGCATTACCTACATATTTTGCATATATCTGATAAATGTTTGCAACTCCATTCTTTTTAAAATAAACTCACCAACCTTCTTGTCTAGCAAGAATCCTTTATCACATTGTGTTTTAAATCTGTCATCTCCCTGTGTTTTAAAAAAAAGCATTTGTAATTTTATCAGCTTGTACTATAATTATGAAATTTGAGACTTTGTGCCCATTCAAAGTTGGTAAGAACTTTGCATTGGCATGAATGAAAGCAGGGCTTGATCTGTAAACCTTCATCTTGCAATCACGGTAGCGTTTGGGTAGATTTACAAGATTTAGAGGGACTTCCGAGTCCATGAACATAGGTAAGTGTGTTCTGTGGTGCTTAGGAGTACTGTGGTAAAGTTGATCTCCTCCAAGATGCCTCAATGTGAATTTGAGCCTCTGTCTGGGTTTCTACGAGAGCCCAGGTTGTGAATGGATACTAACACTGGAAGAATCAGAAGTGAGCATAAATGATTACTGCCTTGCTTCCTGCTGTGGCATTGGCTATGGAAAAAAGTGTCCTTATCTATGTGAAATGGGCACAGGCAGGCTATGACTGGCTGACATTAATGCTATAATCATTGCACATATTTTTTTGGAAAGACAAGTGGAACATAATTGTCCTTAAAACTTACAATAGAAACTTAGTTATTCCAGAACAAAGTGAACCTTTCCTATTTAAATATTGTTTTAATGAAGAGTAATCTAGTCTAGTTATTCACTTCTAGTCTATAGCACTTTCAAATTAAACTGTACTTGCTTCCTTGATAGATATGATTGATTGCAGTTTTCAACTTGATTAACTTCCAGGAATGCCCAAAGGAGAAATGCTGAGGAAAAGAGAAAGAAAGGAAATGGGAATAAACAGTACATTAGGTAGTTTGGGTTTTTTTTTTTTTTTTTTTAAGACAATGGCAGCATTTACAGAACAGCAAATCTCTAGATATTAGCGTCTTCCTGTTTCAGCTGGACAGTGCCAGTACCAGATGAAAGCAAGGCTTAAAGTCTGTCCTTCATAGGTGTACATTTGGACTGAGTTGCATGGAAATGAACTGTGGATCACCATCTAACTACTTAAGGATTTGGGGGTGTGCTTGGGGAGAGTTTTCTAGAGCAAAGTCTTTTGATTCTAGTCCCATCTCCAGCTGACTCCTTTTCTCCTCTTCTTTCCTTGCATTTTGTTTTGGGGGCCTATTTCACTTACTACTAGAATCTGCAATAATGAGAAATTCGGGCAAATGGAGGAGGCTAGTAGTACACATGCAGAGAATATTTAGGATGTTCCTCGAGTTAAGTCTTCCGCTGGGACCCTGAATTTTTGTAACTTCTCCAGATTTCCACTGGAGATTTTCAGATGCACTTCTGTGGGACTTGCATTTTGGTCTTGAGAGCCTGGGAAGATGACAAACAATATAGATGGGTAAGAGCTGATACAGGTGCATATAGAGCATGACAGTATCTAATAGTAGGGTGCTGGTGGAAGGAAGGGTTTAGGATTATCTTCTTTCAGAGTACTTCTGATGATACAATCAGGAAAAGGTCCTGTTAGGAGGAATATTTCTTAGTTTAGCAATTATGAGTTTGTTTCATGAGTAACCAAAATATTTAGTTGATAAGATAGATCTGAATGCCACATATCTCTCCTGGACTTTTTAATAACATCCAAGTCTGTGGTATCTATACAACAGTGGTCTGAATTAATAATATTCATTGAAGTTTTACTTTACGTGTGCATTTGGCCCAGTGTTTTAATACTTATCACGTAGACGTGTGTGCTTGCTCATTTGCTGTGTGTGCATGGAGGAATCTCTTAGTAATTCTAGGCGACAGTTATGCAGCTCAAAACAGGAGTCATGTTTTTAAACTGGAATAAGTATGAGATTTAAAATGTGTTCTGTTTTTTTTTTTTTTGACGGGAGGGAGAGTCTGACATAACAGGAAAAAAAAAACATACTGTGCTACTCTATATAAACCTAGAATATTTTTTTAAGTTTTGTGTTCTTGAAACCTCAGTAGTATTCAAGGGAAACAGAGCTCAAAGGTAAAATAAGGTTCTACTCTGCTATTTTTACAGATAAGAATATTCCAACTGAATTAATCTTTCAGTAAAAGATGTATATTTATGTAGAAGAGCCTTTTTTTTCTAGCTTGCATGACAGTATCCATTCTACTGTACAAAATGCTCCACTAAAAATTTTTCTGAGTGAAAATTCCTATCTGGGAAGGATACTGACATTATTTTTCTGCTAATGCTATTGGAGTAGGGTGTTTTTTCTTTTTTTTTTCCTTCCCTCTAATGCTGTGGAAAACCTTGAACTGCCAAAGCTATATTTCACCAGAGTTTGTGAGGGAAGGAAATAAAACAGTGTGACAGTTAATTACGATCATGGCAGTTGGACTGAAAAGACTGACTTGGCAGGTGCTCCTTGCTGACAGTTCACCCCTGCAAAGCCCTGACAGAAATGTCAGACTCAATAAAATCCTTCAGACGGTGTGAGCGAAGTGACTCTTGTGTAGGAGTGTGCTGGCAGGGGGCTTGGTATTTCAGGAACCTTTTACCTCAGTAGTTTGTGGAGATGTTAAGAATCCTGCCAGAAAGGTCTGTTTCAGCCTATATTAATTTTTTGATACCAACCGTTTTGTCATGTCAATGAGTTTTACATTTGTTTTGATATAAAATTATTTCCAGAGATTCCAGCAAAAGAATTATTTGAGATGATATCATCTCCAGGTATTTATAAAACCCATAATTTTTAATTGTTATTGCAATTCTTTTTTTTTTTTGGGGGGGGGGAGTTGGGTGGAAGGAGGAATAAAGGCAGCTTTTATCTGTATGTAAATCTGATACTGGGTGTTAGAAAAAAAAGCTGGGCCATACTCTCTTCTCAGAAAAGCTCCGTTACTGCTCTCAGCTGTGGGCATTAATCCACTGCAGTAATTTGTGCAGGGTATACCTGGTGAGGCCTGCCCTGCGACCTGCTGGGGCTGCCTGGGCCACGGCCGCCTGCGCCGGAGCGGGCTCTGAGCGAGGGCGGCCCTGCCGCGCTCCCGGCCGGCTCTGTAGCTGTGCACTTGCTGTGTGTGTAACAGGGCTTGAAATGGTACCGTGTGAATGCTTTGCGTGTTTTCCTTTCGAGCTCTTAACAGCTTGACGACGTTAAGGTCCTGATCCTGCACCGAAGGTGTTCGTGTGGGCTTCACTGTCCTTAAAGTCAATGGTGTGATGGAGGGTTGCAGGTTCTCCTGCACAGGTTTCAAATGAAGATAGAGATTTAAATAAATTTGCTGGTCAAAATGACATACGATATCTGAGAAACCAGAAGAGCATTCTAGGTGTTCAGATGATGCAGATGTAGCTCTGTTGGGAGTTTGCCAAACTTCATCAGGAGCTTCATTAATTGTGAGCACACTGCGTTCTCTGACTTTTTTTATTTTTAAATATTAAAAAATCTGTTAGATAATGGGGAAAAAAGAACAAAAGGAAGGTTAACAAGTGAAAAGGTACAAAAGAAGTCTAGTGCTGTTAAGCTGCCTATGGCAAGAAAGGTAACATTTAAATCTGGTGATTGAATACATGTGAACACAAAATCTCCTTGGTCTGAAGAGTTACACCTGCCAGTGAATTGTAGTTATTCCTTGACGTGGTGATAGAATCGAGTTGCAGTTACTTATCTATTCACAGGCAGAATTATGAAAGGGGCTTGTTAAAGATGGGCATGTGGAAAGGTCAGTGCCCATGGAAATCTGAATCTGGGTGGTTAGAATGGGCATTGGATGAGGCCCAAGGAGACAAGAAAGAGGAAGGATGTATGAATGGCCTTCACCTACTATACTGAATTTTGAGCTGGCACTCTGGATCTCTCAGTTCCATCAGATGAGGCCAGAATTAATTCAAATTAAGGTACACTGTTTTCTCATGTCAAAATGCACAATGGAAGTGCCTTTAGCTGGAATAAAATATTGAGCACAAATTCTGTTCCCCATTTTCCCGCTGAATGTTCTGCTTTAATCTGTGGATAGTCTTACCTGACAGGCTTTGCAATTCAGGAAATTTCTGTGTTGGTCAAATGAAGTGGGTGTGCAGGAGTGCTCGCATGCTGTGTCTGAGATCTGTGGGGCACCTGAGGGATTTGCTGGAATTTCATGTAAGGGAGGATGTCTGGCTCTAACTAATATAATAAACTAGCAGCAAATACATTTTTTGCCTTTAAAACTACTTCACTGAGGATTTTAAAGAAAACAGAGTTGGCAAAAAAGATAAAACAACGCATAGCTTAGATTGATGTATTTCGTTACAGAGATTACTTGAAATTCTTAGGCTGTTGTGAAGCAGCCGGATTCCTCTTTCCTCACACATTTTTTATTTTGAAGTTTGAGGTATTTCTGGTTAGGGCATGGCTCCTACATACGCACACCCATGCACACACAGCCCTGCTTGGATTATGTAAGATTCTTAATTCTGAGTGCCTTGATTTGCAGTCAGTGTGTTGACAGGCAATTAGTTTGTACCAGTATGTGCCTTTTGAGAACTATTTCTATGCAGTTGTGTGGAGGTCAGATGGCGGGGGGGGGGTGAGAGACAGCCTCTTGGCTGGAAGCAGTTTTGGCAGTGTGTACGTGGGACTGGAGGGTTAATCATAACTTGTTTCTCTGACTGCTGTTTGCGTCAAAAGTCCAGGCAGCCTTAATGAACATCGCTTGTGTTAGTTTGAAACCCTTGCTGGGAAATCATGGGAAAATGGAAAAATGCATACTTGCATGTCACCCTTCAGATTAACAGCTTATGCAGTGCTGGAGCTCTTGGAGCGCATGGTGCAGCTCTGATGCAGTTCAGAGCAGCTGGTAAAGAGATCTCTCACCATAAATGTGTGTCTGCTTGCAATTTTATAGGGTATCGTGTTAAACCAAAAGCTAATTTGCTGTAGACTGTGTGCTAAATATGGTGCATCATATGACAGCTTGGTGAACTGTACATAAAAGCACTAAAATCAAAAGTTCTAGGTATCATAAATCCCAGAAACTTCTTCATTTGCAGATATTTTTATTAATAATATTTTTTTACTTGTATGTTTTAAAAATCTTTTTACTCCGCTTTTAACAGATGATAGTCAACTCTCTAATTCTGCATTGGTATCCATTGTACAAAAGGTGTCTCATTGCCTAACAGAGAACTTTGAATGTCTTTGCAGTGCAAGTTCCCCAGTAACGGTGAGGTTTTGTTTAGGATACAAGCTTCAGACAAAAAGAAAAAAAGTTTAAGAGAAATATTTTTGTTGGGAAAGTTTTAGTATCTTTTCTAGCCACCTCTTTTAAAAATAAATGTCTTCTATGTTTGCTGGAAAAGAAAAAAAAAAAAAAAGTTTTATCCTCTTCTCCAGACTTTTGTAGTTTCAGATAATCTTACATGAGTTTAACATTTTGGTCTCAATTTTAAAACTATTTTTTCTTTGCTTAACTTTTTCCTGTGTGCAGTCCATTGGGTATAAAGTTGAATAAATGTGAAAGTTATGCAAGATGGGAGGCCTGAATCCCTACTGAGACTAGCTTATGTTACAAAGTTGATTTTAATTTCCTTTAAGTTCCATGTTCTTCGAAAAGCTTTTACTATCCTTGTGCAACACCTCAAGTGTTTTATCATGTTCAGCTATCTACAAGTCAATGGGGCTGTGACCCAGGGATATGTTAGAAAAGTTCTAATATCTCTTGGGAATTTCTAACACCAGTGCAGCAAACCAAAAAGCTGACAACTAGCTAACCCAAGCCCCTTCCCTAATATTTCTTAGCAACCTAAATGTTCTGTTAGCCAGCATTTATTACAGCTCCTCAAGGATGTTTTCCAGACTGGGTCTGATAAGTTAACTGTTTTGTCCTGGAAAATTACAGAAAGTTGTAGCATAGGAAAGTGAGAGAACTTATTTAGAGCAAATATATACAGCAGCATTGGTGTCATTACTGTTGTTTTGGCTCTGAGATATTTAGCAACTACTGTCGTCAGAGGCGTGTTAAAAGTGAATGGCAGTGATGCAGTGATATACATGTGTAATAACTATGCAACTATATGTGTGTATTCTCTATGTTACATCTATAGGAAACAGAGTGTTTATATTTTAAAATCCAAAATTTCTTTTTGGAGAGTAATGTTTCACTGAATAATTGTATATCTGTATAAACACTTATAAATAAAATAATTTTCATCTCTGAATGTTCTGAAAAGTTTTTTTTTTTGAATTTATCTTAATTCTGTGTAGATAGAGATGGCAGCTGAATAAATTTATGTTGAAGGAAGAAACCAACTTCATTATGAATATTAAACTTCTCTTTGCTTCTTAGCGTGACGCTCTAGGCAGCTTGAAGAATCAGAGATAGGTTTGTTTCTTTAAATTGTATTAAAAAGTGTGTCTTTGAAGGTTCAGAAATGAAGTGGACCACTGGGCAGGGAGAGGGGAATAGCCCTTGAAGATCAGTCCCTTCAAGGAAGGAAGATGTATACTGTATCTTTTATTGGGCCTTTTCACTGTTTTCAACAGTTTTCCCTCGGAAAGTTTTAGCTTGTGTCAAGAACAGACCTCATTTTTTTTTATTAGGGTGAATAAAAAAATGCATTTTCCACATTATTTGGCAATCCACCAACCGCTTTTACCTACCTGCTTCAACTTCCTAACTTTAGTTGCAGCCCTTGTTCAGCAGAGGGAGCTTTTGGAATAAGCTGCTCGCTCTCCCGCCTTCCCTGGATTGAGCCTTGCATCGTAGCACCATCTCAGAAATCCAGGACTGGTTGAACTCTTGAATTTTTAGGTGTGATCTTGTGACAGATTCTGATGTTGTGGATTTAAAAGTAAAATTTGATGAGAGGGTATCTTTTCTCATTTTGTTTTAAATGTTAAGCATTTCTCATAAACTTTTTTCCCTGCTGATTAGGGGAGAAGTGACATTTATTTCAGTTAACCCTATAGCTAATAAAGGAAATCACATGGTTTTAACATAGCACTTCCTTACAGTTTAATACACACACACACATGCACACACACGGAGCTGGATGCTAGGATGCTATTAGGAGCATATCTACATAATCTGTATAGTGTATCTGTGAATAAGTGAGTATACATTATCTGTGTACAGTCCCAATATCTCCTAGAGCTAGAATCTTTTCAAAAGTTTAAAAAAAAAAAAAAACACTATATGGAGCATGGTCACCTATTTGTTATGATGCATCTAAAATAAAGCCTTTTTCATGCAAAATTAGAAGGATGCAACAGTTTAAAGAACACAACTGTTCAGTCAGATTTATTATTTATTGCAAAATATGTTTGATCTCTTGGTTTGGTTTATGCAATGTCTTCTGCTTCTACGTTTGTTATATGCTTGTATATGGAAGTGTTCATGTATACATATATACACATATTTATACATAAATAATTGTATAGGAAGAAGGTGGTACACTACTTGCTTGTTCTTTTTAACATATTAAAACTTTAATGAAATAGAGTTTGTTTCCATAATGCATTTTGTTACATATATTTAAGCAAATTTCTTCTAAATACAGGGTTACCATAGTTACTTCTAAACTAAAAAAATAAACTCTTAAAATAGTTTATACCTTGTCTGCTTGCTTGCTTGCTTGCTTCCCCCCCCCCTACGTATCGGCAGTTTCAAAACTGAAGATTTCTGTCTGACTTTTGTTTTTTTTTTTTTTTTTTTTTTTTTTTTTTTTTTTTTTTCCTGATATCTGGAACATCGTCTGAGCTAGAGGACTGACAAGACTGAGCTACAGGACTGACAATCCTATTATGGGGGAGTTGGTCAACACTCAATACATTCCCATTTGATGGGGAGAACATAAAAATGTGGAGTAACTCTGCAAAATACATAGCCTTATTTTTTATACTACATGATTTAGAGTGAGCACTCACTTAGATGGTAATAAAAACTGAAGTTTGTCTGACTCTTAAAGAAGCTGCATGAATTCAAGTTTTTACCATCTTAAAAATGTCTATTCCAGACAACCAAATTGTATTATGGTCTTCACAGCAGGGCAGTAAGTAATAAGCTCATTTGCTTTTCCTATTACTAAGAGATCCTTTGAAGGACTCATTCTCCAACACATATTTACTCGCTTTGTATGAGTGATATTAATTTACCTTCAGTATTGAAGGTAAAAGGAAGAATCAGAAATAACGTTTTTTAAAAAAAAAAAAAAAAAAAAGTCGATCACTATAAAATTGAAAAGTACTGCCTATTCTTTTCGTTCTCCAGCTTTCTAGTAAGTAAAAACTAATGCTGTGACTTTTTTTTGAATCAGCTCTTCAGGTGCTGGAAATGTAGCAGACCGTGTCTTGGCTCAATTGTTAACAGAAATGGATGGGATAGAACAGCTAAAGGACGTGACAATTTTGGCAGCTACAAACAGGCCAGACATGATAGACAAGGTAAGGATAGATGCACTGTGGTATACACTGTTCTGTTGTGAAGATCAACTTTGGAATAATTTAGTTCTCTTTTTGTTTATCTTCCAAACTGTTGTCTAATCAATTTAATCATTCAGGGGAACAGTCTGAAAAGGAAGACAAAGCAAAGGAAAAGATTATGTCCCTCGCTTTTTTTTCCTGTGTAAGTTTTTACAAAAACAAATGTTTTGTAAAAGCTATATGTATCGGTTTCCTAAAAGAAATTTTCCTTAAATCAAGCTCATTGAATTTGTGCAACAACAGTTCTGTCAAAGTGCTTTTGTATGTTTTGCTTCTGTTGTGTTTGTTTATGCAAGAGTTTGCTGGACTGTTGGTTTCATTAGTTACTTCCTTTCAGAAGATTAAATATCTCCTCAATGCTGTTAGCTGGTTGCCAGCAATACAGGTTCCAACTGTAAACAGTGCAGTTTCTCCACAGATCCTGAGCCTGCTCTGTTGAAAGGACAAGAGCAGATCAAGTTTGTAAAAACGAGAGGTTTGTAACACTTACTGCAGAAAACCTCCAAACACAAAACCAACCCAGCAGTCCTCTAAAAAATACACTTTAGAACAGCCTGCTACTGACGTATCTTCTCCCACCTGAGCATGGTGGATGGACCAGTCTGAAGTGGTTTCCTTTAGGATACATATAGTAGTGTTAGTAGTCTTTATTGCACAATTTTTCACCTTTTCAATTTTTATGTATTTTTTTGACAAGCTAATCAAATTTATTCTTTCACAATCTTTTCTTGGATTCCTTAGAAGTTTTATAAATATTTTTAACATAACAGATTCTTCCATTGTAAGGTATTTGTGGACTGCTTCTTTCTGTTTGTCTTGGAGCATTCAGGCGTAAAATACTTATGAAATGCACACTTTAAAGGAAGGTTCATGTACATATGAAGGAAGTTCTAAGAATAAAACTCATATTTTGGCTTCAGAATGTAGCTTTCTTCCCTTTGAGCTGAAGGAAGCCACCGTGCTGGCTGGTGTCCCGATGAAGGCTTATTTAAACACAGTGTGTGTGCCAAACATGGCAAAATAGAGCTAGCAGGGAATTTTCAATAAAAGACGATAAAGCACATCAGTGAAAAATACATTTCTGCAAAACTGAAATTTTCCACAGAAGATTTCAGTTTTGTCAAATTGCTTTCAGTTTTCCTTGGTATGTATTCTCTTTGGGGTCAAATTGAGCTGAATTTGAAAAATAGCACTTTGTTAAACGGAGCGGGATTTTCATTCTGGGCCAATTCAACATTTTTCTGTGTTAGCATCATCACCACCTGGAAATTCAGTTACCTCTCTTTCTCCCTTTTGCTAGATTTTTCTTGGGCCCAGTGGCTCCTCAGTGGATACTATTTTCCTATATTTTACTTTTTGTTTGAAATATTTGCATTTCTCTGGGACAGTACTACTCTATGGTAGGGATACAGTCCTGCAGTACTGAATTTTTACAAAGGACTTCAGTTACTAGAAATGTGTTAACTGTATCTGCAGAGAAGGACCTGGGAGTGCTGGTGGATGACACGTTGACCATGAGCCAGCAATCTGCCCTTGTGGCCAAGAAGGCCAATGGTCTCCTGGGATACAGTAGGAAGAGTGTTGCCAGCAGGTCGAGGGAGGTGATCCTGCCCCTCTACTCAGCCCTGGGGAGGCCTCATCTCGAGTACTGTGTCCAGTTCTGGGCTCCCCAGGACAAGAGAGACATGGAGCTACTGGAGAGAGTCCAGCGTAGGGCTACGAGGATGATCAGAGGGCTGGAGCACCTGCCGTAGGAGGAACGGCTGCGAGAGCTGGGCCTCTTCAGCCTGGGGAAGAGAAGACTGCGGGGGGATCTTATCAATGTGTACAAGTGCCTGAAGGGAGGGTGCCAGGGGGACAGGGACAAACTCTTTTCAGTTGTCCCATGTGACAGGACAAGAGGCAATGGGCAGAAACTGAAGCACAGGAAGTTCTGCCTGACCGTGAGGGGGAATTTCTTCCCTGTGAGAGTGACGGAGCCCTGGACCAGGTTGCCCAGAGAGGTTGTGGAGTCTCCTTCCCTGGAGATATTCAAAGCCCACCTGGATGCAACCCTGTCTAATGTGCTCTAGGTGACCCTGCTTGAGCAGGGAGGTTGGACTAGATGATCTGCAGAGGTCCCTTCCAACCTTACTGATTCTATAATTCTATCTCTGATGCAAATCCAATCCTCTTTCCCTAAGATTCAAAATTTTAATTTTAATCTGGGGTAAAAATTGACATCTTTCATCACCTAAACTTTACAGGGGCAGTGAGGGGAGGAATTTGTTTGTGAAAAAATCTGTTTGTATATACGCTTTTCTAGGAATAGTTTGTTTTAGCTAAAAGGTGCTTCAGATCCAGGAAGATGGAGAGGGATAATATACCACTGATATGTGACTCAATCAAAAGAGCAACGGGTTTACACAAAAATTTGCTAAATTCTGCAACTTCACTGAACCGAGTCAACGTGATACATGCAGTCAGTAAGGCTGAAAGAGTAGCAGGTTATGGAAACCCTTTTATCATCCATGGTTTCCTTCTCTTTTTGCATTTGTCAGCAAAGTCTGAAAACTGTGTGGATCTAGTGAGCTGTGGTAATCACCATGGGCAAGATTTTTGGACACTCCAGTGGCTGGAAGGAAGAACATTATACATATGTGTCCCTATGGAGTTCCAGGCAACTTGAATGGCGGAAGAGAAGCCTAAAACTAATAGCAGGCTTGTGTTTAAATGGCAACACTAGTCTTACATACTTTTTTCCCACGTAAAGCTGATAGCTCTGACCTTAGATTTAAAGAGATAAGATGCATGAGACAACCCCCTCAGAAAAACATATGATATAAATATAGGAATTTTATTAGCAAGAAACCATGAATTAATATTTTGGATTTTTTTTTAACTGTTTTTACTGAGATATAAAAAGTTCTGATAAGTTTCTAGAAAGAGTTATCTTACAGAATAGCAGAGCAAAATTTCACCTTTCCCTGGAGGAAGGGAGAGTTTAAAGTGCAATTTAAAGGACACAGTAAATCAGATTGTAGCTGGTATGGTTCACATCATGCTTTATGCAGGCTGGACAGGTTGTACCAAGCCACTGTCCTCTTCTGGGTCTGTGCAATATTTATACTGTACTTGTTGCACATTTTCTTTCCTGGAAAAAAGAAGACTTACACCAGAAAGCAATACGGTGAGCTTGACTTGATAGGAGATCCTTCAATATGGACTTTTAGTTTACTTTGTGATCAGTTGTGCTTTGTGAAAATGTAAAATGTTATTAAATTAATTTAGTATTTTAAAGGGAAATATTGGTTCAGTTATGTATTCCAGTAATAAATGTCTGGTTCATATGGATGGATTTAATGCATGTACCTTACCTATTATATAAAGGCACAAGGTGATCTGTGTGTGTTACTTCCAGGTCCCAGGGACTGGGAATATATCTGGTATATTTTTTGAGGCATATATTTTAGTCTTTCAAAGTAAGAGATGTTTGAGGAATGCTTACTTTATAAGTATTATATACTGGTAATAATCCATTCATCATCTTCATTTACATGGCTGCTTCTTAACTGACAAATATGTGGTAATTAGTCTTCTATAATTTGAAGAAAAAGCACGTGGGAATATCAAATGCAAAGGTAGAATATTTCCCCTGAGTCTAGTGCAAAATTCATCATCACTGCAAACACAACAGTGTGTTGTTTCTGTCTGGTGTTAGATTTTGAGCCAGCCTTTAGAAAGTTACGTTTAATGGTAAACTTGTTTTGACTTGTTACAAGCATCTATAAATAGGGAAATTTCTCTAAGACATCATCATGCTATTGAAATATTATTCCAGCCTTAAGATGTGTCCCATGTTCGTATGGGGCACTCTGATGACTTTGCTTCTCATTCATGTGATGCTGGAAATACTTTGGGATAGTTTCTGTTTTTCTTAGGAAAACAAAAACAGTATGTACTGTTTTCATCCCATGTATGATATAGAAGGAGTGATTTCTGTTGGAAGGAAAATATTCTGGAACAAGATGTTCTGAGCATTCTTTGAAAGTGATAAAGAAACAAAACATGTTCAGTAATATTAAAAAAGAATCCTCCCTTTTATGCAATAGATGGCCTTGACTCTTTGCCCTAGAAGTAGAATTGATGAGCAATAATAGGAAAAATTCTTTTAGTTTTTGCTGATTTGTACACTCAGGAGTGATTTTTTTCATATCTAAAATATTTTGAAGTCATTTTACAGAGCTGTTTATGATTCAGAGCTTGTCTGTGTTTTCCCATGTATCAGTTGACCTGACAAGACACATCACTCTTTCCTACAACTTTGCATGTAATATTTTGAACACCATGTATATTTTGGTTAGCTTGGAATTAAACGTTCTATTTAGACATATATGTGGACAAGCTTCCCAGTGTAGTCTACCAGATTTCTATGTGAGAAAACCTAGACCAACTCATCAGTTTTGTGTGTGTGTTTTGCTTGATGCTGTTATTTTTTTTTTCTTCATGGTAATCTCTGTTTTCCTAAGCATTTAGTACTTGTATGAGAAGGATGAATTGCTATCATTACCTGCTCTTACAGATTTATCTTTTTTCTCTTAAGTAGTGTTTCAATCTCCATTAGCAAGGGTACACTGAAGGAGGAGAGACCTCTGGAAACTTGGTGTTTAAATGTTTCAGCACAGGAAGCAAGATGCATGTAGCTGTGGAATCAGATTTTACCTCCTGCTGGGTCAAATTTGAATGTCAAACACATTAGCTGTGATGTAAAACATGAGGCGCTGAGTGAAGTGATGGTTTGTGGTATGGGATGACATCCTGGTGCTCCTGACAGCTTCACTTCTGCTTATCATGGGGTGCAGAAAAGATGTATCCTCAAATATGCTATTTGCATAAGAGTGACAGGATGTGATAGGACAAATGAAGATTAATGAGATGCTGTGCTGTCATTGTTGCTCATTGTCTCTAGATTGATGATGGTCTGGATTTCGTCGATGTTCATGGGCTCCAGCATGGCTTACACCAGAAGTTGCACTGGTATGTTGAATGCTGAAGAGCTGAATCTTTTTAAATGCACTGTTAGTACAGGAGATCTTCCAGTCTTGAAGAGGTTCTGATCTTGAAGTACCTTGTGTGCTAGTGTCAGTGCAGAGGAATTTTCTTTCCTCCTTTTGTAAATGTGTTTTTCTTTTTAAAGCCACTCTCCAGCCCTCCTCCTCACTTTCTCCTTCTTTCACCTTGTCTTATTCCACCCCCCAAGTCTTCGGTCCGTATTATTCTTTAGAGAAGCTGTTTTGGCTTCAGGGTATTAACTGCTAGGGTTGAATTCAGCTTATCTAGTTTCAAAACCATATGCATACTACTGAGTTGCTTGTTCTGCTTATGTGAATAAAATAAAACTGTAGCCTATATTTTCCCCAGCAACTGCCAAGCATGAGGAAAGGGAATAAAACTCCCTTCCCCTGTGGTTCATTTTGATTTTGGAGGAGCTGTTTTGGTCAGAGGAGTCAAGCAAAGGTTTGCTAAGTTGATCTGACTTTTGAAATATTGATTATCATGTAGTTATGGGACAACCTTAATTTCAAGTGGCTTGTTTTGATGAAAATAAAAAATGCATGATAGAACCATCTGGCAGAATTAGTGAAGAAATTATAATTTCTTGCCTGCAGCAAAAGTAAATAATCTTTCCTCTTTAAAAACATCAAAGTTCTGTCTTTCTGAAGGCTTATGGAAGATATTCAAATATTTAAGGTTGCAATTTTACACGTTAATAGGAAAGAATCTTGCATATTTATTTATTATTGTCTGGAAATGTATGTATGCTGTTACAAAGCAGGTGATACTGCAAGCATATTTAACAGTCAGATATGATGACATAAACTTAACTGACTACCAGATTGTATATTCTTCTATTTATATATTTGTGATTTACATTTTGGTCAGACATATCTTATTAAAGAGTCTTCCTATATTACAGCTTTGACTTTGTAGGATTTGAGTTCTCCCAAATATAGTGAAAGGCCGCTTAATCCAACAGAGTAGTGTGCTGTGTTTCCCTCAACCCTCAGCCCTTGGCTTAATAGAAGATCACAGAATAACTTAGGTTAGAAGGGGCCTTGGGCATCATCTAGTCCAACCTCCTGCTCAAGCAGAGCCATCTTCAGCATTAGGTCAGATTGCTCAGGGCCGGCCCAGGTGAGTTTTGAGCTTCTCCAAGGAAGAAGATTTCACCAGCCTCAGAGTAGCCAAGTCTGGTGTTTGATTACCTTTGCTGTGAGGAATTTTTCCCTTATATCTCACAGCCTTGCTTGCTCTAACTTGTGTCTCTTGCCCTTCTGCTGTGCACCTCTGAGAAATGTCTGACTCCATCTTCTCTACAGACCATCGTGTCAATCATCACTGCTTTAAATAGTGGAAGACCGATAGAATGGAGTATAGGATCATGAAGGAGAACTTTGACTTTTATGGACCTAATTCTCAGGCAGGAAACCCCCTAATAGAAATGGTTATTGCTAAAGCTGAAAGAAGGTCACAGCTGTGCTGAACAGATGTATAGATTTTTTTCCAGATTTGGAAGACAAGTGGCTGCCTTTTAGAAGGAGATAGTGTTGGGATATTTAATGTTCAGCAAAGTATTTCCTGATAGTTGAATACATTAATACAAAGTAAACACTAGTTAGAGTGAAATCTTCTTATATACTTTTTTTGGCACTGCTAGGTTACTGAAGATGAACAAGTCCAGCCTGAGGACTGTTAGGGATAACTACCAAGTAATTTGCTAAACTGATTACTCTGCTTGATATCCTATTACTGAAATCAGTCTTCATTTGTAGATGGGCTTTGTAGTCATCACTAGACTAGAACAGGTGGGAATGTATTTCAGAACAGAAATCAAAGCACGTAAATGCAATAGTCATGCCTCTCCACACTGCTGAACCATTAATTCTTTTTCTTTAAATACTGAAATGCCTCTCTGCTTGTTGAAGGGCACTCCCCATATTCTTCTAAAGCCCCGGGATTAAAAATAGAGACAGATTTTGTGTGTCTCCTTTTTAGTCAGCCAGCACCTAGAGTGCTTACATCATTTTGCCCAGGTGCAAATACAGTTCTTTGAAATAACAGAAGTGCAGTTTCTTTTGAAGACAAGATTGTTCTGGAGCGTATAATAAATTTTCAGAAATGAAGCTTTAGGGAAAAATGCTATCAAACTACATGCCATTGAAAAGAGGATCTGATATTCTAAATTTGTTTCACAGTCTTGGCATCCTCACGTTTTCTTTTCCCATCAATTGGTTTTCTCTGGCAAGTGTTTGGGTGTTACTCTTAATCTCATTAAACTTTGACTGTGAGGGCAAGAGATGTTCTTGAAAGTAGTTGTTTCTCACAGATCTAATTTTGCCATTATTAGTATTGTACGTTTACATTATAAGGTGATTAAGAGCTTACAAAGTTTGTTTTAAAAAAAAATTAAAGTGGAAGAGTGAAATCGTTTCAAAGCTGTCACAAACTCTTTTCACCTTCCAAACTCAAATGTCTGAAAAGATGCAGTTTATAAGCACTGCTGTTAACTGGCTAAGACTTAACTGGCTAAGACCTCTACGTGGATGATATGAAGCTGGATTGCATAGTGAACCCATAATCCCTAAAGAACTTTACCACCTGCTACAAATGCGGTGGTAGTTTGTGTGTTCATGTATGCAGTTTCTCTTTAAGTCAAGAACTGGCTTTTAAGATTCACCTGAGTCTCTCCCTCTTTCCTGCTCTATGCTCTTTTATTTTTTCCTCCCTGATGAAAACCTTGTTTTCTCAGGAGTACAGCAAATAAAATATTTCCAGGTGTGCAAAAGTGATTTTTGTTTCCAACTATTCGATTGTCAGAGTGTGGAGGGCTGAGTAGTAAATCAGCCTTAAGGCTGCTACAGTTTAAAAAAACTAAAATCTTAGTGGTGACAGCTGAAGAGCACAGTGACTTTTTCACTCAAGATTTATTACTTGCCTGAAAAAAAGGGTTGGAGGGAAAACTTGCTGGGCTGCATATTTTCTTCTTTAACATATATACTAGGACCAGGATAAATTGGCTTTATTTTGTCTGTGAAAACATACATCCAAACAACGTATGTAAAATACAGTAGTTTTACTTCAAATGGAAAAGTAAATATGCATGCTCTTACTCTTTATAACGGAAACTGTTCCTTAAGTTGAATCAGTCATATATTTTAGTATCACTAATACTTTCATAAACTTCTGCATAACACAGGCCAGGAAACTTTCTGAAGATATCAAAATATGTTTATTTCATCTGTAAAAATACAGAGATGGGAGAGTAATGGCCAAGGGCCAAAGTTTGTTGTTTTTCATACCTCTTAGCCTCACAAAGTCCAGATCAGGAGCACAGTATGATAGAAAGTCTCCTATTTATTAACAAAGTGGGAAATTTGAAAGACTATTGGATTCACTTCTGTGCTGTAAATACCTGCCCTCAGTACAAGGAGTCTGTAATTGTGATATCATTTTTTTTTCCCCAGCAGTAGCATGAAAATGACACTCTATTTCTGAGGGTGCATACATTTGGGGATTAGAATGAGTCATGTCTCTGGAAATGAGGTGTGTTTGAGAAGTACATGTAGATTGGGTATAAAATCATAAATGTTTGGTTAGGACAACTATTTTTCAGGTGGATTTAGTGGTAAGCAGATAAGTTAGAGAAACTGGAGAAACTGTACTCGTTTTGTGAACAAGTTTCATGTACCCAGATGCCAAGAGATAACAACTGCAGCTTGGTACAAATACTAACTTTCTACTGGACTTGCCTGAGAATAAACTATGTGATGATAACCTGCTCTTCCAAAATCCTTTCGCTTCGCTCTTCCCACTTTATACCACAGTTTGAGTCATGTAGGAGAGGGGGACAGCTGAGTAGTTCTCCAGAGACGTGGCAAGGCATGGTTGCTGTGGGAGTGTATCCAGGAGCTCTCAGTGCCGTGGTGACATGGCAGCTGAGGATACTGAGCTTTGAGGCAAGTAAGGCAAATCTCAGCAAGGCATATTCCACTGTCGGTTCGTTGCATGGCATAGACCTTTTTATATTTGATAAGCTTGATTAGGTTAGTGATAACAGGAAGAATACACATTCCAAAAAGACTTGATTTTTAAGTATTTATGGGAATGGCATTGAAAAGGATGTTAGTGTAGTACAGTAAGCTGCGGAACCTGGAGGAACAGCTGCAATTATGGTGCTTGGGCTGTAGCCACGGACACGTTTAGGGCTTGGTTTGCAGTTGGTCTCCTGCCCAGCCTTCCTCTTTGTGGAGGCAAAATGCACAGTGTGTGTGTAGTTTTTTGTGTATAGTGTATTACATATTCTATAAAACAGAGTTACAGAGAATGTTGTGTGCATTAAGCACTCATGAGTTAAAACTGCCATAGGTAAGATTGCACGTACAATGTTAAGTCATTCTTCTTTGTTCATAAACATCATAATACAATCTTTAATTATATTAATTAAAGTGATATTCATTGTGCATGCTTAATTAAATTGCATTAATTTAAAAATTATTTTTACGAGTCATTATGACCACCTCTAACTTAATTACATTAATACTCACATTTGCTTACTTTTGAGAGCTTTGATTTACAGTATTAAAAATCAGCTGAACAATTACTAGATTTTGGGGAAGGGGGAGTCATTTCCTATTGCTTTTAAAATACAGATTCCATCATGAAGTATCATATTGATATCTTCATGGTTGTCTCAGGATGGAAACCTTTGGATTTCCCATTGAAAACTTAGTTGCTTGAGATAACTGGTAAATTGACAACAATAGTAAGCTCCCTTGCTGTTCTCTGTGACATGTGCTATGCAAGAATCAAACTTTTTTCCCATTGTCAACGATATTTTCTGAAGATATAGGAATGGCTAGATAAATAACTCTTTCAATAGTGGCCTTTCTTCCCACTTGCCATTAATATAACTCCTTCCTGATATTCTTACCCTGTTATGTCTCTCTATTCAGTTCTCCTGTTCTCTCTTTATCCAGTATTCCACAGATGCATATTTCATACGTTCCCTGACTACATCACCTTCAGCAAATTTTTCACCAAAACTCAATATAATCCTGACTCCTGGTCTTTTTGCCCAGCCGATGCTATGTTTTTTCCTGCACGTTTATGCTTTGTATTCACAAACGCTTTCTCCTAAACTGCAGAGTTCCTGTTCTCAGTTGTCCAGATCTTCTCCCCAAGTTTTTATCTTGTTTTAGGCTGTCTGCCCACCCAGGGTTCCCTGTTACTCCCTTCTCCTCCCAGACTCCCCCATCCAGAGTTCTTTCTTATTGAATCCCAGGTTGACCTCAGCACCCAAACTCTTGGTTTTAGTGTGTTCATTCCTCATATCTGGCTTTTGTTACTTGTGGAGTCAACTCTAGCATCCTTTTCCTCCTCTTCTTCCTCCTGTTTGACTAGGCTTAACTAACTACATTGAGAGAGAGAGAGGTCATTTTCATTCTGTTTTTTGGGGAGTCTGGATCCAGCATAACCTGCAGACTCCTTGAGCTTTGGGTAGATCAGTCTTTGAATAAATATTTGGAAAATATATCTATTAATTGCCAAGAAAGCTCACTAGGCTTTTTCAAATTGAGTTGTTTAATACCCTTCTGACATGGTCAGATCTCAAGTCTGTTCCCCAGAGGTTATTTATTTTTATTCATTTCTTAAAAATTGTAAACAAAGCAACATATTTCTTCTAGTCTCCACCTCATGCAACAGCTGAAATGTTTTGACTGGAACATTACAAAACAATTCAGTTCAAGGCAGCCAGCCAGCTTGGAAAGGACAAAAAGGTCAAGGCTCGGAATAGCACGCGCTACTAAATGCATGATCCTACAATGTAAAATGTTGAGTGACTTCTATAATAAGTGCTGCTGTTTATCTCACCCCTAACAGAATGGAAGCTGTTTGCAGGAAAAAATGGAAGTTGTAGTTAAGTAAGAAGCATTGCATATACCACCGATGCAGTATTGATCATAACAGACTGCAGGTTGGGAGTATGCTGTGAGAGGAGGAGGAGGATGGTGGTGTACAGTGTCAGTGTTCGGTGGTACATTTCAAGGAGGTGACCTTTGAAGGTTTAGGTTTAGAAAATCTCTGAACCTCAGAGCTTAAAATGAGCAAAGTGGAATATGATCAAGCTTTCTGCATTAATAAAGGATTTCAGATAGCTGTTGAATTTAGGGATTAGCCGATATGCACTTGTTCCTCAATAAGGATATCAGTCATTTTTTTGCTTAAGTTTCTCTATGGGTGTTAGATGCTACTAATCAACTGAATGGACTAATGATAACATCCTTCTTGTTCATAAAATCTTTGAGAGGAGAAGAAAAATTAGGACTTCATAGCCTGAGTTTCCACTAGTTGGTTTTTCACACATAGGGACCTTCAACTTTACTTTTTATTTGCTCCATTGATGGTGAAAGCTGAATGCGTGAATGCCTCATGCACAGCGTAGCAGCTGCTTAGGGATGAGTAGAAATACCATTCATGTGTGGTTCATTTGTATCTCTCTAATACATAACAATGAAAGCGAATGAATTTGTTCAGGAAAAGCAGGTTTTTTTCTTTGAGACTTCAGCTATTAACAAAAAGTATTGACATAAAACTAAATGAAGGCAGTACTATAATACTATAGCATAAGAGAAAAAAGGAGCAGCCTAAGGGTTATTGATTCATAATATATCATTTTCATAAAGTATATGGAAGGATTGTTACACATACATGTGGGACCAAAAAGCTATGGCTCTGTTCATGTCTGGATGAGACATTAACATCTCTTATGAACATTGCAAACGTGGTCGATGACTATTTAGGTCACTAGAGTACCTCAGGGTTGCATATGCCAATGTAGTTTAATAACAAAAGCTTCTTTAAAACATTGATTTGATGTATATACAACTATAAGAGTTGGCTGAAAATCACAGCTGTTTCCTAAATTTTTGGAGTAACCTAGACAAGCCTGTAGACTAATAGGTCTTTGGAGCTGATTGAGAGAAAAGTGTCAGAAAGTCAAATGAGTATTTTGATTCAGTGGTGTCAGATAACGGTTGATAGGCCTCCAGTCAGCAGTTCTTTTGAGGATCCAAAGTGACTGCTCCTTTTGTGGATCATCTGTGGCATGTTCTTATTTAGTTGAGGAATTTGACTAAACTGGGTGTAGTTACTTTTTCCTTTGTTTTGACTGTAAGTGTATTCTTCCATGGTGAATTAAGATTTTTATTATAGAGAAGCATGTCTGTACCAGCTGTATAAAAAAGATTTTTTAAAAAAATCCTCTCTTAATTGTACTTAGTACTGAGTTTATAACAATATTCCAGTTGTTGTTCAAGAGTATCTTGAATTACTATTGTTGCCTGTGTTTCTGTGGCCAGAATCTTCTGTCTTCCCTGTCATGTGCTAAAAATGGTTGATTTGGAAACTGTTTCTTTGGTGATATCATGGTGCTGATAATTTTTGCTTTGCATTACTCATACTTTTAAACCTAAAATAGACTTATTTACCTTTTACTAGTCATTACCGCAGATGGGTTATGTTTTCCATAACTCCAAGTTATAATTCTGACAAAACTAAAATCATTTATGAAATCAATTGTATACATTAAAGTTACACTGCTACTGCTGGTGTCTTTTCCTTGTAGTCCCAAATCAATATCTGTAACTGTAGAGCAACACCTTTCCATCCCTATATTCCTCCTTTCTGGTTCTCCCTTGTCATTTCCTAGATAGGGAATTTTTGCTTTGGAGACTCTGTTTAGGATTTGGGTTGGTAGTATGATAGAAAAGGATGACAAAACTTGTGTCAATGCCACCTGACTTTTCCTCAGGTGAGGAAATAGAGGTAGAAAGGTAGTGTAGTAGGAAAGTAAATAAATAGAGGAGCTGCCTATTGAAACATTGGGCTAGTTCTTCAGAAGGCTGCAGCCATTGCCAGCTTATGCGTTATGGCTTGTGTATGAGTACAGCTCTGCCTGTGTCACCTGCAGTAGTACCTTCCAAAATGCTGCCAAGAGAAAGGAAAGCGAATTACGTAGCCATCACTGTAGATGGAAAAAGATAAAGGCAAGCATCACTGTAGCTTTCTCATTCATGTGTCGTGGATAAGTCAAAAAATATTTGTGGTTATTTTAGAATTTAAGGGCTATTTCTTTTGAACATAGATGATCATAATTTTTCACACTTTCTCAGGAAATAAGCAAGACTGATGCCCCAACTCATGCCTGTGTTTCCCCATTTCTTACTTGTCCCTGCTATGTTTCTATGGCAAAACACCTGGTTCTTCAAACAACTGATGAACAAATCTGAAACTTTACCTTTCCCCTGGGCATGCCATTATACCTCTCTGTAAAGCTATATAATCTTTTCTTTTAGGAAAAGAAGTCCACCTCTGAATAACTGGAGTAGGTGAACAAGATGGTCCTCTGCAAAGTGATAGGAGGGAGGAATCAAGATGAGAGGGATGAAATGTCCCCCATATGTCCCTGGAAAAAGTGATGATGATTGTGTGTTTCTCTGCAAATGCCTCTGTCTCCTTTGACAGATGTTAGGAATCAATTGATTTTTGGCTACTTCCCGTGCTACTGATGTTTCAGCAGAACTATCCTCCGGTGTCTTTAGAGAGAAATGTCTGTCTAAGAAGCCACTGTTACAAACAAACCTTAAGACTTTCATATTCTTGCTGCAGGGACTGACTGGCATTCTCTTGCTTCTAACTGATGATAGGAAAATTTTTCTTTATATAGTTGTGTAGCTTTTTCACACTGATTCTAACATTAGTTTATACTGAATTGGAGGATGTTAGTGAAACTGAAAAAGGAAAGCTTGGATTTGTTTTGGTTGGAGAGTAAAAGGCAAGCAATGCATTTAAGAACATTTAACTTGTGGATAGTTCCTTAAATTGTAACTGGATATTTTTAGGGAGCAATGTAGAATGTGCTGTGCTTGTATTTTCACTTCTTGGTTTATGGAACAGCTTTTTTTCCCTTTTTTTTCCCCCTTTCTTTTTTAACCTAGCTAGTTGATGTCAAAGCTTAAATTTGGCTTGATGGTCAGGTCTATAAAGTAATGCTCTGTCATACTAAAGAAAAATGGCAGGTACTGCAGAGTTTATCTGAATTCTGCTGATGAGCACAGCCAGACTGCTTTGCTACTGATTGTTGGTTTTGAGCAGTGGGGTAATTCTCTGTGCTATATACCTTATTATATCTGAAAAGGTACCTTAAGGTAGATGAAAGGTCCATCTAGTCTTGGGCAGTGACCATAAGCAAACATGTAAGGAAGAGTAAGCGTGAGCATATATGATGCTTCTCCCTGGTACTCAGCCAGTCTCTGACTGTTTTCAGTGATGGGGATTTCCTGAAACCATTGCTGTTTGTCCATTTAAGAACTTATAACGGTTCTTTCTTCCAAGTTCTTGTCCAGCCTTCCTTTGAAGTGAAAATAATAAATAAAATCAATAAAGTATAATGTTTGCATATACAGTGTCCTTTGGCAAGGAGCCCCACTGGTCCTACCACTTTTTGTTGAAGAGTTACTTCCTCCTGTTTTGAAGCTGACTCCCACCAGCTTTCTTTGATGGCTCTTGGCTCATGCACTGAAAGAGATGGTGACCAGCTGACCCTTAACCAGCCTTCTCCACACCACTTGTCATTTGATACACGTCTCTCGTATCTTCCTGTCTCCTTCTCCTTACTCTGTTTCTTCTCCAGGTTGAGAGTCCCAGCCTGCTCGGCTTGTCCTTAAACAGAAGCTGTTTTATACCTTTGATTGTCCTTGCTGCCTTTCTCTGAACCTTTTCTGAGTCTATTATCTTTTTCATAGAAAGGGACCAGAACTGCACGGAGCATCCAAGGTGTGGATAAAACCGTAATTTGTATGGATGTATAGTGATGTTTTCTATTTTTTTCTCTACTTTTATATTAGCAGTTCCTAATTTTCAACATTTGATTTTCTTTTTTGACTGCTGCCAAGCACTCAGCTGATGTTTTCATAGCTATTTATTAAAACTAGTAGGTCTCTCTCTTCCTAAGTGGTTCATCTCAGAGCCTATCCTTTTATATATATTAAGGGAAGATTGGATTGCCCATGCTCATCACTTTGCATTTATTTACAGTGAATTTGCACCTACTAATTTATTGTGTAGTTCCCAAGTCTTCCGAGATCCTTCTGCAGTTCTCTGTAGCTGACTCTTGTCCTTGATCTTTGCATAAGTATAGGATAAAGATCATGGCTCATATATTACATCATTCCTTTGGTATTAGAGTTTATAAAGAGGATGCAAATTCTGTACAGGAAAAATAAATGGGATAAATGGGGTCTGTATTGTGTTGCAGTAGAGAGGTAACATGGGTGATATCTGTACCTTGCAGGATACGTGGTGTAATCTAAAGACAAGACTTAACAAACACATTTGGACTGTTAAAGAAAGTAGAGAAGCAAGATATAAAGCATCACACAGTATAATGAGCTTTCGGAGTCTGAATTCCTTTGCACTGTTGTACGTTGATGCTGAAAAGGAAAGGGAGAAGAACAGTAAGCACGGCAGTGTTTTACTGTGTCCCATTGTCGGAAATGGCAATGCTAGCTGAGCTGTAGGTCCTGGTGTTGGAACCTTTGTGGAATTGAATCTTGTGACCAGGAAGCTTCACAGACTGGCTTCCAGTAGGCTGAGAAATCTATTGTTTTGTGCAAAGCATGTCTTTCTGTTAGATCTATTATACTATACACTGGTAAGCATATATTCAAAATAAACATGCTAGTTCAAATAGAAGCAAAAAAAAATCTTAAGGAAAAAGACATTCTAAAAGAAGGCCATCTCCATACCATGGGGTAACTTGACATGAATGTGATTATCTCTGTAAAGGCGAAAATAGTGAAACAGACAGTTGTTGAGAGTAACTAGCTGGTTTAGAGAAAGGACTAAGAGGCAGCAATGCATTTAAAAAAATGCCAAATGCCAACCCAGACTGAAGGATAATTCATGCCTGACAGTGGTGCAGAAAATGGAGGTTATCACAGAGTTGGTTCTTGCAGGAGGAGGGTGTGTATAAGATTGCCAATAGCTTCAGTCTGCTTCAGAAGTTGTTTTTCTTAGCAGTGAATGTTTTGTGCAGAAGTCACCAAGCAAGAAGAGGCAGCTTTAGCCAGTTTGCAAGGAAAGGTTATTTCCATTACTTAACAGGGAGGCACGTGAGATATGTAAGCAAGAACACGCGCCAGGGTGCATGTGTTCATCAGTCAGCATATGAGGTGTGTGTAATTGGCAAACACACACCTTGGAACATGTTACTGTACTTATAAAATGGCCATTTATTTTAGTTTTATTAAGGAATGCAAGTACGATGTGCTAGCTTACACATTTTTTTTTAAATTGGAACACTGTTCTTTCACACGTTTAATTTTAAAGTGTGTTAAAGTCTTTAAATACCTGTTTTAGTGTTTAAGATTTTGTCTTATAATTGAGCTTCTGTGTTGTCTTAATGCACTAGTGATGCCCTTTGAGTGGGTGTGAGGAAATGTATCTATTTGGTTTCATCCTAGTTTTCTCCATTGCTTCCCATTTTTTGCCTTTCTCTGAGCTTCTTTGTCTGCACTTAGAGGCAATGCAGTCTCCAGCGGAGCCACTGTGCAAACCTGAGTTTAGAGAGAAACCTCGGCTTCAAAGTTTTGCTCTTAAATCATGATTTGGTTCCATGTGACAGAAATTAAGATAAACAGCTGATTTCATAAATGAAAGGTTGTCTTAGTTAGATTCAGCAGTAATGGAGTATGCTAAAAAACCACATTTCTTTCTTGGTGAGAAAATTTCTTGCTCCTTGTTGCAAGTTGCTTTCCGAAGGTGAACTTGCCACATCAATAGTGAGGCATTATTTTATGATATTACTTCAGCTGTCTACCCGCTTCCCTAGGAAGAGGGTTGTCAAGGGATGGAACAGTGCAAAGAGTAGGTATGAACTGGAATAGCTTGTGCTTCACCCTGCCGTTATTGCCAGAGTAGCGACTATATAAAATGGCACTTTCTCACTGGAGACCTCTGTATTATCGGTGCAACCTAAGCAAGAGTGATTATAGTAGTGGGGAAAATAGATTGAAATGGCTGTAATTGCTATAGATTCTATAATTGAGTCATTAGGTGCTGTTCCTTCACTGCTTCTCAAGAAAACTGCAGATAAATTTGCTGCCCCCTTTGACAGGGGGCAAAATTCTTCCCTCTTCTATGACTGTGCAAGCATACTGTGTCTGAAGAGATTTCAGAATTATGAGTGAGGGTGGAACCTGGTATTTCCAAGTCTGCTCTGTTTGGGTTACTTTTATTTCTAGAGGTTAGTGCCTTGAAAAAAATATTTTAAGTCCTGTCCTCATCCTCACTGGTGGAAACTGGTTCAGTAATGGTCTAAAGGCCAGACTAAAGCATTGGCTGCTTCCCAAAAGGTGGCTGGTACATTTGATCACATTCATGTCTCTGTTCCATCACTTTAGGATCAGCATTCAGCCCTTCAAAGTATATGCTTTTTTTTTCCTTCATTATATCTAGAAGGAAAATAGCAAAATGTGATGGTCCTGAAAAAGAATTTTTTTCATTTGAATGCAATGGAACAAAAACTACATAATGCCAGATATTTTTGTGCCAAAATGGATTGTTGAGATGCTCTTCCTTGCAAAGGAATATAAAGATTGTCTATTATTATTTTATATTTTCTTCTTAATAATTGCTTCAGTTATGTTTCTCTTTCCTTTAGGAATTAGCTATTGTACATATTTCTGTATTTGTCCCTGTTACAGATGGTTTTGTGTGTCACATACTTGTGTTTCAATGGTCATATTGTTCATGCTCACAAAATTAGCATGTTTCTTGTGTTTATCTGAAAATTAGAAAAAAAAAAAAGTTGATAGATATCAGTTCATTTGGTCTAATTTGATTTTTTTAAATATGAATAGCTGTTAACTCTAATTCTCTGATTTATTTGTTACCAAGAACTGAAAGAAGGAACATTAATATTTTGAAAGCTTTGTGTGCATGTATTAGAATGACTCATCTGGTTCCTAAAACATGGGATCAGCAGATGGCAGTCAAACCAAAGTTCAATCTATGAGCTTGCATGAAGATTTCCAATTACTGTGCATGCAAGAGATTGTAGAGAAAAGGACTGTGAGTGAGTTGAGCCAGAAGTGATGCTCTTACACATATGTAAGTAGATATAGGTTTATCAGACTTTAGAAAAGAGCTTTGATTTTGCCCATCTGGGATTTTGTTTCAGGTCTTTGTACTTATGAATCTCTTGAATTTTATTTGGCTGCAGCTGTGATTTCTTTCTTTCTTTCTTTTTTTTTTTTTTTTTTGGAAAGAACAAATTCGTGATTGAGTTATCTCACTTGTATTCTAGTAATCTACCTATTTAAGAATACTTGCTTGATCAATATGTGTGAGGAAAGAGCTTTGCTTTTATGTCTGGAGTGTGTCTCTTACTATGGGGTAATGTGCTTTTCATTAATCTTTTTTTTTTTTTCTAAAAAACATGCACTTCTCATTCACAGTGATTAATGCTTATAAAAAGATATTTCTATTTGTTTTAACTTCTCTTTTAATCATACTCTTTTGTAGAATAGCAACTAAGTACTTGAAGAGAATTCAGTATGATATGGTATTTTTATGTACATCCTGTTCTAAATAGTTGTGACACTTCTTGCTTTGTACACCAATACAGCTGTATTTGAAGAGCTGATGGAGTGTTTCCTAAAGATGTGCCTTCCGTATGGCATAGTTGTTACAAGGCTTAATTAGTGAAAGCATGATAACTGAAAGGAGTTGCAGAGTGCAGAGTATCATCAAGCATTTGTTTTACTATTATTTTATTACATATTCGTTCCCCCCCCCTTCACAACATGTCATCAAGCTTCAGCCCCCACCTTTCTTTCATTTAGAAAATTAGTCTTCATCCCTGTTTTGAGAATTCTGGCCTCCGTTGTATTTTCTTACAGGAAGGGAGGAAAAAACAAAGCAAACTGATAAAACAAAAAGCTTTGTGGGAAATGCTCAAAGGTTTGATCGTGAGTCAGTACTTTCAGTTTACACTTCACATCTCCCGTTCCCCGAAGGGGTTAACACCACCTATTAATTGAAGAGCACAGTTTATACTAAGCATTATTTAACATACACTGATGGTATTACTGTACTTCCTGTTTTGTGTTCACAATAATAGGTTTCTGAAGAGTTGCCTTTGTATAAATACCTCACTGACATTCTAGGCAAGTATATTCTTGCCTAGGAGTAAGCACGAAGGAGTAATGCGTTGGGACACTGCTAAAGAAGGAAATCTCTTTGTGTTTCATAAACGATACCGCTAAAGCCCTTGAAGAATATATATTTCTAAATGGCAGCTATGTATTCGTTTTGTTTGCTTGCTTTTTATTATTGTAGCTTCATTTGATTCTAAAGGCTGTAAAGGGAAAAGCGTAGTCTCGGCAAGGCAGCTTCTCTGCAACTGTAATGCTTTGCCAGTAAGCCTGAAATATTTTCATATAGGAAAGCACGTCTGCAGAAACTATCTGTGTTAAAACAATTCGAAAGTTTCCGAATAAATTTGTGCCATTAAAGCAAATACTAATTTCTTTTAGACCAAGTTAAAGTCATATGCAGAAATAAGGCAGAGGCAAGCAGTGTGGGGGGAAACACAGTGAATTTTCACCAAACTTTGTGTCCGCGTTTTGTCTGGAGTGGCTGTGGAGCTGCGAAGTGCTTATGATGGCCAAAGCTGATAATAAGCAGTGGAGATCAAGTCAGAACTTACCTTGGCGTTAGTGGTGTGAGGCAAACTTTATTTAGGGAGCCTTCCCTGCTGCAGGATATTTCAGGACACCTGAGGCAGGCTACACCCCTGCTAGGAATGAGCATGGGCCCTGGTTGCCATCTGCTTCGTGCCTTGCCCAAGCTGAGGGCAGATGGCTGTAAAATATTTCCGACAATGTGGGAGCATTTAACATTTCCTTGGTTAAGTGACTTCTGGCCTGAGACCAAAGCGCCTGGGAATGGCAAGTTGGGCCTGTTGACCAGAGATAAGACTTTAGTCCTGCCGCTGTTAGCAGCTGTGGCCCCGCTGTCCCCTCCTGCGTGGTGCCTCTCTCGCCCAGCAGCCTGGTGGCTACGGAGGAAAAACATGCACCTGAAAGAGCCCATTAAAGGACCTGGCACATGCAGGCTACAGCCTAATAAACAGGGTTTCCTCTGATCTCTGCATAGCTCGAGTCTCTTTTAGGACCTGTAAAGACTGGTAAGACTTTTGGTCTTCGTGATGGGAGGTAAAGGGAGTTTTGCCTGCCCACAGCATTGTCTGGTCTATGGAAAGGGTGAACACCGATTTTTGCTCGAGATGTGGTGTAGTTGAATTCTGCCAACCTGAATAGCTAGAGAAATGTTGCGCAGCTTTTGTGCCAGAAATGACAGGGAGATGGAGTTCATATGGCTCTTTTCTGGCCTGCTGTGGCCTCTGGCTTTTGACAGTAGAACTGAGGTTGTGGGTGCTCAGGGCATAGTCCCTGCATTTTCCCTTTCATGAAGAGTGGCAAAATACATGCAAGGCGTATGTAAAACGATGGAAAACGATGCTCCTAGTGGGCTCTTGCACTTCTGTTGAGTAGGACTGGTGTCGATCTTTTTCCGAGCATTATCTTCTGAACAAACTTGGGTGTCATGTAACAGTGACAAAAGGTGCAAAAAATTGAGAAGGCAAGTCAAAAAAAAAGAGGAGCTATTTGGAGAAAATGTAACTTTTTTAGTGGATGGGAGGAGTGTGTTGCTGTGATGATGGCTGTGTTTTGAAATAGTGCATTTGTATCAGCAGAAAAGTTACATTATTCAGACGGGGCAGTGAGATGGTTGGAATTATCCAAATGTTGGTGACAGGAGAAAGCAAAGAAAGAGAACTGGGGTATGAAAGACAGAGAATCAGTTGTATAAGGGTTAATAGAACAATAATAATTGCTGTTGTCTGTTGTGACACTGTTTAACTGAAGAGACTGGGCCATATCACCAATTACATTTTCTTTACCTTTAACTAGATTTTGCCATGTGATACAGGCATACAGCTGCTCTCTAGAAGGCATGAAGTGGTTGCTTGCATTCCCAAATGCATAGAAAAAGTGAACCAATAGCCAGGAGTACAGGTTTTTCTCCCTCGAATTTAAGATGCTAGCAGTAGTGCCTTTGTGCTCTCGGTTTCACTTCAATTTTCATTTGTTCTGTAAATGACACTCCAAAGATACCGCGTGTTTAATCCTGAAATCATCTTCATCCTCTTCTATAGTCTGAGATGAAAAAAAGTAGTGGGAAATTTCCTTTTAAGATACCTTTCTTTCCTGCTTTTGCTTTAATCTCTGCACAAGATAATATTGTCAGCTGACAGTACTAGTGTTGTATATGCAGGCCCTAAACTGAACAGAAATTCATACCAACAAAATTTTGCACTTCTGTGCAGGCTAACACAAATTACACACAGACTTGAGTAAACAATAATCTAAATAATTTACAAATAAATCCCTCTTACGCACAAATTGTGATTCATCTGTCTGAAATCCGGCTTGCGTCTTATCTGCTCCTGAGGTTTGTACTGTTGTAACTGTGCCGGTGCAGCTGAACCCGTAGGATGCCTCTCATGTCGATGCTGTTCAGGCTGTGCCGGAGAGCTCTGCTCCTCCAGCTGTGCCAGCAGAGTGCCCTGGTGCAGCAGCAACGTATGCTGACAAGAGGAGATTTTCTGCTAGCGTAGCTGTACCTCTTCCCTGAACCACATGAGCCAAGCCAAAAAAAAAAAAAAAAAAAAGCACTTGTGTGTGTGCATGTGTGTGTATGTGTGTAAAACAAACAAGAAACCCTTAACCCCAATTCTTCTTTTTCCTTTACTGCTGTGGTGCCAAAACCTCTAGATACCTCTAAAGTAATAATGTCAGTTGTTAACCACTCTAATTGAAATATTCTGTGCTTGCTCTTTGTTTTGGGCTGACCTATTTCTTTACATTTTCATGACAGTGTTGTAGTCGATTCTGAGAACTGGGGGGAAAAAAAAAGTTTATAATTTGTCAAGATTAAATCAAATCTTTGAAAAACTCCAGGCTCTTCGTTTGTGGAGCATTGGTGATGATCCAAAGAGGATAATTGCTTTCCTTGGGAGGATTCACCTAGATTTGTCCACAGAAAATGTATTTGCTCAGCAAATTTAATCAGCTTATCACAAAATTCTCCAAACATTGTCTCTGTATTTTGGATACTCTGGATAACATATTGCTTTCTATGTGGTAACTGCATAGTCCCATTTTCCATGATGTCTTTTGTCTGCAAAGCACAAAGCTAGACTTTGGATTTGGGCAGAATAAAGAGGTGAGAAGTCAGAAGCATCCCCACTGACCTTTCGGATAAAGAAAAGGGCTGTTATGCAATGTATCAGAAAAAAGGCAAACACTGTAATTTCCTAAATGAGTGTTAATTTCTTGCACTTTGTGATCATTATGGAACAGTATCTCAGATACAAGAGAAGTGAAAAGCGCTCACCCAATTTGCAAATGATATGATTGAGGTGCTGCTCATGGTCATATTAGATACTTGTGGAGAAGCAGGGGTCTAATTGTAACTGTACTAGAGCTCTTAAATAGCATCCATTTAGTCACCCAGACTTTCAGAGAAGTCTGTGTTTAGTTGTGATGCTGCTAACCACTGGACCACATTGCTCCTTAGGGGCCAGAAAAAGAAGCCAAGTCCTCAAAGAAATCGTTTCTCTGCTGCTTAGCAAATACTAGTGTAAGCCACAGGCTATGTATCTGTGGTAGGGCTTTCTAGTGGCTGGTCCACATATGGAATAACATCCTCCTGCTACCACAAATTGTTCATTTTGTCCAGATGGAAAATGTCTGGTCTGTGGATTGGCTACTTATGTAAGTATATGGAGGGGGGGTTACTGAGTGCCCTAGTTACAGATCAGGAGCTTATGGTGTCAGGTACAATACAAAATGCAGAAGAAAAAAATCTGTCCCTGCCTGCTCAAAAAGATGAGGACCCTCAGTTCCTGTTCTGTCAGCAGTATGCCGCATAATAGAGTTTATTGTTTTCCTTGCAGATGGTTTTTCTTCCAAGCTTCAAAAATTACGTAGAATCTCTGATTAAAAAAAAAAATAATAAAGTCAGGTCTGGAAGCTCACCAGAATTTCATGTTTAACTTCAACCTCATTTTGTTCTCCTCCATGTGTATGTTACAGGGTCCTGTCTGAGATTTCATGAGCACGAGGTATTTGTTTGAAGGATCACTAATGGATGGCTTGAGGCCAGTGAAAGTATCTGCTCAGAACAATCAGAAAACAGACACAGCATTAAGATACATCCTGAGCAGTATAGAGGTGACATAAAAATAGTTTGATGTTATGCTGTCAGATGGAACAACGTAATCAGTTCTGATACGGTATCGCGGAAGAGGTTCGGAGATCTGCAGTCCGAATCATTTGGACAGTAGAGCAACTTTGAGATAAAGGAGCCTGTCTTTCAGGATTATGATTTTAGTTTTGGCTGAACATGAATAGAAAGAAAGCAAGAGCAGTCCCAGTAGTGAATGGCAAAGAAGACAGAATGAAAATACCCATTCACAGTTCTTCATAAGTCCTTATGATAAAGGATGTTAGTCAACCTCCACTTCCTGGAGCCTGCAGGATCCTCATGAAGTGAAGCCTACAGGTCTGGATGCACAAACAAGTTGGTCAGCTGCGCTGTGGTAACTGTTCGCTCGCGTGGCACATCCTGCGTGGTGTGCTATGATAAACATGCAGTAACTTACCCATCTTGATTTGGGTCATAAACTGCCTTAAATTTTGGTTGCATTTGCATTGTAGTGGAAAGGTACATTCCAGTCATCACTGCAGGGAAGCTGAAGGCAGAAAGTTGTTGCCACATGTTATGTGTAACCTTTTATCATCAAATAAATCATGGTGGTTAAAAGTCTGTAAATACATGCTCAGCTTGAAGGCTGGAAAGTGCACAGATAATGTCTCTTAGTTGATGTTGAATCCTCTGTCACATATGAGTGAGATCAGATGCTAAAATAGAAGGCTGGGAATGTTTCTGTGTAATAGGGGCTGCCATATTCTGTTCGTAGTAGATTTTTCCTTTGTAGAACACTGTGTGAGAGCATATGTTGTGGTGGGCTTTTTTCTTTTATTTTTATTGATTCTTTTATTATGTTAGCTAAACAACAGGCTAAATAATATATATTATTTCCGCTTTAAAGTGTAAGAATTCTACATGCGCATGCCAATTGATTGTGCACAAAAGCATTTTCTTTTGCACTACTTTTTCTCATAGAATAGAAACAAATCTATAGATGCATTTTTCAGCCTTTTTCCCGCTTTTCTTTGTTTTCCTTGGGTTTTTTTTGTTTTTTGTTTTTTTTTTTCTGTATTCTGATCTTAGTATCAAGGAGAACAGGAATAATAATTTTTCCTGTTATGCTGCTCCATATTTTAAGAAAACCTAAAAGTAAACTACTTTCTCTTGTTTTGTTTTGTTTCTTCTCCCTCCCTCACTATTCTCTTCCCCCTTGCTTTGAAATATTGCAGATTTGTAGATGATCTTCTCTCCATTGCTGCCTTAGTTGCTTTTGGACTCCACCACACTGGGGATTAACAGGGGCAAACTCAAGAATTTCCTCTGTGTGGTGTAAATAGGCAAGCAGAAAAAGAATACAAAACTTTCGTCCTTCATCCTCTGTGCAGCAAGTCACTGTTAAGACACGTTAATTTTAGATGTAAATACCTATATACAGAATAGGCATGTATAACACAGGTTTATACAAGCCTAAATCTATTTGATGGCTTTTGAAGATATTGGACATAATGCAGCAAGGAACAGTACTTTTGACTTGTGAGATTGTAGCCATGATGGTTTACAATCCCTGTACAACACTGACGGTTTCACAGGCGATAGAAACCAGGGTGCAAAAGAACTAATGTCATAAATGATGTGCAGCAGACTAATTGAAACTCTCCACCCCAATTTAACTTTATAAATGGACTGTAATCAAGTCATATAACATCTGCAGAATTTTTCAAAGAATTAGAGGAAAATATTTTGTTCTAAGCTGTGTTTTTATTGAAGTGGATTGATGAACATGCAGTTATACATGTAGAAAGCTTGGTAATTTGCTGAGCTGCATGATGGTTTCTCTGGCATAAATTTGACGTGGCCACATTACTTATAAACTCTGTGGCTGTAAGGCGGTTTCTCTAAATGCATGTCAATAGATTATTTAAACTGCGCCACATACAAAACAGGCAACATATTGCCAATTTTTTTGTGTTTGTACCATATAATTTATTGAAAAAAATTGTTGAAGGAAAAAGTATTAGTTGTCATTGGGATACTTTTTCATCATTCATGAGGTATACTACCTCCCGTACTTGGAAGCAGGTGCAATGTTTAGCTAAGGTATGTGAAGAACTGAATCTGAAATATCTTTTCTGCTTGTTGGGTGGCTGGAGTAAGTTCTAATATTTGCAATCTTAGCAGCATAGGAAGAAAAAGAGAAACCCAGGCTTCTCAGTGAAATGTTGCTCAAGGCTGGTCATGGTGGTTTACAGGTTATTGGTCATTCAGTTTAAATCACTGGACCAGACTTTAACATTACAACTTCTGAAGTTCCTTTCCCTCTTCTTTACAGGAGCCAGGTTTTTGTATAGCAGGGAGGAAGAGAGGGGGTTTTGCTCTTTCTGTTGCTTCAGTGGTAGCCGTTCTGGAACGGCGGATGTGATTCTTGAGGAGGGCAGCAGTCAGACAGTGTGCAGGGAAAGGAGATGGTGGTGCAAAAGAAACGTTGACCCATCCCATCCTCCTGAAGTGGGCTGCTTAAGTGCTTCTGAAATGTTTGCTTGCAAGTGACAATAGTAGCCAAATGGAGATAGTGACTAAGTTCTAGTCAACCAAATTAGAATAAAGTAATTCTTTATGTATTAGTAATTACTTGTTATTATTTTTACCTCATTTCTAACAGTCTTGTTCCCCTTTATCTCAGATGTTTCATTTTAGCATGTCAAGAGAGAGGAATAAAAGAGACTGCAAATGAGTAAGGACAGTCTTGTGCCTGTGGAGCAGATTACCTTTGGGATATACAGCTGAAATGTTTGAAACGCCTTTGAGTTTGGCAGCTTTCTGTTTGCTTTCCTTTTTCCTTCCTTTTTTAGTCCTCCAGTAATAGCTCCCTTGTTCCGAAGAACAAAACTAGCACTTAGTGGTCATTCAGAAAGATTCATTAAAAACAGGAATGGAGTAATTGTAAACAGGCACCCCACTCCTATCATCCCCCCATTTCATTTTAGCCCAGGGCACAGCAGTCTTATGTTGTCTGGCTCCAGATAATTTTGGGGAGAAGAAAGGAACAATAGTCTTTGGAAGTTAAAATAACCTTTCCTTATTCAGCTGTTACAGTGCTTTCTTAGAAAACTGAGAAAATAACTCAAATTTTAATATGTTTTTTAAATACACGTTTTAACTGATAACTGCTCTCTTGTAGTAAAATCATAGCATTACACTCTTAAAATAGAAATAGTAATCAGGCTAAAATTTTATTATAAATGGCAGGAAAAGTTGGAAAGAGTAATGGGAAGGCTCATTATGATAGTTTTACTGTAGAGTAGGGTAATAGGTGATTAATAAAGCTATGATTCACTCAACAGTTGGTCATTTTTACAAGAGATAGTAAGTATTGCAGGTTTGTTAGGCTTTCTGCATAACAAGAATTATTGGCAGTGATATGTATTGTGAGCAGAAGCAGTAATTTGCTGGATGGGTGACTTTCGCTGGAATTATTTTATCACTGAGATTTCTTATTATACAATTATGGAAAGGAGTAGAAGATGTGCTTTGGGTCCCCTCCTCCCCCTTTTCTCCCGTTTGACTCTGTGGGGTAGTAGTAGTGGAGGAGATCTTGCAGAGTGCCTTCTTGGTTCTTGATAGATATCAATTCTGTCTAGAACTGAGCTGAAGCAAGGGCTGCTAAAACACCAGAGTTTTAGATACAACTACCACCTTATGCCAAGACTGAATACAGACCCCTATTTCTTTTATTTATCCTGTTTTTAGATACAATATCTGCTTTTTCATGGCCTATCGTCTTATCCTGTCAGCAGCTAAACCTGGATTGAGGCTCAGCTCTGACTAATTATTAAATGTTTCTTTCCTTCCTGTACGTACACAAGGCTACAAGGGATGAATGGGTGCAGAGGTATTTTAATCCTTGAAACTGATCTGCTATAAAACTTTGCTTTTTGTGTGCACTGAATAATGAATAGATACTTATTTTTATTAAATAATTACAGCCTTTTTTGAGAGACAGATGGGTTGGCAATGCTTTTTGTATAAACTAGCTGGTCTATTATCTGTTCCAGTTTGAACAGTATTTTTCAATTGGAAAAATGGATGATTTAAAAGCAGTATAATGAATATGTTTGTCTGAGCTGACCCAGGCTGCACAAAGATAACTTAGATCTGAATGAGCTAGAACAGTACAACTGCAACAGTTAGGTTGCTCTACATATGGCATTGCTGAGAACCTTTCTTTATTATTTATTCTGAATTTATTCTGAATATTTATTCTAAATAATAATATTTATTATTATTTATTTATTATATATATATATATAATATATATATATTATATATATATAATTATATATATAATTATATATAATTATAATAAATAATTATATTATTTATTAATAATAAATATTATTTATTATTAATAATAATATTCGATTATTATTAATCGAACTATATTATTGGCACTTAAATTAGCTTGTTTTGAGTTGTCCTGGGTATCTTTTCATGATCCAGTATTTTGCCATGTGGCTATAACTGCAGTTGCTATGAAAGGATTGTACTAAAAGATTCACATGCAAAAGCTGTTAGATCCCAATTACTACTCTTGCCAAACACAACTGGGTAGTGCAAACGCTCGTGGCAGACAAAATAAGTGGCATTAGAAGCAACCTAAATCCATCTAATTTATTAGATGCTGTTAGTCAAGTGATTGAGAGGAAATGAAATAGTTAGCATACTGCCTGTGATGAAACTTCTCCTTTAGTTAGCGTTTATCTATCCATCTGTTTAACAGCTTCTCAGAGGGCCTTTTTCCCCCTCCCCACTAAAGCAGAAGAGACTAGAGCAGGAGTGCGTGGGGAGGGACAACGAGTATACAGTCTCTTCATACAGCAAATGCAAAGAGACAGTTTTTGTGTGCACGTTGCTGGGCTGATCGAATGTGGCACGACTTCTTTCACCTCCAGCCTAACCTCATGGCAGAAGACAATATAAGCGGTCCCCTAAGTGGTAGGTATATAATGGGAAGTCGTGCGTATTTCTCCAGTCAAAGCTCCACACCTGCTCTGTGTCGTAACAGCTTCCTTTGAGAATGGGGGAGCAGCGGAGGGGAAGCTAAGTGCCCTACTTTCTTGCAAGATTGCCAGAGGCGTAATGTCTTTGAATCAGTAAAAGCTTGTGAGTTACACACTAGCATAAAAGAAATCAGCTTGTAGTTTTATAGCTTATTCTTTATGTGCTTGAGAAATGGCTTCATAACTGCTATTTTATTACAGAAGTGGTATTTTTTATGTTTTATTATGTGCTCCTATTTGAAGTGCCTTGACTTTTTGTGAAAATTGCTGTCAATGAAAAATATATTCTGCAAGCTGAGTTTTGTATTTTTTTCAGTATGGATTTAAGGTGGTTAACTAGAGCCCGTGGCCTTTCTCCTGGGTGGACAATCAGAACCATTTTCTGTTCTGTTAGCAAAGATTTGACACAACTGTTTTTATCTTGTCCTCATGAGCTTCCTGTTAATTATGTGAATGTCTGCAGAGATCATTACTGTGAAGGCCTCTGAAATCATATTGTGATGAAGGAGAATAATTACTTTTTACCCAACTTCTTTTTGATTTTTTGTTTTTTGTTTTTTTTTGTTTGTTTGTTTTTTCCTTCCTTCATCTTCATCATGTAAGTGTTCTCAGGAGAAAGTTATTTTTATAATGTGGAGTAACTTCTTGTTGTTAGGTCACTGGTCTACTGTGCTTCAGGGGATAGATGTCTTAGCTGATAAATTAACCAAGAGTATACCATTTCCGCACTTAACTTTCAGTGAGGTTATCCCTTTCCCCCCACCTTTAGTCGTGGGCTAAACCTGATCTGCCTGTCTCCAGACAATGTTTTCAGTCAGAGACTGAAAGAGCGCCAGAGCTCTGCAACAACCTGAATTTTACTGTAGTTTTTGATTTACTAGTTCCTATTTAAGCAGATGGTTGCACCCTAAGTAATAGTTAAGGAAGATAGAATTTCTCATTGAGTCTGTTCAAAACATGAGAAGTGAGCAGGAAAAGTGTATTGTCATACTCTTAATAACAACATTAGTTTGGGTTGGTGTCACACGTGATAAAGCTATGCTGCTTTGGTAATTAGTCATAAAAACTAGTGCAGCTAGGGCATATTATACTTCACCTTTTGAAGGATATGTGCTGATGCGGTAAACTGTGAGAGTGATACTCAGGGACTTTGTTTTATAATAATGCATGTATTTAAGTTTCTTTTCATCCAAAAGTTCAAAGTTCAGATCAGATTGGTACTATGTATAGCATCTCTCTCATACTCATCCATCTCTTCTTTTACCTAGATCGTTCTTTAATTGCTTTACATTGTGGTGGAAAAGGCACCTGGTAAGAGTGACTAAACTGGAGATTCACTGATTAGTACTATCTTGGGTCTGCAGATACCATTTATACATGCAAACTAGGCTGTTTCTGTCTGATTCTATACCAAGCTGCTAATTGCTGACAGCAGGCCTATTTTTATTACTGTGCTTCCATTTATAGTCTTTGTAGCGGTAAATTGTTAAAATAGTAGCCCTGGTTCCTCACTACATCAGACTGATATCTTGAACTTACGGACTGTTGCAGGGCACATCCTGTTCTGATTTGTAGATGTCTGGACGTAGTTAAGGCACGTGGGGAATAAGGAGTATGAGTATCTTCAGGAAGCAGAGTTGTTGGTCACAGAAAATCTATAGCAAAAAGTTTTACAACCTGACCTCTCTTCCATTTGGGGATATAGGAAATTTGATAAATTTAACCTGTTTAGAGGTCTGTAACAGAGAGAGTAAAATGTTTGTTTTTTAAAAAAGTTGTTTTACAGTATTGCTAAGACTTTGTGGTAGTCCAATAATTTAGAGCACGTGATTTAGTTGTTAGAGAAAATCCCTGACCTTTCAAATATGACATATTTCAGCTTTCTTTATTTGGGAACCATATTCTTAGTTTTGACTTCCGCTGTTGACATTTTGCACAATAGCTTCTGTAACGTGTAAATACAAACGCAGTCCAGTGAGAGGGTGAGGGTAGGTCGTGGTCTCGCATAGAGAAGAAAATACTAGCTTTAAAAGAAAAGGAAAAAAGCACACGAGAGATGTAAATTATACCAACATAGTGACTTTTTGAAGTGGTAAGTGCTGTAGCATTGCCAAAGTTGCTCTTCCTTGCCTTTGTTCTGTCATTACCTATGAAAAGATTGTTGTTTTACAAACAACGTGCAGCACTGGATGCCTGATGAAAGCATAGCCAGGAGATTAGATTACATTATCAAGGGAGAGAGGGAGGAAGATGCATTGAGAATGGGTCTGTTAGGAGTCACCAGGTAATTATCAAGCTCCGTAATTATACAGGGGTAGCCTCTCCTTCCTAAAGTTGTTTTTAAATGTTAGTTGTGATTAAAAGCAGATCATTGGGGCAGGGGGAGGGGGTGTAAAGGAGGAGAGTGCTTTGATTTTTCTCCAGGTTGTTACTGAAACAAAGAAAAGCTGCAAAAGTGCAGAAAGTCCTCTGGAGGTGTGTGTATGCATGCACCTTTGGGGGTCAAGGACAAAGAGGATCACGAGAGCTCTGAACTTAGGATTTCTTGGCAAAACAGGCATAAAAGTCATTCTGAAGCTACAGCACTGGGCATGGCATGAAGAAAATTACTTTTTCCTCTGGTAATGAACTCGGAGATCTGGTCTGGCTAATGTGAGAGGAGAGATCAACTGAATCCATTTGCAGAAATCAGTGTGTGGCTCGCTTTTAGAGCGACGCAGCGGCAATCCTGAGGGTCTGTTAGTCTCATGCTCCTATGAATGTAATAGTCTATGGTGGTACTTCAGAGCGTCTGCGTCTCCATTGCCAATGCATGTCTTCACAGGTTTTCATTTCTGGAAAGTACTGGACAAAGAAAGGAGTGACCATATGTTACAAGACAAATGTCAAGGGAAACCTGCAGAGCCATGAGACTGTTGATCTAATTGCGTAGGCATTCACTCACAGGGAAGTGTGTCTTTATTTTATATGCAGAATATTCAGAATTTGGGGTGGGTTTTTTTTCCTTAGGAGTTACTTGCTTTAAGATATTTGAAGTTGATTATTTCATGTTGCCCATAAAAATTTAACAGGAAAAGAAATAAAGAAGATGTCCACAACTTTGTCAGTGGTAATTTTTCCACTGGAGTTGCTCATGTTCTCTGTTGTGGTTCCTCAGTTTTATTCATTTCATCCTTGCCCTTCACGTATGCGCCTGACTGCTCAGGTAATGCTGTATGCAGGAAGGAAATCATTCCTGACACTGTGTAGATTGTTCTACAGTGGGAAACATGAGACTGCAGTACTGCTATTCTACCACGTGTACAAAACTGTTAGGATTAAAAGAAAAGGAGGCCTCTCCCTCTTATAGAGTTGCCCTATATAGTTGAATAAAAATCATTTTTCAGGCCTGTATGCTGGTCTGTTTTCGTGTTTCCTCTGAAGAATACTATACAACCGAAACAGGTTTCCATCTATGTAAAATTGTCTAGAATCCCACAGGTAATGCTGCGGAAATGCCTGCATAATGACAGCTCTTCTGGAAGCGCTATATAATCTTAGATTTTGGAGTATGAGTTACTTTTGGAAGGACTAAGATTTGAGTCTTTATGCTTAGGATATGAAGGTTTTTGACTGCTTACTCTTGATAAATTATAAACGTGAAATATAAAGTCTAACAATAGACACTCAGATGATGATGATATTAATTTCTCACTTTTTTCAATTTTGTTAAGAAACATAAAGCTAATCCACCTTGTCCATATTTACTGGATAGAACACCTGAAGGCAGTAACTTCTGTTTTTAAAGGAGCGCTTTGTTTTAAGAATAAGTAGATGGATGTGAATGCCTAAATTTGAATTAGTTTCCGTTACTGTTCACAAATGAAGAAAGAGTACATCAAGTCCTTTTTAAGCCTCAGACTTTCACTCTGGTGATTTTGGGAAGCAAAACATCTTCAAAGTTATTTCCCAATTCTCCTCTCAAAAATTCGGCTTTTTAGCATTACGGTTTCGAAAGCTCCCTCACCAAACCTTGTCACCTGCTTCCGCCTGCCCGTGTGCCGTGCGGAGTCTCTAGTCCCTGTAGCAGCAGTCACTCCAGAGCAGCGAGGCGTGCTTGCTGCGCAACGCTTGTCCTTGTGGGACGGCTCGGAAACGCCTTTTCCACAGTTCTCAGAGACTCAGGGAAAGGCAAGATTATGGCCAGAAGCATGCTTCAGGGGAAGGAACATCAAGGTACTACAGCAGGAAAAAGTAAGAAAGAAAAAAAAGGCAAATTAACTAAGTAGCCTTCAGAAATGTAACAGGCTTTTCCAAGTGGTCTTAGGCTTGTAGTAAGTCTTAAATCTCAGGCTTAATTTAATTTTGCTCAGTCCCGTTGCAACAGACTTTTCTTTTTTCTTTTTTTTTTTTTTTTGTTTTTTGAGAGAGAGAGTCTAAATCATGACTAGAGTGACTTTACTTAAGATGTGAAACTTTAACAAGTGTCTGAACAGTGTTGAAACTGTAATTGCAGTCAGTGCTACTGTGAGATCAAAATATTGGAAGATACTATTTTTTCTTTGAGATTTCACATGCATTTTTTCTGTGCCTTTTGGCTCACCTGTGAAAGCCCTGCTACAGTTTGAAGAGCAAGGAGCAAATTGACTTGCCACTGCCAGTGACTCTAATCTTTGGGTAGATTATGAACTGCTGTGAACTCACCAGCATTGGTATTTGTTGCAAAGTCTGATGTATTTAGCCTGGTGCTCTGAAGGGGTTTTGAAATACTCCAATTCAGAGTCCTGTATAAAACCAAATTTGCTCTGAATTGATTTAAATTACAATACAGAACCTATTTTGAAATTCACTGCCTACACCACTCTGCAGACTTTTCTGTGTGAAGCAGCCTGCTCTGATTAAGTAGCACTTAGTAAGGTCCCAGCCTTACTGAAAAGCTTCCCTCCATCCCCCCCACTTCTTTTTTGTCTCCTTTTTTTAAAGTAGGTTTTGTGGAAGTGAAGTATTACTATCGTATTTCTGAGCAAATTGTTCAGTTCTTTAAAAAAAAAAAAAGAGAGAGAGAGAGAGAGAAAGAGAGCGGAGGGGGGATGGAGGGATGGGGTAGAGAAAAGCTCCACATGACAAACCATTGTCTCTGGGAGTCAATCACACCCACTAGGTATTTTTCCATCAGGAACTATTGAATTAGTCCTCTGCATCCTGATCAGAGAAGGAGATTGTGAAAGTAGGACACTTGCGGTGAATAGACTGTTTTTTGTCAATAGCTTTTAAACTGCCTGCCAGAACTCACGTGCTTTGGTGCAGTAATTTGTTTATCATTACTTCCTTCCTATGAAAACATAATCAAAGGACTGACAAGCAAAATGCTCATATGGATAGGATTTAACAGTTTGAAGACTGAATTGTTTTATAGGAATAGTTTGATGGTGTGCATTAGTTCCCTCGTGCAGTGGGCATGCGGAAGAGAACAGTTGCTCTTCAAGAGGCGAAAAAGCAGTGGGATGCTCCATCCTGCAAGGGACACATTCACAATTAAAACAAGAGAGAAAAACAGGGCTACGTTGAACTGGGTTCCTAAAATACTTGCTTGTATCTGATATAGAGAAAAGGTGTTTGGCAGCACATCAGTTAGCTGCATCTCATGACTATAGCAACATGATACTGTATGTAGTGAAAGTATAGATTGGCAGTCAGAAGCCACGGGGTTAGCATGTCTTGTGACTTTCCTACCCTTGAGCTAGAAGTTGCTGCTGCAAGGAAGTAACACCGAGTATGTGTGGGTTTTTCTCTTTGGCCAAAGCAAGCATCATAACTTAAGCCATGAAGCTGGTTTAACTGTGAGCTCATTTTGCTTGGCATCAGTTGCAGTGGGTAAGGACTGACAAGGTCATTCACTGTGCTTCAGAGGAAGGGCAGTAACTTCCCTAAGGCCCAGCGTCTCGATTGCTTTTAGTCACTTGTCCACACTTTAATCAGGTAATTAGACCTAGATCTGTTGCTGGCACAAGAAGTCTTAGTCTTACAGTCTCTGTGAGAAGTATTTCTGGGGTCTGCACAGGAATGTGCCATTGTCCTTTTCAGGGAGAAAAAAAAAATCTTTAAACAGATTTCACCTAAATTCTGAAAAAGGCAAAATAGCAATCCTGAATAAGTAATTCTCAGTTGTCTTCATACAACCCTACTAGAGCATCTTAAAATGGGCTTGAGAAGACTGCTTCCTTCATTTGAGGATATATTTTGGGTCTCAAACATAAGGGAAGGTTTATCTTTATAACCACCTGTATTTAGACTCTCATTCTGGTGTAAGATTGCTATTTTAATTTAATTTATGTTTTTGACCTGGCTCAGACAGCTTCCTGAGTGATACAAGTTAAAGTGAAAAATACAAATTTTCAACTAGATTATGTCTGTGTGCACAACGTTAGACTTAGGCTTCAGGTCTAGGGTCTGAGTGATTATTTGTCAGGGGAAGTGAAGATTTTAACTGGGATGAGAACTAGGCCCTGAAGTGTGTATTTATGTAGACAAGGATGTTTTCAAGTGGGCAACACTTTGGTCTCTGTCTTCCTTAGTCCTTATGGCTAAGTGAGGAATCTCACAGTTCGTTGATGGTAGGGGTGGTTTCAATATTAGCTTGTGCCAGCTAGTGAGCTGAGCACCAACACGTTTAACCAAACAGCTATGAGATAACTGTTATAACTTTAGATTTCTATTGATCATAGGCAAGTTGAAGCCAGTTACCCTCAATATTAAGCATTCCCTATCCAATTACTGATCTCTTGAATTGCCTTGTCCATGGAGGGGCAGGCATGTTCTTGTATATATTTTTTTTAACATTCAACAGGAAAAACAACATTTCTTTCTTTAACAAAATAACTTATTTTATATATAAGTGCAGCACAGATTTGGTTAATAAAGTATTTTAACCTTGAAAGTATTTGTTAGCTATTAATTTCTGTTCAGAGAGAGTATGCTGCCTGTTTTTTTTGTGCAGACTTGGCATAATCAATAAAAAGGCTTTATTGAGTAGTTAAGTCATAATAAAAGAGGAAAAAAAATCGTTCTCTTGGAGTGAAGTTTGTTCATCAGTGTATGTTGGTGGAAGGTAGGAGAGGAGGGACATTATTGCAACACGAATATGTGTTTAGAGTGGCACCAGTGAGCGGTGCACTTAAGAGTGAAGAGATCTCCCCAACCTTGCAGCTCTCAGCACGAGCGATGTAAGGAGATCCTGGAAAGTGCAATACATCTTCCATAGCGAGTCGTGGGTGATTAGCAGTTGGCAATGAGCTGATATGAAATGATAATGCAAGAGTGGCTGTGGTAATTGTTGTGTTGTCTGTGTCTCAGGAAGAGGTGTGTCTGTCTCTAGCCTGCAGTAAAATTGATGACATGGTCTGATAGACAAGTGCTGCATAAAGACCGAGAAGAATTTATAGGCACCTGAAGGCAATAGAAGCTGATGATGAAAGGCGTTCTCAATGTTAGACACTAATTCATAGTGAAGTGAAATCCTCACGAAGGCTTTGTGTCTGCTGTACAGCTTGCCAGGATGAAAGCCCACCTAAATGGAACAGGTTGTAATTCAAACATGATTTGGTGCCATGGTGAAGTTCACAAGAAGGAAAGTAGTAGTATTAATTAGACCTTAGCTACAAACTCTTTATTCCAACTCTTTCACAAGCATCTCCTTCACTACAGATAGCCCTCTACCTGCTACCCTCACTTTTCACCAGGTATCCTGCTTTTTTCTTTTAGTTTTCTTAAAGGTAAGTATTTAACAAACTAATGTAATCAGGAAATACTTCTGAAGTAGTATAAAATATGTATCTGAACTAATTAGATAAGAATTTTATAGTTACCTCTTTTGTAGGTACATAAACATTTTGTTCTGTGTAGTGATACATGTTTTCTCATGCTTTCCCTCCCCCTCTAAAGTCTGATTACTTTATCTAGTTAATCAGCTTTCTGTGAAATGGGAATAAAGTGAAACAGTCAAAAATTGATCACTTAACCAAGGCGGACATGTGGAAAAGAGCTATGTTCAGAATGTGTTAGAGTACTTAGAGACAATTCCTTAAGGATGTTTTCTTCAGCAGTTTTTGTCACATTTGACAAAAAGTTAAGTACTGTTTTAGAGCAATTTCTCTTCTTAAAGTGTTTCTCATGATGTAATATCTGCTATAAACTAGTAGTTGGTGGTTTTTTTCCACAAAATACTTGTTTTCAACAAAAAGCCAACAAATTGTTTTAAACTCAGATGCAGAATAGAAGGCTGGGGGGCAATTTGTGGGAGCAGATTAATAATTAATATGTCCTGTGTTGTAATCACATTATGGATGGACATTGTGGTCTGGGGCTAACACAGAGACAAGCCTTGTAGAGAAATATATGAAAGAAATTAAGAGCTTTCAGGCACATGTACCCTTGACCTAAAGAATAGTATGTATGGCAGGAGCCTTATCTTTTTTTAAGTTTCTGTGATGACTCATAAAAGATAGTATTTTTCCAGTATCCTGTTAAGGGGAGAGTTACAGACTGAATTTTGCTTCAGAGTGGTTGTGTCAGTCCTAGCACTAGCTAGTGAAGATTCTTCTGGGTATTGTATTGGCCTTTCAAAAACTTCCCATCAGGCTTTCAGTTTATTGGTAAATGGATACTTTCTTTTATTGTTCTCTTATTTTTATTCTCAACCAGTGGCTGATGGATTTCCATGAGCACTGTATATCTGAGACTGCATACACACACACACACACACGTGTATATATATATATACACATATATATACATACACATATATACACACACACATATATACGTATGTGTGTGTATGAGTATATATGTGTTTGTGTGTATAATGTAACAGCATTGTGTAATTGTCATCATCATCCCTTTTTTCCCTCAGTTTTTCTTGGTCATGGTCTGTATTAATAGGTTTGCTTACAGGAAGAAAAAGCAGCAGAGAGGCAGATTTTTTTCAGAAACATCAAGTGCCAACATTTATGGTGATGATACAAAATTCATAAATATTTTTTCAATTTCAAAGCTTATTTCTTTCCCATTTTTCTTTACTCTTCTTCTTCCTTAAGTTACACAAATATTGGACAAAGTCATTGTATTGTATAAAAGGAAGCCAAGTTGTACTTCAATATCTAAAATTATTTGTCATTCTTTTCAAATATGGCATTATGAGGTCTCTATTTCCAAGGTCAAAATCAGCCGATTCCACTATCTCTGGAAACCTTTTTTTAACCTAATCATCTTGCTGTACTTTGGATGGAATCGCCTGTTCACTCTTTCAGTTCATTCACTTGAGTTACCCTTACTAAATTGTGGGGGTTTTGTTTTTTATTTTTTTTTCAAATCTTTCTCAGTTGTTTCTCTCTGAACCACAGCTTGCCCTTTTCGACCACTAATGATGCTTTTCCTTCTTCTGACTTATCCTTTTGTGAACACTGGTCTATTCAACAGCTGAAATTCTCTGTTGCTCTCAGCTTGACCTTTCTACATTCTGTTGACTTCATGGTTTCAACTTTTAGACAATTTTTCCTGCCTCTCTTTTTGTACTTCTCTTGTCTTTTTCTTGGCACTGTGTTTCTCTATCTTAGTGTGTCCCACTCTTCCTGTCCATGTTAGCTACCTCTCATCCACTTTAAATATAACGCCTTAGGGAGGAAGTTTCCAGTCACTGAGTGGTTTTTTTTTTTTTTTTGGTAGTGTTGTTATAGATTGATTTCAAAATTTTGCTTTGTATCTGGCTTAATTTTGCCCCTTCTGCTGTAATCATTTGCTATCTAAAGTTTTACCAATTAATATAGAAATGGTAAGAGAGATACTAGGTCAAAGTAGTTATTCTTTCTCAAAAAGTGAAAATAAATGATAAAATCAAAAACAAAACTATTGAAATTAATTCATGGCAACAGAAGCAGCTTTCACACTGACTTCCCTATCTCCCAGAGCTAAAACAAATGATTCCACAAGCGGCAGGAACTAATGAAGCTGCTCATGCATTTGTTTGTCACTTGGTTGGCTGATTTTTCCCACTGAAATTTAGGAAGGCTGCAACTCAACTTGCCATTTTTTAAACAGCACAGACCCCGCTGCGGGATTCGCTGGTGTGGGTACGAAGCGTTACAGCCCAGTAGTGGGGGAAAACCTTAGCTGGAGGTTGTGCCCCTTCAGACACGCGGTCGTTAGCATGGTAGAGAAATGGTGACTTTGGGGTGGATTCGGGGGTATCTAGCTAGAGGGGAGGGCTCTGGCCACGTTTTTGCCATTAGCATGGAAAATCCCTCTGCGGCAAGAGTTTCCCCGTGCCTGATGAAGGGCCGTTTCCCTTGTGGCGATGCGGGTGCATTCGCTGCCTCTACCCACTCTCCAGTTCCTGCTGTGAGCAGAAATGCGGTAGCTCTGCTCTCGGGTGTCTCCGGGCAGCGGGCGCCAGTGGCGGAGGCGATGCCCGGTCTGTTGTCCTTGGACATGGTGTGATCACATTAACCTGGTCTCCTTATGAAACCTGACTGTATACCTCGATGGTCTCAGGACTAGTGATTCTGTAAAATGTGATTCAGGAAGCTGAAGACTGATGTATATATTTTTAAAATAGCTTATTCTGAATTTCAAGGCTTCAGGTATTTCCTAAGTTATGATTTTGTCTGCTTACTTTTATCCCACTGCTTGTATTTTCTTCAGTTGCATTTCTTTTTTACTCACCATTGTCCCTTCCCCCTCCACACTTCCTTCCCAGGTTTCCCTTTCCCGGCATTTCTTGTTTTCAGCGGATGGTTGCTGTGTTATATATCAAATCATGCTGGTTTTTTCTGAAACTATCTCAGTGAGATTTGTTTCTTGCCCTCCAACTTTTACTCTTTGGGACTTCTTCCTCTCTTCTGCCTAGTGCCTGTTAGAACAAGTAATTGTCTTTTCAATACACATGATCCGCTGTCTTTTGACTGCTCACGTCCTCTTCCGAAACGGGTGAGTGGTTTCTTTGGTAACAAAAGCAAAGATGCCACCCTGCTTCTCCTCCCCCCTCCCTGCAATACACAGGGAATTAAAGTTGCAACAAAGAAGGAAATGGAAAAGGACTTGTGATGGCAGAAGTGGGTAGTGGTGTTAGTTTGGTTGCTATAGAAACTAAGTTGCCCATTTTGGCATGGAGCATGTAAGTATCAAGAGATTTAAGTAATGACATCTATTAAAATACGCTGTGGGTTTCCTGCAAGCTGGCAATAGACTCACAGTGTTATTCTTAGATACTTTTTTTTTTTTTCCTGTCTACTCTCTTAACCTTCCTGATTGACCTGTTTGCAAAAACCATTTTGTAGCCAGTTGCTGCTTTGCAATCAGCCTCAGCCCTGAGGATAAAGTTCACTGTTTCGTTCCACAAGCGCTTATGGACAATGCATGTTGTTAGAAGGCTGTTGTACTTGCTCTGCAAATGTTAACAGAGTGAGTGTATTTATCAAGGGGAAAACTACAGCCACCCCCTGTGCAGAAAGCAAGTACAGTGACTTAAACTGGATTGAAAAAAAAGATCATAAGAAAAAGCACCTATTAGGAAAAGCGCGTTGTTTGTTAAATTAATTCCCTCCTGGTCTGTAGGGTATATGTACTTGCTGAAGAATAAAATGGCAGTTTTAATTTTATGGTATCACTTCTAAGTGATACCTAAATACTTGTGACAAAAATAAATCACAACATGGAAATCACTTCATTTTTATGATGTTTTATAAAACATCTCATTTGTTATTTACTTGGTATTTATACTGATAAGCCTAAAAGCTTGCTGCATTGGCCTCTCATGAGGAGAGAAGCCTCCTGTAGCGTATGCAGAGTTTCTCATACTTGAGATATTGAACTATTTAAGAAACTGGCAGGAATATTATTAGAAATGTATTTCATAGTCTAAGATGACCAGCAGATTTGTAGAGATGATGATGATTAATTTGTTGGGACAACTTTTGAGTCAATTCTTTCTGTTTATTAGGACATTTGAGCCTGGTTGTACCTGAAGGTACGTCTTTTCTTTTCAGAGTGTGATTTTCCTTTCTTCACAACTAGTACAACTCATATGGATATTTAACTATATTTCATTTATCTGAACTTTTGATTCTCATTATTTTTGCCAAGAGTGAGAACTTTAGTAAGCAATTCTGAGTAAGATCATAACAGAATAATATTAAAAATGAGCATTGATTTTTTTTTTAAGATCTAATCTACTCAGTACATGATGTGAATAGAAGCAGCACTTTCACCTTGTAAATATTTGTTTTTATTTCTCTGCTTACAAATTAGAGTATTAACTGCAACCATATTTTTATTTAAAGCCCTGCTTTTTCTACTTTAATGTATAGTATTAGCTGTAATTAATTACAAAACAAAGAAAATTGGTTTCCAGGGGTCTGCCACTGTTGCTTTTTGCTACCAGAAATAAAAAAGTTAAAACTTGGGCTGAGTGATTGAGCAAAGTATGAGATTAGCCACGGCACATGACTCATTCTTTAGTGTCACCCTGCACCAGCGAACATTTGGGAACACAGACATAAGAGTTCCATGTAAATCTGCTACTAAAGCTACGTAAATAAGGCGCTCTACTGCTCATAGGTTACAGGCATCTTCAAACCGTGAGAACACTTCCCATGGAAATAACTGATGTAGAGGAACTTCTAAATTCCATTGGCAACTGAGGAAGTAACCCATCATGTGTCTATGTCATGGAATACTTTTCTCCTTTACTTTGTACCCATTGACCAAATAAAGCTCCCTTCTTAAATATCATTTTCCACAGTGGCTGAAGAGAAGCTTTTACGCCTCACTTTTGTTGTAGCTATTGGTGAGGGGGCGAGGAGGACACACTAAACATGTTTTGAGTCTAATTGCAAGTGATTGGTTTTTCATTTTTCCTTGCATGTCGTTGTTTAAATTCTGCTCTTTTGACATGTTTTGTCCTAGGGCACTGTCTGTTTACAATTCAATACTTCTGTTAGCTTAAGGCTCAGCTAAGCAAATCCTGTTCTGTGTTAGTAAATGTCTTACTTCTTGACAGATGTTGCAGGAAGAATCTGATAGATATGACATCTACAGCATTAATGCTGCAATGAGAAAGAATCCAAATCTCATCAGCTTTTGGTAGAATCACACCTCTCTTTTAGTGGAATGAAACAGAAGCCATTTCCTTCTACAATTAAAAGAGGTTTTTTGTTATTGTTAATAAACTAAAAAAGCTCAATCACTTCCACTATCTGAATTTGTAAAATAAATTCTATTTTTTTTAATTTATCTTGAGTGTTAAGTGTATGTAAGTATGAAGGAGATAAGCATTAATATTTCTAAGACTCAGAAGGTTAATTTCTAGTCTTTATTTTGTCCATCTCTGGACAAAATTTAGTTTTAGTTTTACTGGGTGTACACTGAAAACTGTAGGTGAATTTGGCCTAGAAGCTATGTGAATTCATCATAAAAAGTTGTGTTATTTTATGGAAAAGAAAATATATTTTTTCATAGTAGATGTGACAGTCCCTGAGCTGTTCAGAGGTTCCCAAGCAGTGGGCAGGAGAACTGCTGGTTTTGTGGTATTAGCTTTCCTTTTTGTTTTGAGCTCACAGGAAAGGAACAAATGAGGAGTGGAGATAAAGACTTTATCCTCCAAGGAAGTTTCTTTGATGTAGTTATCCTGTAGCAGCTATCCCGTGTAACTCCTCATGAGGATACTTGTATTCCAGGGTGAAGATTGTCTTTTTTTTTCTTTCTTTCTTTTTTGTTTATATGCAAAATACAAGCAGAAGAGGGTAAGGAGCATTAATCCTGGAATACGACGAGTGTCCCAACAGGATTAGGATAGCCATTAATGTCTTCGTAGGTCTGCTTCTGAAGAAACAGTTAAAGCAGTCTGTATTCTCTTAATTTCCTTTTAATAGAAGTTCAGAACATTGAATTTTGTCCCTGGCATGGTAAAGTTGAGACTACTTTATTGTGGTCACTTTTTTTTATATAGGCCCTTGTCCCAGTGGAATATTGTAGGATCATGATGAGGTTGACAAGCATCAAGGGAGGTGAGCTGCTGTCTCCTAAAATACGCCCTTTGATAGGAAGTGATGTGAAAACCTGTGCTGAGCTCCAGTGCACCAGAGTGGGGGAGAGTCAGGCCACCCGTGGCTAGGCAAAAGGGCTCTCGGGGCCTCTGTCCGATACTCACCGTGACCCGGACTGGCAGCGAGCCTTTCTCCAGTTAAGACTGCAGGCCTTGGTGACAGGGAGAATTTGCTGTGGGGTGAAGTAAGATAAGATACATGAAGTCTCCCTTCCATGACTTGGGAGTGTTTAATTCCTGATTTTTCGTTTCTCTCATCTGTGAAGACATATTCTTAGGGATAGGAATTACAGTGGCCTGGATTAAAAGGAAGCTGTTGACAGCTTTACTGTTCTTTCTAATTGCTCTTATTCTCTGCTACCTGTAGGACTGTTTTGGGATGCTGCTTTTCCACGAGTATTTCTGTAAGCTCTGTGGGCAGAGGGAGCCTGAAAATCCCGCCCAGGGTGTTTTAAATGTGCTGAATTTTCTTGGTAGATATTTGTTATTTCTTTAATTTCAAAAAGTATGCCAATGTTGAATTTTTGTTTCCTTGCTTGAGCATGTGCTACCATGCAATAGCACCCACCCAACTTCTTTTGAAGCTGATTATATTTACAATATATGCCATGTGTGGAGGGTTGTCCTCTCTTCTTAATTATACTCTGCAGGCTGCTGATCGCATGTACCTTTTGTGTGTATCCTTTGACACTTACAGCCATGCACAAAGCTGCAGACACTGTCTTTTTCTCTACTAGCAACCTGATGTGGTTTTGAATTAAATAAGTAGCCTAGTTTCCCCATAATTGAAAATGGAACTTATTCCTTTAAATAATACCAAAGATTAGGAATTGAATCAAAGAGAAAAATTGCTTTCACATAAAGGCCTGTTAATAAATAAAGGAGTAAAATTACCAATTGGAAGTTTTGAAGAAATGATTTTAATACTTTATGAGCTGATTGTTTTTTTTCAACAGTGCTGAATTGTTGGAGTGAATGTTTTCCTATTACAGTAAACTAAAGAATACCCTGTCCTTGGTTTTTAGTAGCTGAGAAACAAGTGAATTAAAATAGAAGAAATAAATAGAAATAAAATAGAAGGCAGCTTCTGAATTGGGGATATGTGATTTGGGAAAAATTATATGAAAATCCTGTCATTTAAAAAAGATTAAGCTATGAGGAACCAGCAATTTTTGTAGTGATGAGTATAAAATGATTCATAGTTGGAGAGAGATCTTGCAGTCTTATTCCGTTGCTGAACAGATTAACATCTTTAGCTAGCAAAGTTAGGCATGTAGCCATGTAAGAGCTTAAATAGCAAAACCAAGCACAGCTCTCAAATGCATCCAAGAAACAATCAAGTGTTGGTTAATGGATCTTATTTCTGTCCTCATCTCATGACCACTGTGCTTATCCTTTGCCACCTTGTATTTTTTTTTTCATATCTTGAGGGGAATTTTATCTCATGACCGTGTGCTTCCTGTTGCGCGGGTGCTTACCCCTCCCTGCCCCACAGGAGCTGCACGCCTCTTCCCCTTTCCTCTTCTCCACGTTGCTCTGCTTGGGAGAGGAACATTTTGGAGACGGCTGCTCTTACCAGCTGCTTACATGGTACCTGGCAGTGCAGGAGAAAAGCATTTGATATTGCGTATAGGAAGGAGAAGGGATCTTCGTGTGACTTCGGTCTGCATCTGACAGGCATGGCTGCAGGCTCTGAGTGCATGAACAAGGTGTGGGGGAGATAAGCCCCCTTTTAGCCCCAGGCATGTGGGTAATGGGCTGCTACAGAGGGGCAGGGAGAGGAAGAGGAGGAAACTCCTAAGGTGCCTGGGACCAGCTGAGCAGCACGCTGGTGGTTCTTGTGGATTTTGCTCCTTTTGTCCCTCTTTGGAGGTGCAGCAGGGAGTCTGCGTGGTCCAGATCGCCTTTGTAGTTGCAGAGGAAGTCACTGGCTGAAGATAAGGTTTCTGAAGATCCGGAGCAGATCAGACTGTGTTTCTGGCACTCAGCTATAACTATGGGAGGAGGTCTTTCAGCATCAGAGTGAAATGAAACACAGGTCAGAGACTATTGGGTCAGAAGACAAAAGTTGCAAAGTTAGCTTGAAATTCCAGGTCAAGAGTTTTTCCTCCTTTCATTAAACAGAGCAAAAGGCGTTTCTGGTTATCAGTGGCACTGATACTGCAGTTGCATCCAGATATCAGGATTCTTTTGTACTTGGCCTTGCACTGACTGCCTGTGCTGAAAAGAACATTCTTGGAATGCAGAGTAATGCAGGAAAATGTCTATATTTTTATCATGTTTTTGTGCAAGTAACCTGGGAGTTATCTTAAAAAAATAATTCTGAAAACCTTCATAACTAAATGATCTGAACTCAATTTTTAAATTATTCCGTTATATGTAATATCAATCATGATGATATGCAGTGTGAGTGCCCCTTGAGAGCATCCTCCCCCTCTTTCCTTACTTCAGTCTTGCAGTCTGTCTCCCCTTCAGTGGCTCCTCTGCTTCTTTGTCTCACAGAATCACAGAATGGTTGAGGTTGGAAGGGATCTCTGGATATCTAGTCCAACCTCCCTGCTCAAGCAGGGTCACCTAGAACATGTTAGACAGGGTTACATCTAGGCGGTTTTGAACATCTCCAGAGAAGGAGACTCCACAACCTCTCTGGGCAACCTGTTCCAGTGCTCCGTCACTCTCACAGTAGAGAAGTTTTTCCTTACATTAGGATGGAAATTCGTATGTTTTTGTGCCTGTTGCTGTTTGTCTTGCTGCTTGCCACCCCTTAAAATAGTCTGGCCATCTTTTGACGCCCTCCCATCAGGTATTTGTAGACATTGATAGGATCTCCTCTGAGTCTTCTCTTCTGAGGGCTACAAGGCCCAGCTCTTGTAGCTTTTCCTCGCAAGAGAGAGTCTCCAGCCCTCTGATCGTCTTTGTAGCCCTGTGCTGGCCTCTCTCCAGTAGCTCCATGTCTCTCTTATACGGGGAAGCCCAGAACTGGACACAGTACTCGAGATGAGGCTTCACCAGCGCTGAGCAGAGGGACAGGATCATTCTCCTCAGTTTGCTGATGACACTCTTCCTAGTGCACCCCAGGATACCATTGGTGGTCTTGGCCACAAGGGCACATTGCTGGCTCATGGTCAACTTGCTGTCCACCAGGACTCCCAGGTTCTTCTCTACAGAGCTGCTTTCCAGCAGCTCAGCCCCAGCCTGTACTGGTACATGGGGTCATTTCTCCCCGGGTGCAGGACCCTGCTCTTGCCTTTATTGAACTTCATGAGGTTGACTTTGTGAGGTCTCATGCTCCTGTCCCTTCATTGCCCAGGAGCACCTGAGTGTGGGAACATGGGCATTTGCCCTCTTTGCAGTTTCAGTCCTCTTTCCCTCCTTCCTCCAAAATGGACTTGCCACTTGTCTGTAAAACACACATAAGATTTGCTCATCTTTTGACTAGTTAATTTGCTCTCTTTGAAGGTCTGAATAATTTATCATTTAGCAGACAGATTCTCTTTAGCTTTCTTGTTAGTATAAAAGTAGTATATTGCATTTGCAATCAAAATGCAGCATATTAACTTCTTGGAGATTTCCCCCCCCCACTAGCTTTTTCTTTACAGAGAACAAATTATTTCTCCCAGCATTATGAATGTAAGTGTTTTGGTTCAACCTGAATTAAAACTTTACAACTGTTTTTCTTTCTCAGATACTTGCAACTAAGTAGGCAGATAATAGCAGCTTTCTTTATGCTATATAGCCACATATGTTGGTTCATCAGTTCAAATTTACCATTTGTTACCTGTCCATGTCTGTCTGTGAGGTCACATACGGCAGTTTGCCATATATTCCTAGTTTTTCTTGAAACATTTAGTTTAGGAAGTGGACTAATTAGTGTGTAAGCATTGTTTAGCAGAAGAACTCCAATTAGCACTGTTTGGCCTAGCTTCAGTGATAAACAAAGTTAGATGCATGTCAGTATTTGTCCTAACAGTTTATAAAGTCTATTTTGTTGTCCTAGGGGACAGCACACACCAGATACATTAAATAGTCATTGCAGTCAAGGCCATGAGAAAAAGCTTGCTGTGTCAAGCTTAATAGGCTGTGCACGATACGTTAGAAGGCTAGTTTGGAAGCCTTCCATTAATCTTAATTATTCTAAAACACTAACTAAATCTTTCTGAAGTGTGTCTTTTTCTTACTATTGTTTATCTGGTAGCATACGAAAAAATGACAAAACACACTCTTAAATTACTGTAAAATTATGGAGTTTAGTTTTTCAATATTTTAATAGCATTATTTTTCCTTTGTTTTGCTGGAACATAAAACTAAGCTAGATTCCTCACAGTACAAGTATAGGCAAGTTTCTTGCCCCAAGAAAATCACTATTCTCATTTTGCCATGACAAAATTAATACCAATAAACAGATGGGATAAGGTTGGGCTAAGCTTATGGTAGTATTGCAAGTAGCTGAGTGTAGTAGCATATGCATGCTTTGATAGTTCTTAAAGGAGGGCAGTTGTTTAGTTATGGGAGACTAACCTATAAGAAATTGAAAATTAAAAGGTGATTGAACTACAAAAATAACCAGTGGCCCTTCCCCACCCCAAATGTTTGAATGGCATTTCTGTGCCTTCTGATTGCCTTGTGAATTCCTGTCCTGCAGCCTGTAACAGAGCAGGGGAGTTTGCAAGAGTGGTCCATTTATATGCCAGTCCTTTGTACTGTGGCTTTTAATTCACGAGAGAGGCAAACTAGATCTGTAATGAAATCCTATAGTAGTATTTTTAGATCTTATTCAATATTAAATAACTAAAGTAAATCTTAAATATTTTTTGTCCACTAAAAATGCTTAAACCATTTGAATAATCCTAAATCTGCCTTAGAGAAGGAAGCATGGAAGAAGCTCTTAGCATTTCACTGAGACAGCTGTATTTGTATTTCAGAAATTGATATAACCCAAAAGTATGGGTCTATTCTTAGTTGTGTAAAGGTTTGAAGAACTCCTTTCTTCCTTGTAGCAATACACAGACCACAGAAAACGCCATATCGACAGAGCTATTTGCCCTGTTCAATCTCGAAAGAGGGAATTTTCTACTGGAAATACATCCAGCCATTGGAAAGCCGTTTCTAACAACTCCGGTTTTGATTTTTCGATTTGTAAAGTGAAGAACAGTTTTCCTCCTTTAAACAATGAGCCTGTTCCAAAACTCACTGGCAGCCATGCAAGGGTGACTATTCGTTAAGCTAAAACTCCAGATTGCATCTATTACTTGTCATTAAACAGTGTAGATGTAGAGTCCCCATTTTACCCAGCCTCGTGTGGTAAACCAAGAGAGTAAATTTGTGCCGCTCACCAGGAGAGATGGGAAGCTAATCTAATGATTAACTATAATTGCACTTTATTGTCACCTGTACTCCACTGTGCCCATTTCCTTGTGTATGAAATCATCTGTTTGGGGCTGATATTCTTGATACTCCAGCTGCAGAAGGATAATGTGTTCCTCAAGTTAAATTTGTTGCAAGTATTTTATAGCAGTTGGAGAAAATCCTTCATCCAAAAATAAATGCCAGAATTTACTGCGGAAACCAAGTTGTTGCTGAAGAGAGTGGGAAGTGGTTGGTGCCACTTGGGATAGAATTTAAGTAACTTGTTCGATCCCACTAAATACTTCCATACTTCCTAGCATTTGTGAATATTTCACTGTAATTTAATATATTCTGATTTACTACTGTCTTTTCGTGCCTCTGTTCTTTCACTGTCTGCCTTTTTCCCTTTCTTTTCCTCCCATTACTCCCCACACCAGCTACTAATAATTAATGTGTAATAACACACCAAATTCTAGTTTAAAGGATATGATAATTCCTCAAGTATCTGAATAAATTACGAAGGAAATGGTGTCCAGCCAATACGGAAAGCATTGCTTCTCAGAGGTTTTGTCTCCTAAAAAACAGATACAATGGATTAGATGATAATTTTGTTAATTAGAAAATAATAGTCTCTTCCCACCTGCAGTCATGTGAGAATACTTCAAAGCAGCAGCTGGGTGTCCTTTAAAGTTCTTTATTTGACTGACAGGAGGGATGGAGTCCGCAATGGGTTTAGTAACAGCACACCTAAAAAGAAATCTTTCAATATATGCCATATGAAAAGATGCATAGAAATTAACTCCATTTTAGATGTCCAAATTTCCTAGATATTGACATTTAGGAATTTAGTTCTCACTTACAGAGAATTCATAGATGGTGCCTCATTAATTTCCAATCTGGTCTAAGTTTATATATATGTGTGTTTGTATTTATTATGTATTGTATATAACATATACAAACACACACATGCACATGTGTGTATATATATTATATATATAATATATACACACACACGCACACATATATACTTATTTTATATATGTGTGTGTGTGTGTATATACATATATTAAAAAAGGGGGAACACCCATGGGAAATATTGCATATAGTAGTTAAAAAATACATGGTGATATTGAAGTTCCCAAATAAGTTGGGAACTGATTGACAGCAAGATAAGGTGATAAGAATTAGTCCCACAGTAGAAAGTAAATTACTAACTGCTTGACCTTTCTATAGGTCTGCTTGCGTCCTCTTATGCCTTAGAGACTTCGCTGGAGTCCTAAAATGAAACGCACCCCTGACTTCGTGCCAGCACTTGCCACCATATAGTGCTGTGTACTTCTGCAAGCTTTAAAGAGATTGCAGATGGTCTCTGTTACGCAGAAGCTCTTGCAGTCTTAACTGTGAGGAAGCTGCTGTGTGAAATACACCTTCATAAAAATAAATCTGAGTATCGGACAAGATACAAACCGCTAATGGGAAGTATGTAAGTGGATATAAAGTGGTACCTAGAGGTGCACATGGTGCATCTCCACCAGAACATCTGAGGAGATCACAGTCATTAATGGATTTATCCATTTAGGAAACAGGTGAACTAATGAGCAGCTGTGGTAGGGTAAGTTAAATGCATATGTTCGGAACTGTATGGGAAAACAGAGGTGAGCGAGGAATAGATGCAAGTTTCTTCAAGTCAAGTAACCCATTTTGCTTGACTGTTCTTTTGTGCCATTTTTCCTTTCATTGATTTTTTTTTTCTTTTTTTTCTTTTTCTTTTTTTTTTTTTTGGGGGGGGGGTGAGCTGTAGAACAGGACTCTAGTGAATTGAGCAGCAACTCATTTCCTTTGCTATTGCCAGGAAATACACTGAGCAATTAAGGATGGCGGGATGGGAAATGGTCTTTCATTTCATTGAGATACAAAGGTTCCCAGGCCTTCCTGGCTTTTCAGCAGCCTACCAGGTGGTCTGACTTGGAGCAAAGTTCCCCATGTTCCTAGCTCCATCACAGCAGCAAATTTAAGGAAATGAGACTGAAGGCTTTTCTTTTTTTTCTTCTTTTCTTTTTCTTTTTTAATCTATTTCATCACTTATTTCATCGTTTGTTTTGCTGTTTCTGTTTTTTGTCTGCTTCCATATTATCTAGATCAAGAACAGAATAAAAGAACTTCTGCTGACAGTGTACAGACTCATGCAGAATACTACCTTATTAAGAAGGAATATTCCTTAGTAATTCTTGAACTCTAAATACATGTGCAGATTGTAAATATGACGTACATTTAAGGGAGGCAAAAAGACAGCGACCATCCACTGTTCCTCTGTTGCACTAAGATACTTTGTAGCTGTTCTTTCTTTCAAATCTAGACCTAAAAATGAAGAATTTCTCTAGCAGTGCAAGCTACATTTGACAGCAAGTTGCAGCATGTTGAAATGCTGTATGCCCACTAGTGTAAAATGAGAATACTAATATTTCATGTGGAAACATGACTTTGGCTTGAAACTGATACAAGAGATTTACAAGATAAAAACAACTGAAAACTCCAACATGTCCTGACAAAATAGTCTTTTAAAATAATGCATACTAAGTAAATATTATTGTTTATTGAAAACTCTTCTACTATTAGAGTCTCTTTTCCACCATTTACTTCTGTGATATCGGAATAAGAATGTTCATACTATTTGCTAGGTGAAAAAGAATTTCGGTTTTCCATTCCCCCAAAGAATTAGCCTTTATTTCCTCATTGCTGAGATATCCTAACCGAAAGAAACTGAACTACCCACATTCACGTTTAATAAATAATTTGCCTTGAACTTCTGATTGCCTTCCTCTGTTCTTCAGAAATCACTATATTTTTTTAAGAGCATCCTCACATTCTTCCAAAGATTGTAACAGATGTTGAGTTTATAGAGCTTGTTTGTTTATTTGTTGAGTGTTATAGGTTTATTTATTTATTTTATTTATTTATTTATTGTGTAGGTGGGTTAGTGCAATTCTTTCTATCCTTTCCTTCTTGAGTCCCTCCTTCTAAAGTTCACATTGTGGCTGTTTTCTACTACGGATTTGAACCCTGTCCCAAGTTCATAATAGTAGCTGATACTAGCTAATGCATGATACTAAATAAATTTTAAAACCTATCTGAATACTAGGATAGTTTCTGTGTCCTTCAACTCTGTGGCTCTGAGTGCACTGTGATCTCTAAAAATGATCACAGGATTAAAGAACAAGAAGTGCTAATCTAGATTTTGCCCCTTCCTGGCTCTATAATTTAGGCTTATCACTGTATCGTTCTGCAAGTAAAAGGAGGAAGGTGACTGTGCATCTCACCAAAGTGGTGTAAGGATTGATTAACTGAATGCATAAATTGTTAAACATATGCTAAGAATGTTCTGGCAAGATTGTCAGGATGATATAAATCGCTACCGTTCAGCTGAGTGAAAGTAGCTCCAACATAAGTGGAAGATACTCCAATATGTTTTATGTTAAAGTTCTTCACCATTTATTTTGAAATGTTTGGTGCTCTGTCATCAAAATGTGTATATTTTGTTACAATAAAAATAGAGTTGCCTGAAGGAAATGCATCTAAATTATTTTAGCTCTGTAAAGTGTACAGGAACAATTTTTAGAGAATTTAGCTGGGCAATATATACTAGGTTTTGAAGTTTGCATACTCCTGTTTTGGCATCCAGCTAGGATTTTCTTTCTGAAAGGGAGAAGTATAGTGTGTTACCTGGAATTTTAAAAATCTTGTATTCATTCAAAAAGATGTAACTCAAAGAATACTGTCTTACTTTTTTCAGCAGGAAAATGCTGTATGGATCTTGACAAATGACAGCAGGGAATTTTGAATACAATTCCCAAGTGGCTTCCACTTCCTGGCGCATCAAAATGCTTTGCTAGAAAAGCTCCGATACAGTCTTCCAGAGATCATTGCCTAAAAAATATTTGTCTACTTTAATTTCCACAAAAAAATTCAAAAAAATCACCACATTTATTTACAGTACATAACCTCATTTGCAGTAATATTGCTCTTTAGTTGAAGCCAGGAACAAGAAAATATGTAAGCCTTGATGGCTATTGCGGAGGTTTGGTGACATTAGAAACTGATAAAGCTGTCCTCCCAATGTTGTGTAAATGTCATTGGAACACCTGATTTTTGTATAATGTTGAACTTTCAAGAGCAAAAGAGACGGAGGGTTCTATATACATGTGCACATAATAAATGTCAGTCTGGTTTATTCGTTTAGAATTAATGTATGCAGAACTGGAACTTCTGTAAAAAGCATTAGCCTGGATGAATATTCTTGCCAGTGCAACATTTGCATGGTTGATGAATGATGACTTGGTCATGGAAGCCCTGGAGGAACAGAATACGAATAGCAGAGCCATATTTTTTTTAATACTTATTCTTTCAGAGATTTTACAGGTAAATTGTTGAATTAGGTGGAATTTTAAAAATGTCATCTTTTGACCACAATGGTAAAGGGTGCTACATTTCCTTCTCTTGAGTTCCTGTTTGTGACAGACAAAGCAGATGTTTGGCTTGGAAGTAGGCTTTATTTGGCATGGTAGCAGGAAGTACTGAGAGATTTGCTATTGACATTTAATCCCTGATGTTTCTGTAGACTGTAAGACCCTTTTTTTTGTTTTATTTCTCTCCTTTTTTTGTTGCTTGCTTGAACCTATGTAAAATGAACTGAAGTCAGAATATATATTTGGCAAGGAAGCTGGAAATTCTGTATTCTATTTCTTATACTCCTGACAGTCTTACTCATAAATCCCAGTCCCCTGATTCCTCTGATCATAGTGCTTTTTTCTATGCAGGTGTTTAAAATCTGAAGTTATTTTTTCCCCCCAAAGCTGCGTGTCTGATCTCCATCACTGAACTAAAGGACTTATCCTCCCAATTATTTGGCTTAAGGAAGTCTCCTTCTGCATCTGGTCCATGCTTTGTAATGCAAATTGGTAGCAGAAAAGTGGAGCTGAGAAGATAACTGGGCTGAAAGGATAACCAAGTTGATTTGCGCTAGAGTTTTGAAATGAGTTACTGTTCTAATCAGCTCTACCAGTCTGTCTGTGAAACCTCCACAGTGAGAGTTTTCATGCTCAAATCTGGTTGCAGAAATCTGAAGTATTTGAAACAGAGCTTGTTAGAAACAGAACTGGATTCTGCTTCGCTGTAAAGTTCTGGGGGGGGGAAAAAACATGAGAAAGTTCAGTTAATGAATTTCATTTTGCTTGATACCTGAAGTATTTGTTTTTCAGTAGACCGGATGCAGATGGCATACAGAATACTGTATCGTACTTCGTTTTAAAAGATCTGGTGCTCTACAGGCATGAGGGAGCCAGATTTAACCTTGCTTTTTGCTTCATTGCTTTTGTTGACTGTGTTGGGATGAGATGCAAAAGGGAATGTGCTGCATAGGAAAGGAAGAGAGAAAGGCAGAGCTGGGCCTCACCTACAGGATAAATGTAAGTGCTGAGCTCGAGTTGAATACCCTTCCCCAAAGGAGCAGTGACTATGTTATTTCATCAAGTGCAAGACTTGAATTTCTGAGGACACTACTTACTGAGAGAGAACTCAGTTAATTCTGGGGCAGAATATGAACTTAGAATTGGTAAATCCTGGGTTTTCTCTCATATGGAAATATGTGAGAGTTCTTTGTATTGTAATACGAATATTTTGGAACTGAAGTAGAGCTCCTGCTATTAGGCAGTCAACAGAAATTTAAATGGTTTTTGTTCTTAGGGGTAGTTTTATAAAATCTTAACAACCAGTGGTTTCCTGTTTAATTTGAATATAGCTTAATTTACCAACTCTCCTTTCAAGATGGTCCTGTGTTTACCACCTGAGCCACAACTTCCTTAGTGTTAGGCCAGAATAGTTTTAAGGGTAGGATATGTTCAAATAATGTGGAAAATGTGTCCAAGAGAATGTGTGTGCGATAGCTTTCACATTTCAGAGTCTGGGAGCGATGCATATTGGCCGTCAGCACTCTGCAGAACCGAGTCCTGCAAAAATGGTTATTGATAAGAAATAGGAGTAAAAAAAAAAAAAAAAGCTAATTACTTTTTTTCTCATTACCTATATTTTCTTACGCTTTTCTGCCATTTTAACAATGTGGATACCCTATTTTTAAAAAGAACTTACCTGGATAATATATGATTCTGTTATTACATACAGAGTGTATGGTTACAACTAGTCACTAGAAATAGTTCTTCTACATAAATTGTAGGTGTTCTTGGCTGGCACTGAAAAAGGAAATATATTTTTTAAAGTCACTGAAAATAGCGAACCACCTAGCATGAAGGTAGGGAGTACTGGGAGTGTGAAAAACTCTTCTTTAAAGCAGAAAGCTGCAAGAGGTTCACTATGAAGTGTAAATAATTAAAATATTATTAAGGTCTCAATTGAAACACAATACTTCTCTTCCTCTCCCACAATTGGAAAATTTTTAACTTTATATTTTTAGTCCTAGGTCTTGGTTTTGTTTAGGTAATACCAGGTTTATTAGGTTATATCAGGTTTCAGGGTATGTTCTATCCATAGTCTTTCCTAGTACTGACAGCCAGAAATGTTTTCCAATTCATTGTTTTAAAAATTTTTCTAGAACATCAAAGAATGAAATCAAAATGCTCTAGGTCCAGTAAAGTTATGCATTACTGGTTTCAGAATTAGTTTTTGGAGCATTATGAATTTCTGTTATTCTCACTGTAGTCTATGAACAGGTTTTTCTGCGCAGTCAAAAAATCGGAATAAGGAAAAATTTTATGACCCAAGTTGTAGTCACATTTTTCACAGGCACACTGCAGAGGCTAAGCTGTTAATTCTAGATGTGGCAACCCTACATTTATGGTCTTCCACTGGAGACTGAGAATTGGCAGGGGATGGGGCTACAGTTCATCTTTTGCATAAGACTTTGTGTTTTTTCTTTTTCAAAACTGCATTTCAGGTTAACTTATTTCATGAAGTTGAAAAATAAGTCTCATTCAGTCTTCATGAGGAACTGGAGTGCATTAAGAGCTCGCTAAGCACCTGCAGTGTTTGCCTGGCTTCCCCCAGACTCTCTGCACTGTCGTCCACCAGCTTCGCCACACCTGGAAGTCACCAGGGTTGCTGCTTTTCCAAGAGTTGTCTCTTTTTGCCTGGCTTCTGAAGTATCTCTGCTCTCTGAGAAAAACGTGTTTAAGGCAGAAATCTCTCTTGGTCTCATGCTCAACCAAAACGCGTCTGTGGCGGCAAGGAGAGCTGTCCTGTTCTTACAAAGGGAGGTTATCCACCTTTTCTTCCGCAGCCGGTCCTGTGTGCCAGGCCTGCCCACAGGCCCTGGAGAGCTCAGCAGCTATAGCAGCTCTGATCCCTCAGCACAGAATTCCTATTTCTTGGCACGGACGTATGTCTGTTGATGACCAGGCCTGGCAGTCTCTGGGAGTGGGCAGCTTATGCAGGAGGCAGTGATGTCTAGCAGCGGGCTAGCCACTGGCCTATGAAATTGAACTAAAAATACTAACTTTGTGGTAAAAACTGTTGAGACCTGTGGATGAAAGATGCCGCGTACAGCTAAGTTAAAATCTCTGCTCTGCTATGGGTCTTGAGGCCCCTTACTGACAGTTCATATCGGTTGGTGTTAACTTCGAACTGTGGAGGTAATCCCCTGCCCCACTGGCAGCGGGGCTAATTTTGGCAAGTGGTGCAGGTGTGCACTAGCAACAAGTGCAAAAAGGCGCCTCTCCGGCTTCCGCCAAGTCCGCGGCTGCGGCAGCAGAGGTGCCAGGCTGCACCGGAGCGGTGTGCGTACCTGTTGTAAAGCACTGGATGGGCAGCTTCACCAAGGTGACAGAGACGCCCGAGGCTCTCAGGTGCGCAGGGTCCGATGTCCGGCCAGCTCGCTAGCTAAGCGTAAGTGAGCTGAGCAAGGAAAGGGATACCCATCTACTGAGAGAGGAAAAGCTCAGTCTGCTAGTGCCATACAGCAGACCTCTGTGGCCCTGAGCTTGCTGATAACCACAAGGAGGTCATAAGTGGCAGAAACATTTCAGATGGGACCTCAGTGCTAACATCTAATTCCATCTGGGAGATTTCCTTATAGGAGGGAGCTGAGAGACCTGGTCAGAGGGGGTACAAATTTGTGGGTTTTTTTCTGCTCCATTTACTTTTGATAGGAGGGCTTTGCTACAGAAAGCCTCCCAAACTTTTGTCTGGGAGCTGAAGGATGGCAAGGAAATAGGAATAAATTTAAATCCTTTTAATCTGATTTTTATTTTATTTTACTTTCTTTTCCTGGTGAAGCAAGCTATCTGCTCTCTGATGCTTTTCTCAGCAGCGTTAGCACGAACAGTGATCATTGGCAATCTGCAGTTACTATTTTGTGATCTTTTTGCAGCCTGCTGTACTGCAGCATTCTCTTCCTGTTGCTTTGGCACCTGGGAATTCAGGCTCCAATGATATTTTCCAGCAGATGTGACTATCAGTGCTTGTTTATTTTTAGCTGGGGATTGTGCACCTTGATCTCGGTGGGAAGCTTCCTGTCCTCATTGTCTTTTACAGCCGGTTGTAAAGGCAAGTGGCTTATAATGACCTACCCCTATTTCCCCTCGCTGGTTCCAAAAGACACAGGAATGTCATCATCAAATGTTATAATTTACTCAGGGACTTTCCGATGAGGACCTCACAGGTTTAACCTTTCCAAACGCTGTATTTATTCAAGAGGATAATAGTGTTGGTAGCTTGAATGCTGAGCCTGGGAAGTCACCAGATCATATCTGATAACTTCATTGGTTTTATCCACTCAACTGTTTTTATTTTTGTGCAAGCCAATCTGTGTTTTTCAGTGAGATGCATATTTTGATCACAAAATTCCATTATAATAAAATGTTCTGGGGAAAACTATTTTTAATGTTTCAGCTAACTTTTCTTAAGTTATTTTTAATTAACTGTGGATGAAAAACATTCAGAAATGTTTCAGTCATTTCCATCATAAATGGCAGAAGCTACTTTTTCTAAAAACATACTTAAGAATGTACCTAGTAGATTTTGGAATGTGTGTGCGCTCCCGCACGTAGCTATGTGTGTATATTTTGTGTGCTTGTTTAAAATGGTTTGACACGACTGTATGAAAGACTTATGCATCAGATTGCATTGGAATGTTTTTATCTTGAGTTTATAAACTTTTTTTTTTTTTAAAAAAAATGGGCCTAATTTAAGTGCAGATAGAGCTCTGCACTGTTGGTCAAAGAGATACACTTTAAATTTTTGTTAAAGAAAAGAGCATCAGGCAAGAAAGAGCTCTGATGTTAAGATCCCTACTTTCTTCTGCTGCCGTGAATGGTAGTGTTGCAATGCTATTTTGTCTGTTTCCTGTTACATGAAAAACAGTTTAAGAAGCAGATTTCCATCTATTATGCTCTTTAGAAAACATACACAATGATCCAACTGATGGTCGGGTTTAATATATAGGGGTTTTGGAATACAGCCCAAACCTGTGAATCATTTCATCTTGCTCACATAACTTGTTTTGTCGTTAGAGGGAAAAGAATGTTTGTTTCCGAAGTACTCCGTGTGGTAGATAGCGGAAACTACATGCATGCTACCTTTCCCCGAGGAAATTTTTTTTCACTAACGATATACAGATTGCATTTTTGGCAACTATTTTGAATTTTGGAAGAGGGACGTGATGCAAGGATACCCTTTGTAGTATTCCGTTGTTAATATGGAAAAAGAGCACACATCTTTGTCTTGGCAAAGCAAGCAATTAACATGTGGGTGATATTGCTGTTGATGCTTGCTGGGTGATATTTGTTGTTGAGTAACATGGTGAGATGCTCTTGGTACACGACATGGCCCATCTGGTTCTTCAGGATTATTGTGGAATTTTTTATTTTATTTTATTTTTTTAAAGGATGTGTGAGACTAAGGCTCTGTGATGAAGCAATGCTCCAGATTATATCAGAGGAACCTTTTTGGAAAAGGGTGAAAACTTGCTTACTCTTTGCTTTACAGGCAACAGATAGGATGGGGAGATGGTTTTGGTACTTCTTTTGTCATTGTATTGGGTTGTGTGCTGATCCTCTTGTTCATTTTTGGGAGTGGACTCGGAGAGCTTCAGGTCTCATTAATGTAAAAGAAAAAAAAAAGCTACTGTTTCAAATGCCTGTCCAGATAGTACCTTCAGTGGGTAATTATATGATTCTCAGTATCCTTTTGATGTCTCAGAATAGCCTGCAAAATACTGATAGTTTACTAATTTTGCTTTCATAAAAAAGGCATCAGAGCAGAAAGAAAGTGAACTACTCAAAACATCTGGGAAGTTTTGTTAGAGCAGAAGATTATACAGAAGACTTTTGTCCCAGATTAATGCTTGATTAGGCCATCCTTTCCATCCCTGACTACTACTTGACAGGCTCGAGGTCTACGTGATGGAGACATCATACCGAACCTGCATTCTTTTGTCCATATGGATTTTGTGGAACTTGTGATTATGTGAAGTAAGTCAATCTCTTATAACATGGAAAAATTATTCTCATAACCACAAGAGTCATCTTTTTTTTTTAATGTTTTAGTCAATTTTAAGGACCTAAATGATGGTTTTGATTATATATCCACATCTCTCTGATTCAATTTGGCTTATCCACACTTCAGAGAGAGAATTCAAATATATCTAAATATCTAAATGATTATATTTTGCTGGTTATTTACTTTCAACTGTGAGAAGCTACATGAACTACATGCTTAGAAAAAAAAACATTCTTAAAATGCCGTTTTCAAGGTAGCACCCTAAAAACATAATAACACGGTCTCATTTAAGTTTCTCTACTACTGTTTTAACTGAACTTTGCCAGGGCTCACCTCTTTTGCTGTACTATGGAAGGCTGCTTACAAAGAAGGGCGAGTACTTTTATTCCCTTTTATGGATAGAGAAGCTGAGGCAGATGGGGGACTTGCCTCAGCTCTCGCTTCAGGATATTGGGAGAAAAATGCATTTTTTATGAACAATGTCAGTAGCTCAGAATCCAGAAAACTCCTTGTTGGCTGTCATATGTTTATTCTTACTAGCACAGGGGTTGGTTGAAGGGATATACCGGGTAGGCTGTATATTTTTTCCCTAATTTTTACAGTGTTAATTTTGGCTGACTAAAAACTCAGCTAAACAAAATTTCAACTAAAATTTCTCTGTGGTTTATGTTCTTCTGTATAGGGTAGTATTGCCAGTGAATGAATATATAGAAATTTTTCTTACAGGATCTTTCATAGTTAGAATTTGTCAAAACAAAGATAAAAAGTAAGCGTGAGAAAGAAAATCTATGTTCAAAAGCAATAAACTGGTCTTTGAGGAGCCGGTAGGCTGATACGGAGAACTCTGTTTTGTCCTGAAACCGTTTGTGTGCACTCCTGGTACAGATATTGAAAAAACTTCCAACATGTACCTACAAAGCTCTCTTGAATGGCACATCCTGACACGTGAAAGGAGAGATGGTGAGGCTGAGCTACCTGAGAGAATGGCTTGGCATTCCTGCGGCTGAGAGGAACTGCTTTTGAGGAAAGAAAGAAAGATGGGGAGGAGCCGGGATGGAGATGGGTGTGTGTTGGGGGGGTTCAGCCGGGCAGGCTGGAGCTAAGAAGACCGCATCCATGTTTTTCCAGGTGTCCCTTTTGTAATCTTTCATTTTTTTAGAAGAAAAGAGGCAGCAAATCCAGTCATTCAGAAAAATAAGTGACAACAAAAGAGAGAAACCAGACTTGTGCTGTGCTTTCATTAACTGTTTTACTGCAGCCATTGCAACTAGTACCTCATTTTATAATGCTTTCTCAATTACAGTGCGTCTCCCACACTCATTCCCCCTCATTTATTCCCCATTACTTTATTGCTTTATTTAATCCTTTATAATGTGTCTAACCCACTGTTAAGGTTGCTTGCAAAGTTTAGGCTGCTGTTGAGAGGTTTTTGGTTGAAAGAAATTAACTGGTTCCAAATTGTCTGTGTTTAGTGTGACCAAAAAAAAAAAAAAAAAAAAAAATCTTTAAAGCTGCAGATTGTGCCAGAAGTGACTGACTTCTTCCCTGGTCAAACAGGACTTGCAGAATCAGTGATTGCATCCTCCCCCAAATGACTGAGGAGGCCCCTTCCATGCTTGAAACATATATAAATGATGAAAACAATTACATGTGTACATATTTTACAAGATTTAACTTGACAAGCCTGAATAAACTAGCTTCTGCCCTGCACCTTTGTTCTTGCCCTAGGTCTTTCTGTGTACTTGTGATAGACTTTCAACTCAGTCAAAAAAATTCTTCATAACCGGCAGTCTTGGCATCAGAATTAAAACGCAACTGTTTAAAGAATTGCTCATACCTTTCCCATTACTTTGGCGATGTGACTATTACGGGTAGAAAAATTAAGCCACAAAATCCTTCAGTGGCCCTTTTGATACAGTGGTTCAGTGCATGTATTTTCACAAAAGGATGTCCTGCAAGACAACTTGCTGAAGAAAAGAAGGTTTATGTTAGAAATCTTTGTTTTTCTGGCTGAATTTACGTCTTTACATTGTTTCAAGGTCATTTCTTAGTTATAAATAGTAAATCTTTCTGGAAGTCTGCACTGGTACATCTTGAAGGCTAGGTGTAGTTGTTGGCTGGAACTATTGTTTTCTTATCTTGACAAATTTATTTTTGTTATGATTTTATATGTTACCTGATTAAACAAAATATATAAATGTTTAAGTTCAAAATAGTGCAATCAGTGATGATTTCAGGACAGCAAATACTGTGCCGAGAATGTTGATTCAAGCTTTCTTTGTGGAAGCTAGTGGGATATTTTTACAATGCAAGGTCTTGGGGAAGTGGGTTTTTTGTTTTTCTTGGAGAGGTGAAATCTAGTTCTGTGTTGCTGACCTTTGGGCTTGGGTGTTCCAGTGTGTAGTTCCAATAGCTTTTATTGTATTGCTTATGAACTTGTTCCAGATGCCCTGAATTAATGCAGATTTATGCATTGATACAACTTCACGAACCAGTGGAAAGGAATAGCTTAGTGATTTCCAGTGATACACATTTTGTTTGCATTGGAGTTTACAGCTATTTCTGCTATCTGGTCGCAGCTGTCCTACTAGACTATCAAGATGAGAATCAGCCCAAACTGTTTTATGTTTTATAGTACTAACTTTACATAGAAGAAGAGATTTGGAAAGGTACCTTTAGGACCAAACCTTTCTTTCCCATCTGAACGCATGTCCTTCTTTAGATTAGCGTGGTGTGTTGATGATACCCTCACTCGCTCAGGTGCGCACGGCTCTGCGCTCCGAGGCGTGAAGCCCAGCTCGGTGCTATCCACTGCAGCCCAACCGGTTCGTGTTGCTGGATGGGCACGTGATGTGTCCGTCCGGCAAAAACACAGGACCACGCCGGCTTTTCCTTCCTTTATTTTCAACTTGTTCTGTTAAATGTAGCGACATTAGTGGTCAGAAAACATAATTTCCATGTGTCTGTAACTTTCTAGGTATAATACTCTGTGTGTGTGTTTGTATACATAAATACATGCACGCAGATAAAAATCCAGTAATATAAAGATGAGGAATAAGCCTGATGGAATTTGTTTTTATTTATAAATCATGCTGTAGGCTTCTGCAAAGGTTGCGCTTGCCTTTCTGGTTGTAATGGTTTAATAGCATATTGAAAGATAAAGGGGACACAACTGCCAGAACAAAAGTATGTTTAGTAGGAAGGATGCTACAATTCAGTAGAAAATGACAATTTGCTGTAACGTCTTTATAATTCAATAGAGCAAACTAAAGTTTAGAAATACTATCTGTTGATAGGAAATAGTGCTAAGAAATGCTTCATGCTTTGAGGTATTTATTCAGAATTTAAAATCAGCTAATACAAAATTTTGTTTGTTTGTTTTCGTAAAGTACAGAATGGCAAGGGAAATAACATTCTCTGAGGACTGTTAAAGGAAAAACATTCATTTGAATCCCTGGTAGGACGATATTTATATTTGGGGAAATAGAATTCCTCCCTGCCCCCTTGTCCCACATCTTCCCTTCCTTTAACTCAGATGTTTTGTAGGAATAAGTTAAAAAAAAAAAAAAAAAAAAAAACTTTCTTAGGGATCATCATTCAGAAATTGTCATGTACCTCTTCATCTCACTAACCTGTAATGTAAGATCTGTGCTGCAAAACTGACATAACCATCTTGGTAAAAGTGTATTAAAGGATTCCCATTTCTGATTTTTTATGTGTCTTGTTGTTTTTTATTATTTGATGACAGACTGGAAGATATCTGAGAAAGATTTAAAGGATGTAGCAATTTGGAGGAAAACTTGTCTGAAAGAAAAAAGATGTTGTTATGGTTGTAAAGAAATCTGAGACGTGAGATCACGTAGGTTGCAGATAGTACTGAGCTCAATTTACTGTATATCTGTGTGTGATGCTTCTACCTCTCATATGAATGTAAAGTAGTATTGCCTGTCAACAGGTTATTAGTCTTTCTATTTAGCCTGTAACTATTATAGAGGAGAAAGAAAAAAGAAAAAGTAGCTTTGGTCCTGACCCAAAATCTGATGAAGATAGTGGAAAGGTTTTTATTGACTATTGCACTTGAGGTCAGATCCTTAGAGGTTTGAAAAGTTCGGGGAAGGACAACAAAATCAGAGGTGTGAAAAAGAAGAACTTTCCATCATCTGTTTGATTACTCTGTCAAATCATAGCTTAATTCAGAGCAAGTGCTTTAACCCTGAGTACAGAAAAATAATTGTTTGGCATTTTTCCTAAAGGAAAGCTGTACAGAATAATTGTAATATGAAAGTTTCAGTATCTTTGAATACTTAAAGTTGAGCCTTATTGGGGGGGGGGAGTGGAAAGGTAAATGAATAGGTACTCATTGAAAAGGATCTGAACATGCATTAATACTTGAGGTTATAGTTAGACAGTTGGTTGCTTCTGCCCCCTGCTCTGTATGAGCATGTGCATTTGCATGCCTTCATGGTAAAACGTAGTGTGGAACTTAGAAAAGGAACCCAGGAAAGAATTACCTTTTAATTTCTATTTCCCCGCTCTGGTGGACACACGTGCTTGTGACTGCGCAGCACTCGGGGCATGCGGTGGTGGGAACGTGCTGGCACCACAGCTGGTCAGGTACCCCCCCCCCCCCGACTCGGTGGTGTGGGAAAATCGTCTGCCAATTTGCCAGATTATTTTCAAGTTTCAGGAGCATGAGCATAGCCGAACTAAAGATTCACCTAATCTAATGTCTTGTCCCTAGCAGTAGCGTGTGTCATGAATATTATCTACACTGTTCTTTCTCTGCTGTGTATTAAAGTAATTGCCATAATATACACAAACAGTATATTTACCAAGAGAGCTGCAAAAGTAAAAACTCCTGGTCCTGAAGCTTTTCACTAAGACTGTTAAAAGTGTTATTATACTGCACTAATACAATGTTAGCATGTGCCTATAAAATACTGCCACAATTTTGTTTTAAAATTATTTCTGGTTTTCCTGTGTGCATTATAAGCATTGTCTTTTGCAATGGTGTTTTCAAATATTGTGATATCAGCTTTATTAATAAAGGAGCCTCCAGGATATTTGCAGCTAGCTAGATGGTGTTCTGGGTACCATTCCAGCACTAAATAAGAAACTATTTGTTACTTTTTGTATGCAGCAGTAACAAGTTTTAACATTAAAGCATTATGGTATCTGATTGCCTACAGGAAAGGGATGTAATATTCACTTAGCAGCCAATGAATGAATGATTAAAATCTTAAAAGCATTTAATAAGATTGAAACACAGAGCAGGGCTGTTCTCTGGTGTAAAGTTACAGAAGAGGTTCACTGGGTCAGAGAAAGAGTACTGGAGATGGATTTTTTTTTTTTTTTTTTTTTTTTAACAGTGTTATTTCTACTGTCAAGTCAAGACAGCTCTGAAGGGAAAACCGTAGAAGAGTGGTGATTTGCTAAAAGCAGCACAGAACGAAACAAAAAAATGATTCCGCACCTGTAATAGGTCCAAAACAACGCCCTCTTCCTTATACAAAGATATGGTACCTACACTTTCTATGCTGGTCATTAGTTTAAAAAGGCCTCACACACACCTGCCCCTAATTACCCAGACTCTCAGAAGACTTGATAATTAAGAGGAAAGATCCGTGGGTCGGAAGCTGGTGTCCTGAGCGTTTTGGGAGGCAGGATACAGGGCAGGGCAGGGCAGGGCGGCTCCCGCCAGTCTCCTGGCTTGCTCGTCGTGTTCCTGCTGCGAGACCGCAGTTCTTCCTTCCTCGTTAACGAGACCGTACCTGTAGTCCCAGGAAGGCCGTTCCCTGGCTGTAAGGTAACGTAAACAGAGTCTGAATTTAAGATGAATACTCAGTTGAAACTGTAATTCGGTGAGGTACTACTTAAGCACATGTGCCGTCTTACTGCCCCTGGCAAGTCCTGTAGCATACTGTGGCAGCCGTGTCTTGCTTGCTTTTTTCTTCCTGTTAAATACACTGCCTTTCTTAAAGGTGGCTGCAGTTAGTGCAAAAAAAAACTTGTGAAAGGGTGAAGTAGCCTGCATTTTCATGCATCTCTCTTCTAGACTTAACAGCAGACTTAAGAAGGTGACACCTATTCAGAGGAGCAAAGAGATTTAGTTGTAATCGCTTTTGGGTGCAGAGTTTTTGGCACTGTTTGAATTTCATAAATAATTGTTGAAGCATAGATTCCTACAAATAGGTGATGAAAGCAAACAGGCTGTGCAATAAAAATAGAGAAAGATATAGCTGAAGAATACTGTTCTGCTTTGTGTAGAAAAAAAAACGGAAAGTAACCATTCAGTGTTATACAGGCCTTGTTCTCCCCCATGTACACATACTCATTTAAATGAATTTGAAAACAACAGGCTGTTTATTAATGACTTCTGAACAGTTCAGTAACTCAGTAAATTGAAAAATGTTTTGTTTGTGCTTTTGAGTTTGGCAACATTGAGTTCCATCTCTCCTGGAGATTAGAAGTTTTGTAAGGAGAGTGTGTGCTTTTGCAGCTTTTTTTTTTTTTTTTTTTTTTTTTTTTTTAAGTTTGCTAAAGGTTACCACTAAAGAATTTGTTGTGAGCAAGGAGAAATCACCGTTGACCTGATATGCCCCAGCCTGTCTTGCTGCAGTCTGTGTCACCTGCTCTCTTGCATCCCTGGTCTAAGGACCAGAATGAGACATATTATGAATGGAACAGGGAAAAGATAGGGTTTTGAAAAGGTGAAATGATCTCTATTTAATCCTCCGCAGTCTGCAGGAACTTTGCATCTGCTGAGTAAACCAGACTGGAAGTCCTATTCTCAAAAGTGTAGGAGGAGGGTATCTCTGTATCTGAGAACTGCCCTTAGTTTCCTGGGGTTGTTCCCGCTGCTGCTCGGCGGGAGAGGAGTCGGGCTGTGCAGTGCGCGGTGACAAGCTGCCCAGAGGCCTTGGGAAGACACTGAATGCTAGAGTCTTCACCTGAGAGTGCTTCCAGAATAACCACGGGGTAGGCTGGTTTGGTTTTTGAAGGTGCCAAACCGCTTAATTTTTCCTCCATTACAATCCTTCTGTCGTATTAAACCTGCATTTGGAGTAGAGAGGTTGGCTTTGGCTGGGGGAATCAGATCTCCTCTTCATTTGTTTGGTTTTCTAAATCACGTAACTCAGAATTTGAGTTGCCGGAATGGCCGGCTGACCACCTCGCCAGCCAGGCGAGAGCCTGCAGGCTCCTTAGCCCAGGTGGAAATATCAGCCCGAAGTCACTATCTATGTCCAGTGCAGTCTAACTACGACATGTTTTTCAGTATATTTCTCCTCCCCAGATTCCGTAACTGATGTTGATTTTCTACTCTAAGAAAGTAGCTTACCAAGATAAGAATCTTAATCCTGTTGATAAAATAACAGCAGCAAAAAAGGCTGGGCTAACAGGTTTCTCTAACCCAGATGTCTGAGGTATTAGAAATACGTTTTTCCTTCTCTTTTTCTGTCCCTCTGACCCTCGCTCACCGTCAGTAGAGCATCGTTGCTCTCCCTTTCCCTGTCAGCGTTAGTGGCGGCAGCCAGTCTGACCTGGAAAGAAGCTGACGCTCTGGAGGTCTGTTTTCCAACCCGGAAACGTCAGTAATTCCCTCCCTCGCCCGCTCTGTTTATTTAGCGCGCGAGTGCCCGTGTCACCTGGTGACATTGCCAGAAGGCAGCCGGAGCCTTTGCACAGCTGTGCCGCCGGGGTTGCGTTCGGGTGCGCGCTGGGCGCTTGCGTCAGGGAGGGGAAAGCTTCGAGGCGTCCCGTGCTGCTCCAGCCCGGCGGGTCTCTGCCTCTGGGGGCGGTGGAAGGTGCCTCTCGCCCGAAAGACGCGGCGCTGGTATCAGCGCTGTCCGAAGCGTGTTGGCGGGGGGCTGCGTGTGTCCCGGGTGGACCGAACCACGGCGCTTTGGCTTCCCCAGGCTGGTAATGACGACCCAGGCCCCAGGTCGGTCTCGTGAAAGTCGTCTGCGCTAAGCCCAGCGACGTGAGCCCAGGCAGCTCCCCTAGAGCGATGCCAGGGAACGTGACTCGGTTCGCTAGAGGGTGTTAATTTTTATTTCCTGTGCTAAGCGGTTGTATCTACTCAGGCTATTTCCAGCTTAGAGATGGCTGTGATTTCGCAGCGGAGGCAGTGGTGTAGCACTTTGTGCTTTAGGAGTCCTTCGCGCGAAATGAGGCACCACCGCACCTTTGCTCAGTCTGTTGCAAGCCTGCTTAGCTGTACAGCTGCTTGTACAAAGTCCTGCTGCCTGTCCTGCTGTGCAGCAGTACCTGCCTCTTGTTAGCTGCAAAAGCACAAGCGCTGCTTGTCAATGCTTTCCTCTTTTACTGCAACTCTATCTTAGAATAAAAGTAGTGACCATTCGTTTTACCGGTGTTAATTGGCAAAGGAACCATAAGAGAAACATCAGAAGCAGGAGATGAAGGTATTTCTTGTTCACCTGATTGCTCAGTCTAAGCAAAGAGACTCCTCAGGCTTTTTTGCTCTTCAAATGCCTTGCTCACAAAACTCTTTGTAGCTTCTCTCATCACAGAAATAGTTTTTACTCTTCTATTGCTGTTTTAGCCTTTCTTACTTAGCTTGCTGGGTAAAACCTATCTGCATAGATTACTAAGCAAGGATGCGTCAGATGGGGTTGCCTTTCAAGGTCTTTTGCAAAACTTGTATGATTTTGCCAGTAGAAACTAATTGTTTTTTTTCTAGCTTCCCTTTCTCTACCTATAAAGTGGATGTTCTGACATTTTTTGTAAGGATTTTTTTTCCATGTGGAAATGTTGCTACTTACAATTAGAAAAATCAAAGTTGTTGTTTTTTAATTGGTGTGAAGCAGTAAATATGTGGCATATTTGTTTTGTTTTTGTATTTTTGCCAGTAAGAAAAACAAGCATAACATAAACATTAAAGGACTGCAAAATCTCAGAAAAGTGGATTCTGGATAGGATTTTCATAACATACAGGAGAAAACTACACATTATTTCATTTTAAAATATTATAGGTGGACAGAAACTTATTTTTTTTATTATTTACCACATGGCGATGCCTTTGAACCGTATTTGGGAACTTAAGCTCATTGCTCAGAGGCAGAACAGCAATAGGGTTTCTGGCCAGAAAAGCTGTTGATCTCAGTACAAGACCTGAGACAACAAATGGCTACTGGCAGAAAGGTGAAAATAGCAAAGCAGCAAAAATCACGTACTGCCCTGTCCATAGTCATGGACGAAGTTTTATGAGAGTTGTGGATTTTGACCTGGGCATGTGTATTTCGTACCTGTGAGGAGTCTGAGGAAGTGTTTGGAGGATGTGGAGGATAAAGATTGTTGGAGGAGATGCAAGGTGTATTTTAGATTTTGTTCTGTGTTTGTGCGTGTGTGTTTGCTTTTAAGTATACCAAGCATCTCATGAGTGAGCAATAGAGGATAGCAAATGCAGGCTGACCTGAGGCAGGAGTCAGTATTTTGATAATGAGTGAATCTATTTTAGAAATGTTTTACAGAAAGAACTTGCACAGTTTAGATCACATTGAAGAGTGAAGAGCTCATGAAATGGTGCAAGTCAGAAGGGATTACGTTATTATCTTGACTGACAGGGTAGTATTCTGGCCCATAACGAATGGGAAAAGTGATGGGCATCAATCAGCTGCTGTATCCATGTTGTTCCTGAGCTGCCAGTGGCTCTCCGTGCAGATTTTTTTGAGAGGCTTGTCAAGATTTTAATTTGGAGAGAAAGTGACTGTAACAGAGAAAATTTGTGAGGAGTCATTATGAAAATGGTACCTGTATTTATGTTTGTAACTAAGCATGCCCAGAGACAATTTGCAAAGGGGGTGAGCAGCAGGACCCATATGGAAGGTCAGAATATAGGAAATTGGTGTGAGGAATCACTGCAGCTGAGTTTTGAGAGGACAAATGCGCATAGCTATATTGATGTCAGTTAACATCAGAGGAAGATGGGGAAAAGGCATCTGAATATTGGTGAGGAAGGTGATATCAGACTGTGCATGTGAAAGAGGCTTTGGTGGAAAATGTCAGTTAGAGAGAGTCTAGGATTAGAACTGGAGGAGTCGGATTCCACTCAAAGATGGGAGGAGGTTTGGAATTGGGACAGACGAGGTGAAGAGTGATCTTTCAGGTGGTAGAAACTAGGTGCTTTTTTTTTTTTTAGAATTAGAGAGTCAAAGAACCCAAGAGGTTGAGGACAGGATGAATGTGAATTTGAAGGACCTAAGCAGATGACTTGAGTGAGTCCAGAATGCAAAGTGAAGAAGTGACTGGAGAAGGAGTGAGAAGAGGAAGGCTGCAGCTGGAACAGAAAGGCAGATGTGAAGATAGTGGAAAGTAGGAAGGTGAATGTGGTATTTCAGTATCTTCTCTAGGAAGAAATTATCTGGACAGTGTGTGGAAAGGAAGTGGAGGAAGGGAGGAACACTGAATGAAAGTTGGTAAAAGAGGCTTAGGATTTTGGAAATTGATTTCACTGAGGTTGGAGAAATAGAGCTATGAACTTGCAAAGGAGGAAATCAGCCAGACCTTGAGATTTCCAGCAAAGGCACTCCAGCGCGCGAGAACAGGAGCGGAGGAAATGGACGTTGGTCCAGCCGGGAACACTGAAGTTGCGTGCCAGAAGTTTAGTTATCAGCCTGTGAATGAAAATAGATTATCTGCCTTGATTCAGTGTTTAAAAAATTGTTGGTCTGAAAAAATCCTCAAGCACGTTGTCCTATTACAAAAAAATTATTCCTGTCCTAACATGCAGTAAGTTGGCAGGCAGATGTGTGACTGTTCCTGCACTGTCTGGAATTTGGACAGTTTCTGGCTGTAACCTCTCAAATAAAGGTAAAAATAACAAGAAGTCATTGCTTTATTATTATTTTTTTAAGTATAAAATAAAGACTTTGGTTTGTAGTGTCAAGAATTTAGGGCTGGAAGCTAGTTTCTGCCACCTTGTTCCATTTATATTTCTAATCTCATTTGATGAGTAATAGAAAGAATGGGCATTCAAAGTGAAACAGAGTCAAGTATCAAGAGGTATTTTTAGAATTTACAGTAAGACTAGTAAGGCGAGAAGAAATGCAGATAAAGGTGCATTCAAGAAGTTGTTTCCAGAACAACTCACATAAACCCAAGAAATTTAGATCTAGGAATGATACACTGTCTTTAACTTGCTGATTACAGGGTGGTAGGAGTAATAATAGTGGTTATTTCATCTCATACTTCTAGACTACTGGAATTTTAGAATTGAATCTACTCATGAACACTAATCAATGGCTAAAACCACTATTTAATCATCATTCCAGATGTTCTGGAGTTCTGTTGATTAGTAGCCAAACATTAATGCATTAATGTTAAGTCAAATACTCTTTGTGACGCACTGGTTCTTTTTTTAAAAAAAACATTTCAAAGAAATAAAATATTACTGGGTGGTACAAATCCATGAAAGATATGTGTTTGGGTACAAATACATTATTTGTTGACTGTCAGTAACTGTTTCCGATCTACTAGATATTTCTATCACTTAAAAAATAGCAAAGTGTGAGTATTACCAGGGAATGGTGTAAACATCCATTAAATTTATAAGTCTTTTAGACCATAATCGAACCTAGACTACCCACAGAGGTTGCTTCTGTTTCTTGGAGAGCTTCTTTTTCAATATGGAAACTGGACTTCTGAGAACTGTGCTCAAACATACTAGGTGACATATTTCTGCTGCTTGTCAAGTTTTGAATAGCTGTGCTTCAGTGTTGAAGTCCCCTTTTTCTGCCCACCATGTCCTTGCAGAGATCACAAAGTGTTTGATGGCCATTTCCTCTATTTCTCTTCTGTCAGTACCTGGGTGAAGAAAAATGATTCTCCACAGCTAGTTCAGGAAAGGGACTGACATTTACTTTCATTGGAGAGGCTACAGTCATGAGAAGAGGCGTGAACTGCGCCTGAGCTTAAGTGCAAGTTTGCCAAGACGTGTTGCTCCAGCCACTTCTTGTGCTTGGACTTGCAGCAGAGCTGGTGTCGCCTTCTCTCCCTGCTGGGATTTCCTTGGTCCAGCCTGGTGGCAGAGTGCTCCCTCGCCTCTCTGAGCTGGGGGGAGCTGGAGTCTGGGAGCACAGACACGGCTGAGGTCCCTTTCAGGGAAAGCTGTTCTTCCTATGCTGCAGGTCAAGGGCATAGGTCTGGGGTTTCTTCTGCGAAACAGGTCAAAGCGGACCTGCAGTATTGTATTATTACCCAAACTGTTTGCCAAAGGCTCATTACTAAGCCAGCCTGCTGTACCTCGCTTTTCCACTTAGTGCTTTATTGTAGAGCTGGAGTTGTTTCTGATTGCTCCATGGCAGTGATTTAGAAGTTTAGAAGAACTTAGAGTTGCTTGAGGCTTAGGAAGATTAAAAGACTACACAAGCATAAGATTAGAAGCAAAAAACTTGGAGCTAAGTCTAATTTGACCACTGACTTCCTAGGAGGCTTCTGACAAACTACTAAAAGACTCTTCTCCCCACTTTGCACACTTGTAAAACTGTGATGTTCCTTGTTATGTGGAGACTTTTATGGAGATAAGCTCTTGCTGTTAATATTACACTATTTTGAAGATGTGGAGTTATAAATCATTGGTCAGATTAACTGATCGCCATCCATTTATAATTGTTTTTATGCAGAATGTCAGTGTCTGTAGCTAAGTGCAATAGGATTATAACAAATGCCATGGAAAAGAAAAGAATTTATTTCATTTTATTGTTTCACAGTCCTGACTGTAACTGTCACACCTTCTAACCGTGTTTCACTTGCAGAGTAGCTTGCCTGGCAGAAAATCTACTGCAAATGGCAGTTTGAGACTAGGCTCCAACAGCAAGTCCTTGTCAGTGCTAGGACTTTAAAGCAATGATCCGTTTAGCTGCTGGGTTTTGGGAAAAGTATGAAAAATTAGAGTACTGACAGGTCATCACGTAGTTTCTGGAGATGCAAGTATTTGGTGGCTTTGCCTCTTTTCGCCTTCTTTGCCCTCTCCCCAAAAGTGCTCTATTAAAGGAAACATTATCTGCTAATTATCTTTCCCAATAATACTACATGTCTGTATATTTTTTGTGAGCTTAAAAATGAAAGTGATTTTTTTAATGTCAGTGGTCTAGGTTTAACACACACTCCCTTCCCTCGATCCGCTTATTCAAAGGAGAGGCCTGCATTCTGTCTGCTCTGCAACCTATTCATTTTTGTTGCTCCGGATATGTGTTTATATAACCTTTTAATACCAAGGACCTGAGTGACCTTGGCATAACACCATGAATCATATATGGGAAATGTGAAGTTAAGAAGAAGAAATGAATGGAAGTAAGAGTATGGTCAGAAAAGTAGTTGTAAAAATCTCATCTTACTCAGCCGATACGTTTCCTGTGTGTGTTTGGAGTTGTATCTGCTGACTTTTCTGACAAAAAGTCCCCCCACGGGGGACTTAATTGGCTCTCAGATACCCAAGCTGATTTTGCAGGCTGATGATTAGTGTGTTTCTGTGAATGTGTTTGTATACATGTTGAAAATAAATAATATCCAATTTAGATACTATTGAGAAACCCAAGACAGGGACATCCCACAGTGTGATTTCATTTATATTTGTTTATATAGATTTATAAAACTCTAAGTCTGCATTTTATGCTCTGGGTTCCTGACACACAAACCTACATATGGATCACTAATTTATTATTATTTTATATAAAGGACTGTCCAGCACATCTTAAATGAGAGCTGTGTATCAACTAACACTAAAACCAACAGCAGTCTATTCACGTAAATCTCTCCACCCTCTGTCCATCTCCTCTTTGGAGCTCTACAGCACTTTAAATCCAAGATCGTGTGTGGTGTATTGCTGGGTTGGAGGCGTTCAGGAATCAGTTATCCCCCAGATGAGTTTTAAAAATTACCTTTCCCAGAAGCAGTCTTTCTTTTTCTTTCTCCACCTTGCCCCCCAACCAATAAAACTTGTACTGCGCTAAAGGCATTCCAGAAAATTGTCTAGGCTGTCATCTTTTCTCTAGGTTGTAAAGATGTTTTATATTATAGTATTAATTCAGCATGATGTGACCTCAGTCATGTTACAGAAGCTTCTTAAAGCTTCATTTTCAAAAATGCCTTTCTCAAACTATTTCAGGACTGAGGGCCTATCATCTCACTAAAAGTCAGTGAGAATCAGGCATTTGAGACTCCCAGTCCTAAGATGCTTTGAAAAAAATTTGGAAATGTGATCCCTAATTTAGGTATGCCTTCCCTATCTGACTTACCTACTTATGTTTAATCCAATAAAATAAACTGTGGCAATGATTCAAAAGATATGTGACTTCTGTACCCACAGCTGCTCCCTGCTGGCTTTCTGATGGACTGCTCCAGAGGGAAAACAATATTTTCTACTATTTTATATTCATTGGTTATCACATTTTTTCCCCTGCCTTTGCCTCCCTTTGAATGAAAATTTCATTTTCTTTGACAAATGCTAGATAGAACATTTTCCGTTTGTGATACCCAGTGGTCAGTTGAACTTAAATTAACAACATGTAGTTACTTTCTGCTTTCTTTTGAATCTGTTTATATATTAAAATAAGTAGAGGCACTAACATCTATTGTGTCCTGAAGAAGGTCTTAAAAGGCTAGTTGATTTGCTAAATGCAGAGTCAGGGCCCAAATTCATTCATTCATAGGAAAATGGATACAATACCGTTTCATACACAGTTACTGATAGAAGTCTCTAAATTGGACCACTAGAGCATAGAGAAAAAAAATGACTTAAGTCATCTAAGCCACCTCCTTCCTTGTGTAGAGTTGTTCTCTGTAGTTAAAGCAAATTGGAGGATAGACGTATCTGTGCTTAGTGCAGAAATCTGCCTAGCTTCTGACAGTATGGTAGAGATTTTGCCTGGTTGAGGTTGGCATCTCTTCAGAGAAATGCAACAGGTACACTTAATTGTTCCAGGTCACACCTTGCTTGAAGCAAATTTCAGTTAACATGTACATAACAGCTTCATGTTAGTGTCCTTTTATTTTGGAATGAAATGCCTTTTAGAATTGAAATTTCTAGGGAAATGCAGACATTTATATAAAACCTGTGAATTGTGAATACAGGCAAAACACCAATTAATGGGCTGTGAATAAATCATGTTTTATACAAGAACAAAGTTATCATTATTATGTGCTCAGTGTTCTGTTTTACAGATTTTCCCTATACTCTTTAACTTTGCCAAAACTCATCCAATTATTTTTGTATTTTTCGTATGTTTTGCCAAAATATTATTTAAAAAGTGGAGAAGGGTGTGTACAAAAACAGAAGGTGCATATGGAAAGAAAGCTTTCTTTTAAAGTTGCTGGTTTGGGGAAAGAGGTTATATCTTGTCTAAGAAATATCTGCAGACTCCAAATACATTTTTTCCTAGTGGTTTCTTTCTTCCAATTAGACAACTTGGGATGAAAGACCTATTTTTCTTCTGTGTCCTCACATACAGTGGATTAATTTTGCCTGTGAGTGATAAAACACACACAAGCAAGAATATCAGCATTCTGTACAGACATTAATTTGGACTCTCTTGTCTACACAGAGGGAGTCACGGCAAAGCAAATGAGAGTGTTTGCATTGCAAAATATTCTTTCTTCTCTAATACTTAACTCTCAAGACTTTGGAGTTTCCCGAGCAAACTGCTTTGACTTTTACATCTTTTTCCAATATGATACCAGTAAGTGCATAGAAGGGTTTTGAAGGAATTGTATTTGATTTTGACTAGAGAGCATGTTTTCAATCAACTGATCAATAGGCTCAGGCTATCAAAAATTGTGTGTTATTTGATTAGAAGGGATACACACCCATCACTTAATTTGAAACAAATGCCTACGTCTCTGGTTCAGATGCATCTGAAAGCCTTTTGCTTTTATGCATGGCTTGTTGCAGTCTTACCTTCTCTGATTTTTTTCCCCATTTGTTTTGTTTTGTGACACAGAGATTTAAACCAGGCAGATCAAGAGACAGTGTTTATGACTCCCAAACTTATGTGTTGAATTGCACACCAAATTCTTCTGCTTCTATTACCCAATATAAAATTCAATGACAATATTCTAAGTACTAAAAAATTATTTTGAAACATTTAAGCAGTTCTTGCCTGTAGGTCCTGCTCTGTTCTAAAGGTGCATTCATAAATAGATTATGCAGGCTTACTGAATGGTTAGTAGGTGTCCTAGACTTTATGTACACCAAAAGCCATTAGGTTCCTTGTAAGACCAGATTATAACCACAAAAGTAAAGACTGCACATGACCGTACCATGTTTACAACATCTGCTAATCATTTATTCCTGAAGGGGATTCCTGCCTGTTCAAACCTCTTTCAGCAGCTCTGCATTGACGAAGATAACTGGTAGATTTTTCTACTTGTACAGTTTTGCCACTGCACTACTGCATGTGCTCCTTACAGACGGCTAGGGATGTTTTTCCTGTATGGCAGCCTCCTATGCTCATATGCAGTATCTTCTACGCTCAATTAAGTTTCGAATTTTTTGTTGGAACACCCCCGTATCGTTCTGAGTCATGTACTCTCAAATGTGTGACTCAGTAAGATTTTTGGAGTGCTATTAGATTTGCTGTTAAGGTTAAAAAGAAAGAAGGGTAAAAAGATTCTCGGAGTATCAATCTTAAATCCTTACTTAGCCTTGGTTAAGCACCAAAGTGCTTAAGCAGTAGTCTTTTATATATAATAAGGCCATTTGCTGGCCTTATTATATAAAAATATAACATGAGTTCCCTGGATCACAGCTTGAATTCCTTGGTTTTGAATGACCATTAGTTTCCCTGAGCACTGACTGATGTTCCAGGGTGGTGATGTATACTGGAGACCAAGCTGGTTGTGTGGGAACCCTGTTGGAAGCATGCGTCTTGCCCACTACTGGGAATCCAAAGATTTTGTGGAAAAGTGTGGATTTTATCTCTAGTAAATAGGAGGAGGACACTGTCGTGCAATTCAGCGATTAAATTGTTAAAACGAAAAACCTGAGTGCAAGGGTAAAGATGTAACAGTTGTTAATTATATTTACGAAGTAGAACTTGTTCTCTGTCCTCTATAATCTGCATAATATTTAAAACAGAGCCAAATGGTTTGCCAAACTTTTGTGGCTTACAGGCGCCTTAGGATGTTCCCTTATGTAGAGAGAAAGGTGATTACTGAGGTTCATCATAGTGTGCAAAAGAAGAGAAACAGCTGCCATGGTGCGTGTGATGACACGTGGGGACGTCACTGATCGCTGGACAGAATCACTTTAGCTCAGTCGTTGCGTGTGTCACAACTACTGTTTCCAAAGTTTGGATTTGGTCAGGGAGTAGATGCACAGCATCTGCCGAGTATCATTTACTCGGCCCTACACCATTTCATGTAAGGCTCTCATTGCATATGCTAATGGCCGAGGGAGCCTATGCGCAAATAAGTGATAGAAACCTATTCCAAAAAGCTTGCAACTTAAGTAGATGAGAAAAGGAGATAGCATGCAATAGTAGTAACAGTATTGTCAATTATTTTATAGAAAACTATTTTTTTTCTTGAGGATATTCAGAAAACAGCTCTATCTCATTGAAGTTCCCTGATCGTTCTGCTAGTTGTATGTCCTTTTGAAACAATGTATTTTTTTAATTTAAGGAGAAGGAGAAAATCTTGCAGAAAAATTTCTGCATGCATTTCTCCTGCAGTGGAGATAGGTTTACATCTGCTTCTGTGAAAGTATCTGTATTGCTTTAATTGTTTATTTTTCCACTCTATTTATGCACAATCTTATCATCAAAAACCATTTTTAAAGATGTTTCTTTAAGAAGATAATTTCAAAATGTTTGATATATGTGAAATTCCCATGTTATGTTACGTAAAATGTGTTATTTGGATTTCTGCCAGTTCCTTGGAATAATTTTGACAAAACAGTTATGCAGTTTCTTCTCTGTGTGCTGTGCCGTCTCTCTAGTTATCCCAGGGGAAATAGCATTAAAGGGGTCCTGCTGCCACATCGCTCCTGCACTCTGTGCTCCTGCTGGAGATGATGGGGCTTGGAGTCGCTGCAGACAGATGGGAGTGGGCTATAAGTTAGCATGGGTACGCTAAGAAGCTGGTTCTCATTTCATTGTTATCATTTGTTTGCCCGATTGATGGAGATAACTCTCATTTTACTCTCTGCTGAATCAGGCCCAGAGTTTTAGATGCCCCTAGAAATCCATAGGTTCAAGTACTTTTTGTGTGATTTTTACTGTACTCCTTCAAGAGAACTTTATGTTCTATGGTTGCCTATACAGAAGAAAATTTCTTAATAATATATTACACTGCATTCATATCCACGTAGTCTCCTTTGGAAATCAGTATGTTTTCCTCTTTAATCGGCCCTCATTATCTAGGCATTGCTACTGGAGGAACCTCCTATTTTTCAGAAATATTCCAAGCCAGTTGGCAGCTAAGGCATACCAATGTAGTTAACAGAGAAGGATCTGGCCTCGCTTAGCCAGCAGTATGTGAGCATACGTGAAACTGGAAACATTTGTTTTCTCTCTGTTTGTGAAATTGGGGAAGGCATGTTGCCAAGAGAGGAGCATCAGACAATGTTGTAATGTCTTTTGATGTTTCTTGCTTGGTCTTAAATCATGTTCTGATGTTAATTAGTTTTTGTGGGGTGTTTTTTTTAATCATTTAATGATTCAAGTATATAAAATAATTTTCTTTGCCTACACCAAAATATTGCAGACTTGGTGAGATGCTACTAGAGGTTGGAGAGGCTACATGAAAGTTGGTGTCTTATTCAAAAATCAGCCTGTAAAAAACAGAACAAGTGTTGCTACAAATTCTTTAACAACCTCAGGATCTCTGTAGTGGCAAATGTTGAGACCTTGCTAGGGGTTGAAAAGTGCTTTGAGTAGCTCCTAGAGGACTAGAAGCAATACAAGGCAAAACGTTATGAGGTGCACAACGTTTGTAAAACGCTAGCAGCTAATATAGCAGCTTAATAACTTTTTTCTTTCTGAATCTTTCCAGTATTTCTTTCCTGATCCAAATATTCTTCCATCCTCAGAACACCCTTCATGTTTGTGTATGTTTTCATAACCTATTACATAGTATTTGTGTTTAGCTGAATTTTCTTAATTAAGCCACCATAGAGAATGTCCTTTAAACTGAGTAGAGCAGTCGTTTAAGAGAACTGGTGAGTAAAAATCGAAATCAAATGAGAAAAACCCTGTGAGAGCTGAATTGTATGCATTGATTTAGTGACTGCACAAAGCAAAATAATTCAACAGAGTTTGTTCTTAGTTTGCCTATGTTATGCTGTTCATTGCGTATTGTACTTCACTGTCCTGGGGCTTATATTATTCTGTAGGATAAGTATTAAGGTGTGCACAAATAAGATGACAATTTTATTAGTGCAAGTGCATGTACTGCTAAATGGTTTGGGTTTTTCTTACTTATTTCCGTGGGGTTTATAATGATGATGATGAAAGTTTAAAAAAAAAAATGTATATTCTCCTTATATTCTTGCATTCATCATAAAGTGGTGGAATTAATCTTTTGTTTATGGATAGTAAGTTCTTTGTTATTTGACTTGAACATTGAGGGGCAGAAGGGGATTCAGCCGAGATAATCAACCTGATTCCCTTATAGCCATTGCGTTTTTGTAGTCACAGACTGTAGACATAGACTATTAGATATTTTAGGGCATTAATCACTTTGTGTTTAGATATCTAATTTAGGAAAAAATGAATTACACCTGGGACTCCCCTGGCTATGAGTCACACAGAGGGTGATTAACTGGAAATAAGGTATCTACATTTAGCCAGATGAACTCCATCTCAAATATATAAGCTGATATTTTTGGTTTTTATGGCTGTGACATGCCATTCTGACTTATTTACACCTTAAATAGGAAGAAAAATGTCAATAAAAAAGATTTTAAGCCCTGGACTCACATGCATATACCATTTCTTCTCTCTCACCAGAAGGATGAAGCCTCAAAATCTCTTCAAAAAATTTCCATCAAAATAGACACATTTCTGAGAAATATTTTGGATTTGACAAAATTACCAGTTTTATTTACAAGACTGTTTGTCAAGATCTGTTACTATTGTCAATCAGTTTAATGTTACAAGATCCTGTGTATAGATGCTATACATGGTTTTGCTAGTGTATATAGCTAGTGTTTATAGGTGGTTTTGCAAGTGTAATATCTTCCTTGAACAGAGATTATGAATTTTAAGTATTTCCCTTCTTAAAATCTTCAAAAGCATTTGCCTGTGTAACTGTGTTCAGAGAGATGGGAAGAGAAGTGCTTTAAGTACAGCTAAACCTCATCAAAGGAAAGCAATACTTTGCCTGAGGTGGGTATGTGACTCATTATACTTATCTGTATCTGCTACCATCCCTCCACTTACTATAACTTTAAAAATATTTGAAGTAGAGATAGTGGAATGTGAACACACTTCCAGAGCTATCTGCTGGAGTATCAGTGTGCTGGAAGCTAAACCCAACACCAAAACCACTGTGGACACACAACTGTCACGAGACTTGCACGTAGCTTCTAGCAGTGCACTGAAGTGGGCGTGCTTTTATTATACCGTTAAAATGCATAACTTAAGGCCTTGTGGCATCTCCAAAGGCGGCATTTTTTATGAATGGATGGTAGTGAAGAAAGTGCATTTTGGAGAACGGCGAGTTCCTCAGACCCTCTGGACTTTGGACCAGAGATCTGTTGCAGCAGTGTAACACACACTTTCCTCCTTTCTTAGTGAAACTGTAGGTCTAGATGCAGTTCAGAAACATTACAGGTCATCTGGATAGTGCTGCCTATATTTCAGATTATTCAACACTTGACCAAATGATTCAATTTTAAGACCTTTTAATACATTACGATACTTTGCAGTTGTCTGCATGAAGCTTTCTTAATGTCAGCATAAATACCACTTTTCTATTTTTCAGGACAAAACTGATGAGGAAATGATTTCTTCTCCAAATTGCTTGATTTTGTCTATACTATTATTATTTTCTTCTTTATACTGTGGTTTGGTTGAGAAACTCTGTCACTTCTTGTACATGGGAGGAGAAATTTCAAACTTGGGTCATGCGTGTCCTTTTTGTTATCCTTGTGAAAAATCTGTCCAGATTTGGCCATATTGAGACTTTCAGTAAACCTTCATTAGAGGCTTGATGGAGTTTGGCAGCTGAATTACCTAAATGCAGCTGTTGTTGGATGTGGTCTATTCTGGCCTCGCTGACGTTTTTCTTTTCCCTCCCGTATCACTCAGAGATTCGAAAGGTGAGAGTGGGGCGCCTGGAAATGAAGAAATGTGGCAAGCAAGGGCATCTGTGCAGTGGGGTGCCAAGAGGCTAAACAAATCGGAGAGAACTGATGCAGATGTCAGGATTGGCAAAATCAAGCAGATGGCTCTTGTAACCAGTACATTAAGTGTCACATAGAATCTGGGTTTCTCTGCATGCCTATGAAATCAAAACAGAGGCGTGAAACCCAGAGGCACAATGTATGCTTCATTTACCTCCGGTGAGCGGGCCGCGTAATAGACTGCTGTTGCTTTATTATCTTCAGTGGTAGATGTCTGTACTGATATTTCACATAAAAATCTGTATTATTCCGCTTGATGGAGGGTTTTTCTACTATGTTTCCTTTTCAAATGAGAAAAATTCCCATACATTTTGTATTGTCTTCCCCCAAACAACACTAAAAATAGGAATGCTTTTCCTTCCCTGTAAGTATAAAGCAAATTAGGCAATTTTGGAAAATGTTGACCTAATTCTTTTATGTACCAAAGAAAAAAGAAAAAGCATAGAAAGGAACAATACAGTTAATTCCGTATGGATCTCCTTTTGCATTTTTTATATATAAAATGGCATTATGGGCAATAATAAATAGAATTTTAATGTGCTGGGGATTTAGCCTCAGGTATTTGGCTAGCTTTCCAAGTCCTGCTCCTAATGCTGTGTCAAACTATACAAGGATAACCTGTCATTGTGTGTTATGTGCAGATGATACTAGAGACATCAGGGGAACATGTTTAGACAATAGGAGAGGTTGGGCATATTCCCTGGAGGAGTCCTAGTTTGTGCTTATCAAAGGAATTTAAAGAACAGGAATTGTTACACCATTCATCTTTCAGATTGTTTCCTTTATGTTTGTATGGATCACATCTTATATATCAGACTGCTGTGCTTTCTTTATGAACTTCTGTGTTAAGAGAGAAACCGTGTTAATATGCAGTAATTTGAAACAAGTTTTTCTTCCGGTAAAATATAAGCAAATAGCTTCCATAGCCAAATAAATATCAAGAATAATTTCAAAAATGGTCAGACCTTGGCTAGCCTGGATACAAAAGGCTAGGAGTTTTGACCATTTCTGTTTCTAGAAAGCTGTCAGCTTGACTTCACGTTAATCGTTCTCTTTAGCAGGGAAAGGACTTGATACCATTTCTTTGTCTCCCCCTGAAAACTGTTGAAAAACAGTCCAAATGTCCAGAGCAATCTGACTGAAGAAAAACAGGCCTTATTTTCCTCATACGGCACATAATCTGTTGAAGATGCTGCTATGGTAAAAGAATAAGACTTCACTCAATTTTTGATATTAATAATCAACATTTCTGACTGAATTCTTCTAATAGAAAATTAAGGTTTTCTGACTAACCAATCTTTTCTTTTTCTATTTCTAAGAAATATCTGGTTCACCAGAAAAAAAAGTATTCCCGTTTGAAAATGCCGTTCCCGTGCTTGCAAGGCTCCGTAGGTTAGGTGCTTCCCCCGTGCCTGCTTCGTCAGGACCTTGGCCTGGGCTCAAGGGTGCGCTGCCGCCAGCCCGCCCCACGGCGGCCACCGCGGGCGTCCCGGGGGATGCAGCTTGCCCAGGACACCTGGGCCACGCTGGAGAGCACCTCTGCACCAGGGTGTTTGCTATCCAAACAGTTCTTAGCCTAAACTCTTTTCCAGAAAATGAAGGGAGGCAAAAATCCAGCTAGCTCGAGCTGTTTGTGCTCGTTTTCATTCACTGTCACACTGCGGTGCTAATTATGGGAGATCCTTTCAAGAACCACTCGTGTGCATGAATCTTATTGGCTGCTTTGGCTCTTTTAACAGATCTTCATGGAAAATATTTTCTTCTTTTTGGCTTTTTCTGTTCTCTTCATGCTCTTCCATTTCCTTTTTATTTTATTTTATTTTTTTTGTTCCCTCCTCCATGCTCTGACTCCAGTCAATTAGTGCTGGTATTCATTTTAGTTGTGATTCCTCCATAAGGAAGCTCATTTAAGCTGAAATTTAATTCCCTTGAGCAGAATAGAGCTGTCTGTAATCCGTACAGTTCCATCAAATGAGTTTGAGAAAATTCCCAAATTCTGGAATTCTCTGATGGCCAGAAAGAGATGGAGATGAGATATAGCAAGATTCAACTACCCACGTTTTAGACCTTTGAGGTTATATAAAATTTTGCTGATTCATATCATGGAGAAGCCACTTGCTGCTGTCTGTTTTCTGGAGCTAGCCTCTCTGCTGCTCTAAAGTTAGCAGAGTGCCCCCCCAAAAAAGGGGGGGATCCACACTGGCTGGCAGGGGCACACTGGAGCTCCTAAGTATACCCAGTTACAGTGACTCCCTTTGGTAAATTAGTCAGTGTGGAATTTGGGAAGATGATGGGAGAGTACCACAAATAACAGCACAAAATAAGCCCTGAAGAAAACCCTCCTCCATAGCCTAATCTATAGAACTGAGCAACCAGCACTCCAAATGAGGTCAATGCATGCAAATATGAATACACATACGAGTAATATATAAACATAAATATATAAAATCACATTTTAAAATGATGGCTACTGTAGAAAAGAGAGGTTTCTGCCTTCACAGAAAGCACATGCATGAGCAGGTTTCCTACTGCAGTAGTGAAAGTGGTAGAGATTAACAGTTGCTTTTCTACTTTGTACATTTACAAATACTACCTAAATACTATTTTCTCATCAGTTATAAATGAAATTTGAATAGCTTTTATTCTGAATTCATTCTCAGATTTTTAGACTACCATTAAACCAAACCATTGTTTGGAGAGATTTTTAAGAGGGAAAGTGGGTATTTTAAGAGTTCTAGAAAACTAGATTTGAAAATTTGGTCGGATCTTCAGTTGCATGTTTTTTTCTCAAAGTTTTAGAGCCATTTTGTAGTCTCCTGTAACTGATTTTCATTAGTTTTATTGCCTCAGTCCACTCCTGCCAAGTTTGATGCTGATGTACATTTTGGTGTCTGTGGGCTAGATATGGCGCATGGCACATGAGTCTGTGGGAGAGCTGTGTCACATGCTCTGTGTCGGTCCAGTTCTTTCCCATTTTTCCTAATAGAACTGCTCATTAAATTGCATTAAAAGCTCTGTGGAATAAACTGCATCTATGTTACCTTTCAAACAATATATTGTAATTAATGTGAAGTGACTCACATAGAATAATTTTCTTTGATAATCATACCATTATTTAACAATAATTCCTGTGGGTTTACTTTTAAGTAACTTCATGTGAAGACTGTGTATGCCCACAGGTGCTGTTTAAAAGCTAGTGGGGTAATTAAACATTTTTGCTGTAATTGTTACCTCTTAAAGCTGCTTTGCTGAAATTCACAGGAAGGAAGACCTGAAGAAAAAAGAGTTGGAAATATGTAATTGAAAAAAAAAATCTTTTGGGATATTCCAATTGTCTGTCTTAATTTAAAAAGATAACATGAGAAGTTAAGGGAATTATTTCTGATAGAACTTAAAAGGCATCAGGTTTTATTTCTGCAATGTAAATAGTAATATCAGCTGTATTATGATAATTTGAGACCTCCGTTTAACTGCGTACAGCAGTTAACAGAAATTTGAGAGGCTTTTTAAATTTCATTCCAATTTATCAAGTTGTAATTTGGAAATGAGAAATAGTACTTCAGCAAGTTCAATAAATTTTTGCGGTTATTGTTGTTAAGCAAGCAGCAAGTTGTTCCTTACTGTTTTATTTTGAGTAAGGTAGATCTTGGTACTGGACCAGAACCATTTATGCTTACTTTGTGTATATTCTGCCTGGATGATTCTCTAAGCTGTAGTGTTAATATTGCATTATACCAGTAACTGTAACAAATTCAAATCCAGTTCTTAGAAAATGGCGTTTTTTGTGTGCCTACAGCACGAGTTCAAGAAAGGTGAATGCGTGGGACAAGGAACAGCCTCCTCTTACATTTCCAGGAGAGACGTGTCAACAGTCTTTGGTCAAATGAACATATTTTCAGTTTACAGTTGATGGCAAAATCTGGTTTACTGGGCGTGCGTTGCCTACGTCAATACATCTTTTAACTGAGGCTGGCCCCCTCTTTGTGGAGGAAATGCCAGATGTGCTCCTGAGAGCGCAGCTACACCAATAACGAGAATAACTTTGGGCACTCGGTCGTTAGCCGTTCCCTGCCTGTGTCTGGTAAGTGCTTCCCGTCCCGCAGCCGTACCTAACTTAAGAGGACGGGCCGAATGCCTCGCTGCCGTCGCCTCTGCCTCTCCCCGCCACCCGCAGAGCCGCCCCCCATCGCCCTTGTTAAAAAAACAAAAAAAAACACAAACAAAAAAGCCCCCCGTTTCCAGCCTGAAGTAAATCCGTGCACACGAGGTACGGCGGGCTGACTCTGCGCGCTGCACCGCACCGCTCGCCCGGCTCGGGCGCTCCTGCAAGCGAGCGGTCTCCCCGGAGCCCTTTGAATGGATGCTCAGCAAGGAAATCCGAGCAGTTTGAAAACGGGTGAAGCCCGGTGCTCTAGAGGACACTTCAGAGCTCCCTGAACTTCTCCACAGCAGTGTCCCAGGTGGTGGCCCAGGGCCAGGCTGAGTCGCCACGCAGCACCCTGTAATTATGCACAGCTGGAGCTGAGCAGCCTGCGGTCAGTCTTGGGGCTGCGCTGATATAACAACATAAAGTGTGAAGTAGGTGCAACAGGAGCAGGCTCTGTGTTATGTGCAAGAACTTTGAGGATTTTTCTGGAAACTTTTCCTATGTGCAGGGTGGAAGAAAAATGATGTTAACTTTGAGATTTGTTTCCCCCTCCCCAGTTTTTGTCTTGGGAACATTTGCACCCTCAGAGGGGCGAATGGCTGTCAAGGCAGCTAACAAATCTTGCAGGAATTCGGAAACCTTAGGAGTAATGAAACACTCATGTTGCTTTATGTTCAAGTATACTAGAAATGAGAATAAAAATTGGCGGAGGTTTTCGGTATTGCAGTGGCTGGAGACCATTTCTGCTGCGGGGGGAATTTGCCAGTGCGGACTCTTAACACCACCTGTGTAGGTTATTAAAGTGAGGCATTTTTCGATTTGCTTGCTTTTGAATGCTGGCAGTTTTATACTTATATTTTAAGAATTGAAGGTCTCTGAGTTTTGAAATTGTGTTCTATCTGTTACACAAGTATTGGTTTTAAAACATCAGCCTTCAAAGCAGAGATGTTAAGCCAAGTGCATTTGCAAAGGAAGATTTAAATCATGCATCAACAACTGAATTTTAACTCATCTTGAGTAGATGTGAAGTTGTAGCTGTATCAGTCTATCTGCCATTCACAATCCACAACTCTGTCTGTCTAGGAAAAAACCCCTTACTTGAACTCCTATTTTAATTACCTTCTTTTTGATGTTAAAAAAATAATTTTGGATTCATAGTCAGCACCCTTTGTGACAGAAATTACAGCACAAGGAAATCTCTTCAGTAATTCCTGTTGAAAAGCAAAGTGTTTCCTGTTTTTTGCATTGATAAAAAAATTGTAGAAGTGCAGATAACAATTAAAAGAGTAACTGCTGGGAAATGTCATCATGTGCTGTGCATATATATAGGAATGTTCTCCACAGAAATCTTTTTAGCATGTTGTTTAGTTTTAAAGTTTCAAGAAGTGGAGTTTCTACCATTTAGTTTAGAAATGTGTTCCATAGTCAAGTACATTTCTCCTTCCTGGAAGTCCGCAGTAAAATGTTGTCATAACTAGCCCAAATTCTAGCAGTACCAAGCTTTTCAAAATTTGGAAGCATGGTCCAATCCTTTAAAAAAGAGGAATAAAGAAACCCTTTCCTTCGTTTCAGTCCAGTATCTCACAAATAGATTTCACTAATTTCTGCTTAGCTTGATATATCTTCATGTTAAGTATATTTCAAGAGGAAGGATATCTCCAATAGTAATTAAGTATTTTCCAGTTGTGACTCTCTTTCCCTCTGGACATCTCACTTCTGTTAATCTGACAGTTTCAGGTATAGTGGCCATGGTCTTAGTTTTGGAAACAGCTTTGAAGTTTCTTTTTCTACTTCTAACTACTTTCTTTCCTTGGATTTCCCCATATCCTCGATGTGCCCTTGGGATACTAAATGTTTTGTCCCCATCCTGACTACAGGACACCAGGGCCCCTGTCCTTATTAAATGGAGTTCTTCATGAGTGAAGTGAGTGGTGTCCCATGACTGTGACACAGTCTGGTGTCAGCGACTAAATTTAGACTCACATGATTCGCTCCTGATGGTATCTGGTGTGTGATAAGTTCAAAATGGAATCTCTTTGGTAAGCAAGAGCAGCCCAAGGAAGCCAAAGGGCTTCCATTTTCTTAGTGTTTTGGCCCATTGCTGTTCCCCTAAGTTCATGGATGAAACTTCTTTCCAGGGTGCATACACTTATATCTCATGTTTACCCAGAGTACTTGTACACAGTGCTTTCTAGCTTTCACTGCTAGAAATGTAGGTATGAATGTGAAGCAGGATTTTTTTGTTTAAGGTTCCTTTGGTAAATCCTAACCTCAGGACTCGAGAGTTGTGCATATTCAGAAGGCAGCCATTCAAGTTTTCTCTTTGTTGTTGAATACTAAGCTCACCGTGAAGTAAGATAAAAAAAAAATCTGAATTTAGAATGTCTTGATGCAGTTCCTGCAGTTTGCAAACAGTTTGGGAAGTCTAAATAAACAGAAAATACAGATAGATGACTCCTTAGAAGCCACATTACCCTTGGGCAATATCAGGCTTTGGGCACATTATTCTGAAGTGTATCCTGAACTGTGCTATTGTCTTAGATGATATATTGCCATGCCTGCATGACATTTTCAGAGTATTACTGGAAAAAAAAAAAAAACAAAAAAAAACAGATGAAGTAATTGAATGGTTATGTTAAATTGACTACAGTTCAAATCTATATCCAAATAGTAATTAGAACCCAAGATAAATTTAGTAGTTCAAAGTGTAGTTGAGTGACTCTCAAGCAAGTCACTTAAACTTTCAGGGTCATACACTGCTAAATTCTGGGAAGTTAAGACTTTTGCTGTGAATACTGGAGATATTTCCTGTTTCCACTTTGTAAGTGAGCAATAACTCCCCAGTGAAGTTTGGTAGGAAAAACACAGGGCTTCTTTTAAATGATGGTGCAATCAAGTATTTTCTCTGCTTGAGTAATGCGTTAAGTTCTGCAGTACTGAAGGATCGGATTTTGTGATGTTGGCAACAGGATAAGAGAGAAATAGATTCCGGTTTTTAGCTGAGACAATGTACAGCTAAGGTATGGCAATAACTTATGTATTTATGAAACTACTGAAAGTTTTCAAAATTTGTATTCTATATGGAGAATGGGCTTGTTTATATAAAGAGTCACACCTCTTTGGATACCTGCAAACTGAAGAGGAGTAGAACTTCTACAACGTTTAACAGCAAAACCTGAAGCCAAATCTGAAGAACAAACTTACCTCGGGAACCTTAGGTGGTTTCTTTTGGTCTTTTCTGCCTAATAGTGTCATAGGTGGCACGATAAGTGTGGCTGCTTTCCAGACATTTAAGTGTTAAGAAATCAGAGTAGATGAATATATGTAAAAGTTTTGAAATGTTTGAAGATGAACTATTCAGGCGTACCTTTTCAGAATATTTTTTTTTACTAAAAAAAAAAAAAAAAAAAAAACTTAAGCTACTACAATAACCAGTGTGATACTGTGCTTTCTGCACTGATAGAAAAGTCTTCTCCTATGCTATTTCAGGCAGAATAAGGGATCAGCTAAAGTACAGGAAAACAGAAGATCATGTGCTGACCAGATTTAACCCCCACAATAACAAAAGAAAACATTCACCTGGAACAAAAAGAAGCCCTGCTTACTATAACCTATATTATACATGTAGATTTTAAGCTAACATTTGACTGTGTCCATCAGGTTTGAGGCTGTAACATCTTGAAATGACAGGGTACGTTATGAGAAGTAATAGCCTCATCAAGGCTTTAAATAAAGGTGCAGCTTACTTGGTTAAAGTACACATTGATAAGATGAATATTCCTTCCTGCAGACAGTAGTGCCAAGTAGAGGCTCAGTCTTTCACTCTGTGCTGTTTGGAGCAACTACTCATTTAACTAAAAAAGAAAAAAAAAGTGGATGAGGAAAGGTTGACTCGTGCAGAACATACATGAGATTACTTAACAGAAATGACAGTCTAGTTGTTTTCCAGATAACGTAGTTCCTAAGTGGCAATTCAGTCATCCACAAGCAAAGGTCAAAAGGCCCAACACACACTGATGCACAAAGGAAAATTAAGGTTAAGTTAAAACAGAAATACACATAATGAGAACTGTAGCAATTTTCAACTCAAATATTATGATGCAAAAGCAAGTCATATGTAAAACAGACATCTTGTTGCGTGGCTGTAAAATATGGGCTAACATGATGTCTAAAAAGGAATAATATTCCATATCAGCAAGACAGCAGCTGCATTTACCATCATAAAGAAAATTTGGGTGTCGATCATCTACAGCTTAAAACTGATCTGTGAGTCTTCCGCTGAAATTTTCTTTCCACCTTAACAGATAGATATGAAAGCTGGAAATCCACCAAAGACATCTAAAAGCTTTTGAAAGCAAATGCCTTAGGGAAATAGTAGGTATTAAAAGGAATGAATTTATAACAAATACTGAGATTCATCAGGGAGTTGAACAACACTTAATCTCCTAAATTATCCAGAAATGAAGATGGAAATATCTAGGATATGTGGTAAGAATGGAGCCGGATCTGATGCCAGACTGTCTGCCATGGCAGGATTGCCTTGAGGCTGGGTGCAGAACATGTAAAAGGAGATGACCGAAATAATTCCTACATCAAGAAGTGCCTAGAGAGGGGAACATTATAGATGACTTAACAAAGCAGGGGACAGTCAAGGAGAAGGCCAGATGGACAGTGATTGGCAGAGCCTTGCACATATTTGAAGCAGCTGCTGGCAGTGTGGGGGAAAAAAATGTGACTAAGGGTGGCTATAAACACCTGGCAGACCTGTAGAATGATTTCAGGACTTCCATCAGTACTGCTCCAGGCCTAATGGCCAGAAAGTACATATTTTAATCCCAGAGTCCAAGCACTATCTGTCACTTGCAGCTGGCAACTACAGCAAGCACTGTAATTTATGTAAACTCAGCACCACCCACAAATTTCGAAGATCAGCACACAAAGTGGTTTCTGCCTGAATAAAAGAGAAAACCACCAGGTTGCCTTCCTGCATCCGGGTGGAGGAAGTCAGCAATTGTCTGCTTGCAATAATAAGAGAAGGCATGTCTGCCGGGGCCTTTTTTTGTAGCGGAGTATCTTGGCTGCTGACCCAGCCAGTGCACCGCTGTTCTTAATTAGGCTGTGTCTTGACTGTATTAATATCCTGGAATGAAGCTATCTGGGATTTTGTAGTTATGCTTGCAGTTCTTTTGTACTAACTGCACTTTCTCAACCTCTGGGACCATGTCACCTGTGCTGTTACATCAATGACTTCCTCATCGACCACATCTGGCTGTTTCTAAACAGCCCCTTCCAGAGCATAGCAAGCAGATGTGTTCATCTGGCCCCAGCAAGGCTCCTTACTGCATGACATGTTTAAAGGCTCATTTTGCATGTCTGCTGCTAGATGTCCCACAGCAGGTGATGCTCCCCTGCATGCCTACTGCTTTGTGGGGGCTGTTTAGGAGCTTCTTTCCTACTGTATATACTCATCTGTTTCTTTTTTCTCCTCATGAAAGAGTGCTCTCTTAAAAGGGAGAGAAGGCTTCATTTGTGTTTATCCATCTGGACTGTCAGGTAATGAGTCAAAAATGCGTAGAGTGTCTTTTGATTGTGCCTATACTGAAAGCAAGGGTGGGATTCAGTGGCCTGAACATAGGCGTCCAGTGCCATTTCTTCTGCTCAGTGGGCTCCTGCCTAGATGCAAGCTAGCCCTTCAGTAGGGAGAATACCTCCTTTGTAGGACCTGCCAGCCCCAGGGAGGTATCCCAGATGCCTTAGGTGGTCTGAAATAGCACCAGGCACCTGTGTTCAGGCAACTGGATGGGACCTAGTTAGAGAAGCAGGAAGTCTATACCTTCTAAAGAAAGGAGTTTGAACCATGATTTGTTTGTTTTGCTTCCTATCTTGCTGGAAGATAAGCCTCAGGATGAGTTTTGGAAAGAGATCACTTTGATTTTCTAGTTCAAGCATAAGTGGGTGATATATCCTGTATTGTGCTTTTATTCTCTCTCTGTGTAGACTGTCTTTTCCCTTAGCCTGCAGCTGCTGTGACCACTATCTAGTCCATCAGTTCAAATGGGTCTTCCAGAGTTTTGAGAGTGAAATGAGATCTTTCAAATAATGAAAACCAGAAATCAAATTTCTTTGCCACAGCATTGGCTATAATAACTGAAAGTCTTTGATTTGCTTTTGGAACTGCTTCTGCATCTTGTTTCATGGATATTGCCTACCTCTCTGCTGATCTCTTCCTTCCTTAGAAAGAGCTTGTTTCCCATACCTACCTTGTTCCATGAGCATTTCTTTTACACTGTATTTATCTCTAGTTTGTTAGACAGGTAAATCTGTAAAGTTTGGTTACAGGCTAGGTAAACGCATCAGAATTTTTGTGGTAGAATAGTCGCTGAAGTAACCAAGTGTAAGCCATACAAAAACTGATATGATAAAAGGTGGTATAGAATGGATCATGCAGCGTTTCAAACATGCCTTCCTGTGTGCAAAGTGTTTTTGCTGCTGTTTGTCGCACACTAAAGTATTCGATCTTGAGAAGAGTTTAGAGCGTGTTCTGTTAACGAATCCTGTGAAAACAGAACTTAGAAAGGTGTTATTAGAAAGGTCCTGGTGGAGCTGACCTGTTGTGTATTTTTGTCGCTTGAGGATAAGTTCTCTGAGAAGAATCTTATCCAGTGCCAGTAACTTAATCAGAGCAATGGTAATCTAAAGGCACAGGTTATGTATGAAAAATATTGTATTATGTGGTAGATCTTTGTTACAGTTTTCAAAAATTTCTGAAGAGAATTGTAATGTTTTGGCAGAAGTTCAAAATTCTCTTTCCTACGAGGAACAGGTTTTGCATTTTTTTTCTCTAACATGTCGTTTTGAGGTTATATGGTAACATCTGTCAGAGCTATGCTAACCTCTGTCATCCAGCTGTTATAATTGTGGTATTTTCCTTCCTTTTCCTTCTCTTTCCTCTCCTGCTCTCCCTTTCTCCTCCCTCAAAAAAAAAAAAATCTCCTTTTATACTGAAATTTTAGGTGGAATGAAGTGGTTATAAAAGCATCTGTCAACACAGGAATAGTTTGCCAAGCCAAGTATTTGGGTTGGAAGTCATGCCTTCCCAACTGCTTGAAAACAGGAAGTATCTCTGTTAAGTGATGGATAGCTCTACTTTGCTGAGAGGAAGAAAAGGCCTTTTTTTTTTTTTTTTTGCCTCTGGGCTAAAAAATGAATTCTGCAGTTGTTCCATGTATGTAAAGAAAGAATCCTACGTAAATGTGTATACGGGTGCATACGTCTCTGTGTGCATGCATGTGCGTGCATGTGTGTGTTTGTATGAATATACAAACTAAAAAAAAAAAAAAAAAAAACCCAAACCAACAACCCACTTTGTACATGATCGGTCCCTGTCAGAAGCCAGCCCAGGCACATCTTATCCTAGTGATTCCTGTAAAGCTCTCAAAATCTGTCAGAAACAGCCTGCAGGATTGCAACGGCTCCTGGGTGATTAATTGCCAAAAGAGTCTGGTTCCAGGTTCCATTACATATAATTGTTATCTTTTCTAAAGGGGTTCTTTTATTAAACCCCCACCCCCAAAAGAGGGAAAAGCAAAAAAGAGCTGACATTCCTGAGGTTTTTCACCTCTTCGACAGGAGCATGGAGGACTCTCTTACGTAAACGTACACTGAAGAAGGTGTGTTATGTTGTTTATTAGCTGATGATAGATTTTTTTTTCCTTCGGTTAACTTTAACTTTATTGAAAATCATTTTATTAGCAGTAGGGGAGAACGAGCTGCCTAGCTATACAGGACAGGAGGTTCCGATTCCTTCCCCTCAGCAAAACCTCTCTGTGCAACTCAGCAAGCTGCAAAATACTAGATCACTCCTACTCCTTATTAACATCGCAGGAAAACAGCCAAAAGTCAGGGCATCTTCTCTCCTCACACTAGTGCAGTAAGACTGATCAGATTTAACGTGAGGTGAGAACAGGATCTCATGTCTGACACTGTAAAGCAAGGCAGAGCAATAGGGCTGAGCTGAGATTCTGCCTCTGCATAGGCACACGGAGAGAATGGTAAGTGCATCCTGAAAGAGGAGAGGAAGAGAGATTGGGCTTTTTTTCTTTTTTTCTTTTTTCCTTTTTTCTTTTTCTTTTTTTTTCCTTTTCTCTCTCCTTTTTTTTTTTTTTTTTTTTTTGCAAAGAGTTTGTGGCTTGAAAATGTGTATTTTTTTGTCCTGAAAGTATGTGCAGATTGTGGAGAATTTGCTGAACTGTTTCAGACCATAAAATTTTTTCTAAGACCAGACTGGAAAGCAGAGGGGAGGAGAGCTGAGTTCCACTGACAGCGCCTCCATGTCTCTAGTATGTTTAGCAGTCTAGATTTTAACTCGAATTTCTGTAGTGCCAGTCAGAGTATTCGGAGTCATATCAGTAATGTTGCTAGGATTTGTATTGCTCTTACTGAATTGAAAATCTGTGTTGCTGATAATTTTAGACTTTTATTAGACTGAGGCCAGGGCAAAGCTTGGCTCCCAGTGAGCACTGTACTACTTTGTGCCAACTGGCTGATTTAACTCAGAAATAAAGGATGGAGATACTCATTCTGCAGCTGCAGAGTATCTGCCTGCAGATATTTCTGCCAAGAGAAGTGACTGAAACTCTGTTTCTTGAGATACTTTAATCCTATCTGAACAAAACCACTTACAAACGTGCTTTGGTATTGTGTGCATGGGCCAAGGAGTGCATTGTGCCTTACAGTTGTGTTTACATGGTCTCACTGCTCCAAAGAAACAAGTCTCCTCAAGTTGTTTTTCTCTGTGATTCCCCTTGAATTAGCTATATTAATCAAATTTGATCTGTGGCAAGGCTGTGATATACAGCTGCTGGGACAAGGATGTTTCTCTGATTAAAAAGATCAGAATACTTAAGCGCTTCCAGCTTTGGGCTGGCTAGGAAATACGAGCCTGGCTTCTTGCACAGTTTTTCTGCTTCTGTATCCACAGCAGTTTCCTTAGAGGGTGGAGAATCATTAATCCTACCGTCTGTCCCTCTGTCCTGCACCCGTTCTCTATGCACGGCTACCGCTTCTGCGTGGCGCAGGTATGTTGCCCATGCTGCAGGAGGCACTGTGGGAAATGAGCTTAGGAGGAGGTGGGAGAAACATGCAGACACAAGGTATGTTGTTCATACAAGTGACACCAACAGTTTCTGTTGATTCAGGATTGATTCAGGACAGCTCTGAGAGTTTTGTGTTATAAAAAAAAGATGAGTGTGTTATTTTTCTGTTAACTGGAATGATAGATTAAATTTGGTTGTGCTGTAATAAATTAAGGGACTGATCTGTAATGATAGTTGAAAGTGTTCCTGTTGGTGGCCAGCAAGAGAGTAATTTCAGAAGATATGATGAATTATGTGGAAAAGTTTCCCTTTGCTGGTGAGACAAACTGGAAGTGGGTAAAAATCAGTGGCTGAAGTACAACAGGATTAAATAGTGATCTTATACCTGCAGGGTAAGAAAAATCAGTAGATGAATCCTACTCAAGTATGGGCAATTTGACTGCTTACCTGTATAGGGCAGGTTACGTTCTTATTGTTCAGATGGTTAACTCTCTGTATCGTTTCATCTTGGTTCTGACTCCAAAATATAAACAGTTTCTCTGTTTTACTACTTGTCGGCATATCAAACTATATGTTTGTTCCCTGCCTTTAATTATTACTTATGGGTAATGCCTAAATAAAATGTTGGTGCTGCGCTCACAGTTCCTCGCTGAGTACTGCCACTTGATAGTGCACATTCTTCCTGAACACCTGCTGTCAAACCTATCATGTCTTTTCTTGTCAGCTTGCACAATGCTCCAGGTCTTGAGCAAGTCTGACATGACAAAAGAGTTGTACGGCCTGATTTTTAGAAATCTATGTGGAAGGCGAAGTCTTTGCATAGGAACTGATAACAGAGGAGTGCAACATTTTGTGGGAGCTCGTTTCCAATAATATCTAATAAAATTCCATTTGTGAGTGCAGCTTTTAAGGTCTTCGGTATTATGGGGGTTAAAGAAGCAAACTGCTCCACCCTGAGAGCAACTGTAGATGTTGTGTAATGAGAACAGAGAATAATCTGCACAAATCTTGGGAGAAGTACGAGGGTGGCGACCAAAAAACAAGTCATCAAAGAGGGGAACTGGTTAGAGATGTTGGCATGTGCTGAAGCTGGTGACAGATGTTGGCACAGAGAAAAAGAAGGTGGGGAGGAGGAAGAGTGTGGGGAAAGGGGCTCCTGGCAAGAGAAAAAACAGTATCACTTGACTCAAGAGCCTGTAATTACAAGACTCCAGCCTTGTGACAGCAAGTAAGTGTGTCACTTGACACAGAGGAGCTCAAGGTTGCCTCCTGGGACAGCTCGTGCCAGATGGATGAGGGAATAAAATGCTTGTAGAACAGTAGCATTAAAATATCCATTGAACTGCAATTTTCAACTGCTTAATAGTGATGCTTTTAATGACTTCTCTCCCTACCTTCACCCCTCAGTACCTTCTGATCATCCTAATAATCCATGGTTGCAAAAAGCCTCCAGTTTCGTATCGAATGAACAGGATAGATGGGCTACCTGTACCTGAGGCTTTCAAAGATGCTAAAATGCCAAGGGCTCCCTGGTCTGTTGCATGGGTCTTGGGACCTGCTGTCTCACAGAATAAGGAGGAACAGATGAGGCGCTGGGGTGAGCCGCGCAGTGCAGGAGAAGCACCTTCAGGGGAGTGAGAGCTCGCTGCTGTGAGGGAGAGACGTGGGGCAGCAGAAAGCCCTTTCATAGTTGTTAACAAATTCACTTCCTCAGCCCGATCTTTAATACTTTCCTCACTTGCAATGCCTCTCTGTTGACATGCGAGCAAGAAAAGATCTCATGAAGAATTACTCCTTATACAGTCCACAGGAAGAATCTGACTTACTTTTAATTGCTTTGCATATGGTCAAATACTATAATGATGACAGTTAAAAGATTTGCTTTACAAAACTAGATTACAAGATATAAAGCACCTCTTATTTTCAGGAGTTCATGTGAGTAGGGACCACATCTGGGTTAATAAATAGCTATTGTTAATTTAATTTAGAAGGATTTTACAAAGGAAACAGATTGTTCTGTTATTTCCAGTTCTTTCATTTTCATCTGTGGTCTAATCCCAATGGACTTGAAAGGAGGGTTGCATTTTTTAGGTTCTATATAAAAAAGTATTTACTTGAAAGGAAGAGTCTTAAATTTAGTATGAAAATCTGTTTATACTTGTGGAGATTCATTGCAGCAGAGAACTCTCAGCAACGTATATGCAGTTTGCTGTTTTGCTGCGCATATTGCATTTTGCTAATGAGAATTTTATCAACATTTACCATACTTCTGGAGTTATGTATATATTTTTTTTTCTAATGCCTGGCTACCTTCTGCTACTGTCTATTTATATAGGTTTTGTTTTAAGATTCTATCAAGAAAATATTGATGAGACATGGTTGCAGAAATCGATCAAAATGAAAGTTATCTTTCCAGTCCCTTAAAAAACCTATCAGTTGTGTATGCTACCAGCAGTGTTGTTACAATTCTGCATTATCTGATAATGTAGTTCTTGAAATAGCTAAATATCCTTTGGAAAAAAGCTAACTAAAGGTTAGCCTTTGAAAAAAAGGCTAAATAAATATGGATGATTTGAGGAAAAAGAAAAGAAGAAGAAGAAAATTAGCAAAGCCCTAAGGTTAATACTAGTCCATTCTTAACAAGATCCACATATCTTTCTGGCTTTATATATTTAAGATTTATTTCCTGAAATAGTTATCTTTATAATTGCACAAAGAATACATATTTACATATCAACTATCTTTTCCAATGATATAGTTTGATTCTATTGATTAATTCTATTCTAAATTGATCTATTTTAATTGCTAAAGAATTTAAGTATTTATTTTTGAAAGGGGAATAGTTTCTTCTTAATTAAAATGTGTTGTGTTACTATTGGTGTTATGTATTATGTGATGAATATCTCACTTTTCCTAAACTCTGCTGCTCCCCTAAAAAACGCTGTTTATGTTTACCACTTGTAACCTTTAAATGTATGTGCACTCAGACCCCTTTCATAACTGTTGTGGTAACAACAAAAAAATTACATAAACTTGCAAAAGAATTGCTTAATGGTATGAAGTATTCTGGTTTCTACCAAAACCCCAATTACTTAATTTTATGCTGTTCCTGGCCCACATAAATTATGCAACCCTCACATCTCAACATCAATGAATTATGTAGCTCTGTGCGTGCATCAATTAATTTTGGCTGCATCAATTTCCCACTTTTGGTGTGCTCCTAGCCTCAAGTCAGTTTTGCATCTCCCAGCCGCAAGCAGTTAATTTTGTGCTCCCAACAGCTCATATCTGCCTGAACCTGCAGCCCCACTTAAACTCTTCACCCTCCCCCACCTGCCTCTTCTCTCTTGCTCCTCCTGCTGCTCTGGGCTTATCTTCCTGAATTTCTCCTCCTCCAGCCCAGCAGTGATGGTCAACTCCAGGCAGCTTCACCTCTTGCCTATGTTCATTGCATGCAGAATCCCGAAGGCAGCTGGGCCTGCTGCGCCCTGAGGGGAGAGGGTCTAGTCCAGAAGAAACCTTAGTGTGCTTATCACTCTTCGTCCAATTTCCAAAGAGCAAACTGCAAGACTGAAGCTCCATCTTCTGGAATGGCCTGTGAAAGTCATAGCACAGTTGGAGCAACCACTTCCAAAATCCTTCCAGTGGGGAAGCTTGCATCACGAATCGCCCCACTGAGAAGACAAATAGCTCCTGGATCTGCAAATAAGTAGCATGAAGGAAAAAACTGGTGCCAGCATCCATCAAACTCAACACTCCTTCCAGCAGCAGAAATAATTGTGACCTGGGCCCTGGCATTAAAGCTGACACCAGCACTGCAGGTATCCACATCCGTGCCACAGTAGACTTCCCTAAACAATGCAGAAAGAGCTCATTTTCCTCCAGAAGAAACATCAATAACCAGAGTGTCAATATGTCAAGAAGAGATATCTTGTTCCCTTTTCAATGACTTGACAGCCTCTGTGTGCGGGACAATTCTGACTCCTGTATTACTCTGGCCAAAAAAGAAAAGTTGAGTTCATGAAGAGCATGCAGAGACTGAAAGCCTCACCATGTAATCTGAGAGGGTGACATACTGTACCACAGTGAGAGTGGCCTCGACTCTCCATTGCTCTCCGGTTGCCTGCCCAGACAACTGGGCAGCTCAGCAGCTCTGACATCCATCCATGGAGCTGTCACCAAGTCTAACTCTCCAGTACGGTAGGACTGGTCAAGACAGGCTCCTTCCTCACCATCTCTCTCCACTCTTAATACCGCAGGAATACAGCAGGGAGAGGGATTAGTGGTTTCCAAAGGGAAGAGGGCTCTGACAGCAGTGGCATGAGGCATGGACGAGCCATGCACAGCATCTGTCCGAGTCACCAGAGCTCCTTGCCAGGGTCGATGGTCGTGAGGGCTGGTAGGGACCAGCTCTCAGATCTGCAGAATGCCCTCAGTTAAATCATCTTCTTGCCCTGGAAGCAGGAAGGAATTTGACTCCTCTTTCAAGTGAGGTTCCTGAATATTTTATCTCCTCACCTTTTGGTCTAGGTCTATTTAGCTAGTATTAGCAGCTAGTGTTACAGAGATTGATTTATGCTTTTCTTGCACAGTTCCCAGCACATCTGGCAGTCTTGGATAGGGACCTTAGGCCTGACTGTAGCAAAAAGTAATGATAGTGTGTTTTAAACTCTGGCCTCCAGCTAAGACTGTATATAAAACACAAAGCATTTGGGACAAACTGGAGGAAATACAATTTTAAGTAACTGTTTGAGGGGAAAAAAATATATATTCACTTTTTAAAATCTGTAATTCTGCTTTGTGTGAGTGGGTGCTACATTATGCTAAATGATCTTAACATTCAAATCTTAACATTCAAAGGCCTACTTAATATAGTGAAATGCTTGATCCCAGCTGATTGGAATCTCCTTTTAATCAAACACTTTTCCTGTCCCACTTATACAACAACCACGGTCATTCATTAGTATTAAGCTAAACTGTCTCTAAAAAATGTTCTAATTATCTAGGCTTCCTGATTAAACCTGCCTCAGTTTAAAAGAGGCACACCGCTGTGTGTTGTGTGAACATTTCATGTTTCTTCTAAATAATGGAATTTGCTATTGGCATTTCCTTAAGAGTATGTAGAATGCAATTGCAGTGTGTTTCCTTTCCCTCTGAGCCTAGTCTTTAAATACGAAAATTTCTCTTACAACTGTTTTCGCAAATAAATGGCAACATCCTGATATACACATGATTTAGAGTTACAGACTGGTAGAGTTATCTTCAGTGAGCTGAGTTCTTAGGTGACTATACCAACAGTGCTGTGGAAAAAAGCACAGTCTTCTGAGGAAATATCAGTGTATGGCTTGCTTCTTATGCTCGTTCATAGGCATCCAGCATTGGCCACTGCCAGAGACTGGATGCTGGGCTAGCTATGGACCTTTAGTCTTCCACAACTTTGTAATGTTAGTCTACGGCCCCATGGAGCACGCTGCAGTGCCATATGCTCTCTGCAACTGAGCATTTTCATGTTCTGTTTAAAAATAACAAGACATCTCTTAATATTCAGGATACATTTTTCCACTCTGAAGCACCACAACAGTCTTTTTAAAGAAACCCTAGGAAGGGTGTTAACTTGATCAATGCTGTGCAGGAAGGAAAGCTCTTTCCTACTATTTTTTCAGCATGACTTTCACTGACATGATCAGGCTGGGAAAAGACTTATTGGCTGACAGCCCAGGACAGCCATGCAATATCTCTAGTCATCTGGAACTCAAACTACTCTGCCCAAGGGAGAACCATAACATAAAAACAATTTAGGTTACATGCTGGATCTTATAAACATTATTCAGTTTTTAAAAAATAGTTCAAATGCTATTTGTGCGCATCCGCTGTGCACATTTTTTCTCAAATGTCAAGTAGGAAAGGCTTAGGAGGGTTTTTAGCTTTTTTAATGTAGAAGATTTTTGAAACTCGTGGGGATTTTTAGAAAAATAGGGAAATGAGCTTCTTCCTATCTCATAAATTTACAAGATCAGCTTCTCCTATGTATCATATATAGATATTTTATATATAGATAACGTTTGCTTTGTGACTCAGTCCAGAAACCGTAGAACCATAGAAATGTTGGTTGGAAGGGACTTCCAGGGGCCTTGTAGTTCACCCTCCCGCTCAGCGTGGGACCGCGGCCAACACTGGGCTGGGGAGGGCTTGGCTGTGTCTAGCCGAGACTCAAAAACCTCAGTACCGGAGACTCCGCAGCCTCCCCGGTGACCTGCCCCCGGGCCGCCCTTCTCTTCCAGAGAAGCAATTTTTCCTCGTGTCCAGTCTGAACCTTCCAGCTGCAATCGGTGGCCGTTGCCCCTTGTTATGTTGCCTGTCACCGCTGCTGAGAGTTGGCGTTGTCACGCCTGCAACCTCCCCTTAAAAGTAGTTGGAGAGTTATAAAAGGTCTCCCCGTGGCCTCTTTTTCAGCAGACCAAACAAACCCGGGTGCCTCAGTTTCTCCTCCCGAGCCATGCGCTCCAAACCCAGATCGTGGTGGTAATAAATCCTTACTAAGACAAAATTCCAAGGGCTTCCATTGCAAGTGTTGGATGAATGGCTCAAGTTTGGCCTATAATTCAACTTGGTCGTTTGGCAAACTTACGGGGTCTTAGTAATAGTTCCATCTTAGAAAAAATAAGTAGAATGCTTGCCTTTAAGGGAATTTCAACTGTTATTATCTTAACATTATAAATGGAACCATGTATTTTTTCTCATGGAGGTGATTTTTAATTAGTTTAACACATTTAGTTCTCTTGTTATTGCTCTGCTTTGGGGTCCTGTAAAACTGTATATAATCTGAATAACCCTATGAAACCAAAATGTGAGGGCCAATATACATGCATGAACCTTTGCAAAATTAAGGCCTTCACTTGTAACTGTATTCTTTGTTGAAATTTCAATTTTTTTGTGGCACTGGAGGAGGAAAAAACAGGGGTTTTCCAACAGTTCAAAGCTAATGCTAAAATGTATTAAGCTACAGTGCTTTTGCAAGTATATTAATTTTAACTTTTTCAAAGTGAGCACTACTTGCCCCGGTCTATCATTCCCTTATTATGCATTAAAAGCTATCAGAATAATCTTTTTTTCTGTAAGTCTATACAGCTCTAATAATTTGAGATAAAACAAAGGAATATAGAATATAAGCGTCACTTAAAAAAAAAAAGTTCTTGTTGTCTCGGTTGAAGATCTGAACTTGGGATATGTCCATTGCCATCTGTCCTTTTGCCAAGTTTAACATTCCAGCACACCTTGTAACAAGCCTAAAATTATTATTTTAGGAAAATGATTATAGTTTCTTTATGATGTCTTTTTTCCATAAACTGATATTTCATAAGTTGAATAGCATTATTGTCTCTTCAGTGACTGATCCATTTGAACATATGAGAATAATCCCTCTTAACAAATAGATGAATTGTTCTTGTACAGTTTCTTGTTTTTGCTGAAATTGTTGGATTTTTTTGTTGTTTTTGTTTTTAATTGAGTTACAGGTTTTACCCCATTGATATGATATTTCATTTGTTATAACCTTTTCTGTGACATTTTTATTGTAGGCCTTGCTGAGACCAGGGAGAATAGACAGAATTATCTATGTGCCTTTGCCTGATGCAGCCACTCGTGGGGAGATCTTCAAACTTCATTTTCAGTCCATGCCGGTCAGCGATGAAATCTGCTTAGCGGAGCTTGTTCAACTCACACAGAAATATTCAGGAGCAGAGGTAAAACTTTCTATAATGGTACTGGGGAGAAGCCAACGCACCAATTTGTGTCTTGAAAATTAGTTTTGAGTTTCATCCCTTCAATCTTCTCAAAGTGAGGGGTGGGGAAACTGTAAAAGGAAATATTTGAGAAAATGCGCTATGACTTCTGTGTTTCTGCTCAGAAAATAATACAGTCTAGGGCCTTCCCCCCCCCCCCCCATGGAGATCTGCGTTAGAGTGTTGTTTCCAAGGAAAGGGCCTCTTCCAGGGCGATCCTGAGTAAGATCACAGGTGGCTTCCTTAGGGATGTGCTGCCAGGAGGAGCTAGAGAGGCAGGGGGAAGCTGTGGGGAAGGCACAAGCTGTCCAGACAGTTCACTGTGGCCTCCCCTCAGCTCCAGGGGTCTTTTGCATTTGAAACTGTGGCTCAGAGCCTCAGCTGGAGGGAGGAGAGAAGCAATTATGAAACAGTCTAAGGGAATCTGTAAGAGAGTTAACTGGTCGCTTTGAGGGCTCCTCTTTTTTTTTACTCTGTATAACCAAGAGCTCACAGCAGCTGTTATAATAATAACTTACCACTATTAGTAAGTCAGCTTCTGACTGTGGACATGAGACAATTATTTCCTGCCCTGTGCGTAGCGAGAAGCTTTTTCAGGTGACGCTGCCTGACCCCATACCATTGCTATGGTAAGGGTCACCATTCTGCTCCCTGAATATTTACTCATGTTGGGGTCTCTGCAAAATATTTCATTCTTTCCCCATTTTGATTAATTGAAGGTAATTATATTACTTCAGATATTCAAAGAATGATATCGAGGTTGCCACTTAGAGCTTTTAAAGATATGAAATACTAGAATTAAAGTTTCTACCTTACTGTAGCCAGTCCTAGTGAATGTATTGCCATACTATACATAGTCACTCTTTAATCACATAGTCTCCTTTTCCGTAGCAGAGTGGAGAATGTAATGTGCTCGCCTCAGCTCCTTCGTCTTTCTGTGTGCTGTTCACTGGAGCAGGAAAATAAGCTCAGCTTTTGTCTTGGTCCAAAAGACAGGGTGACTCTGTAGTATTTGTGCGCTTGGTGTAGCTTTGAATGGCCCTTCTCAACTGGCTGGTCATTGGACATGCTGTGTGACCTCCAGGCAGGAATTTTGTTCATTTAACTAGCTGTTACATAAATGCTGATGTTTTAAAAATGGTGCGTTATCTACTAGGAAGCTCTGGCCGGTGAGGGCACTGCTTTGAGTGCTGCAGAGGCGACTCTGCAGGCCGCAGGAATGGGGTCAGCCCTTGCCATATGCAGCAGCAGTCTCTGGAGTAGCCCTCAAGGCTGATCAAGGAAAATATGTAAAGGCAAGATCTGAGACCAAAGAAAAATCCACAACAGCATTCCTCCTCCACAGCACAAGCCAAACTCTGCTCTGGGAATGAGTGAGAGAGGGTGGTGTAACGAACGAAGCTGTCACAATTAGGACATTTATTTGCCACAGAATGTGGGACCTCATAATGAAAAAAAAAGACAATAATTAACTTCTTTTTGCAGTCTTAAACATTGGTCTGGGAAGTTGCAGTTCTACTGCTTCTGTTGCTTTGGAGGAGTCAGTCGAAATAGTACTGTGTTTTCACCAGGATGTCAGTGATATGACTTCTGTTGTGCTAGGAAAATATATCTGCTTCTGGCCAAGTTATAAGCCTTCAAAAACATACATATAAACGAATCCTCTCTTGTATGTGGAAACTATCTTCTTAACAGGCAACTTGTTAACAAGTAATGCTTGTATTTTAGAAATTCCAAGTGTGTGGGGGATTTCTTTGGATCTGGGTCAGCTAAGGCTCTAGTAGTGAATTCCTGTGCTTAGTTGATGATGAGTAGCAAATGTCTTCATGCTTGCTTTGTACAAACCAAAAATAAGTTAATGGGTCGCTGTGTGCAGCTACAGACTAGGTGCCTGTTTCTAATATGGCATTTAGCAGATATTCTGTTAGTACCTTTTCTTTTGAATCGTTCAAAGAATTGTAATAATTGGGATGTAAAGAGTAAATACAGAAGGAATCTCAGTCAGCGTTCATTGGAAGACTATATAAAGAGTCTTGACAGTTGGCACACACGGTGGCCAGTTTCATTAAAGCCTTTTCTTTCTAGTGCCTGCAGTTTCCCAGCTTTACAAATAGTTTCCGCTGTTGAATGGCAAGTTCCCATTCCACTGTTATACCCTTTGTTTAGAAGAAGAAATGGAAAACACTTGGTTTTGTGACTACAAGATGCTGTATAAATAGTGAGTTTCATGTAGAGAGATGTTGAATCATCCTAAAATGAGCTGAATAAACAGCAAGTAAAGTGGATAGTTTAGTATGCATCTGGCTTCCAGCTGGGCATTTTTTCAGATCAGATATTTGTATATTTTTGCCTGTCATCACTTATGACCAGTTATCTCTGTTTGTCTGCTATACATATGTTTCATGTAATGAATACCTTAAAGATATATCAAGGTAGCAAAATAGGATGTATACTTCCCACTGTTCCATGTGAGAGAAGGTAGGATATAATTTATGAGAGTGAAATAGAATTGTTCTCTCCCATTTGTTTAATGTAAAAAAAAAATGTGCAGAAGGGGAGCAATCATAGAATCACAGAATCAGTAAGGTTGGAAGGGACCTCTGGAGATCATCTAGTCCAACCCCCCTGCTCAGCAGGGTCACCTAGAGCATGTTAGACAGGGTTGCATCCAGGCGGGCCTTGAAGATCTCCAGAGAAGGAGACTCCACCACCTCTCTGGGCAACCTGCTCCAGGGCTCCGTCACTCTCACAGGGAAGAAATTCCCCCTCACGGTCAGGCGGAACTTCCTGTGCTTCAGTTTCTGCCCATTGCCTCTTGTCCTGTCACACGGGACAACTGAAAAGAGTTTGTCCCTGTCCCCCTGGCACCCTCCCTTCAGGTACTTGTACACATTGATCAGATCCCCCCTCAGGCTTCCCTTCCCCAGGCTGAAGAGGCCCAGCTCTCGCAGCCGTTCCCCACAGGGCAGGTGCTCCAGCCCTCTGATCATCTTCGTAGCCCTATGCTGGACTCTCTCCAGTAGCTCCATGTCTCTCTTGTCCTGGGGAGCCCAGAACTGGCCGCAGTACTCGAGATGAGGCCTCTCCAGGGCTGAGGAGAGGGGCAGGATCACCTCCCTCGACCTGCTGGCAACAGTCTTCCTACTGCATCCCAGGAGACCATTGGCCTTCCTGGCCGCAAGGGCACATTGCTGGCTCATGGAATGCCTGCATACTAGTTTTATGTTATACAAATAGTATAAGTCAAACAAAGCCTCAGCTCTCTAGAAATCTTTGGATTTGAGTCTGATCTTTATCTCCAGGCCCTTCCCAACTGCCTGCTGATATCTTGGTACCTCTGCTCCACTCTGCGGAAGTGCTTGAAGCTCTTCATAGGTAGTTCAATAGCTTTAAATCAGAAAAGTAGGAAATAGTTTCTGGAGGTTTCCAATTAGTGAGGTCGGCCTTGGAGCCAGGAAGCACACCTGTGCCGCTGTCAATACCGAAGAGCGTTGCCTCCTCCCTCTGAAGTAGTGTCTTTGGCTCTGTCCCTCTGATGGGGGTGTTTGCTCCCTCCCAGGACTGCCTCGACTTCTTTTAGATGCAGCTGGTGGGTCGGAGCCGTTCCCAGGTAGGTCTGTTTGCTCCTGCCCCTGGGCTGCCCTTTTCAAGGGAGTGCTGGAGACGGTGTCAGAGCAGCTCTCTGCTTCGCCTCCATGTATTTTTCTAAGGGATTTCTCCCAAAGGGCTCAAAGGGGCGGCTGCCTCCTGGGGCTGCGTGGGGCAGGGGGCGGTGGGGCTGCTGCGGCCTCGCGGTCCCCACTGACAGCACGGGGTTAGCAGGGAGTGTGGGTGAGGGTGAGGATGAACCCTCTGGTCTCTAATCCTTGCAGGTAATAAAAATGGTTAAAGCAGCAAAGATATTGCCACATCGAACCTTTTACCGGCTTAATTCTAGTGTTCCCATGTTTATTTTGGGCAAAATTACAGGAGATCTGACCTTTATAATAGTGGTAGTTATTTTTAATGCTCTTATACAAACTGGATGTCTTCACTCAGAGACTAATCAATCTGATCATACCTTTTCCTAGGTTGTTTTCCCTGTTACAGTTCATACTGAGAAATTTTAATTTATCTGCACTGTACTGTCTAGAAAGTTTTATTAGTTTGAACTAAAGCATAAAAGTATTTAAAAACAATAAGACACAACAGAAAAATAAAAACAATAGAAAGTATTGTGAGTTCTTTGGGGCTCACTGGTTTTCTTTCATGATGCCAGTATAACCAGCTGACATTAGGAAAGGTGGCCCTTGCAAGCTCAAGTGCTCTATCTTTCTTATTTAGGGTTCAGATTAGGTTTTTCATAATTACTGGCTGCTCTCTGTTGTGTTGGACAATACTAGCAGCCCCAATGCACTTTCTGGTGTAAGCAAAAAATAAAATCATGTAGACAATATCTGATAGGAAATTGCTTGTTCAGTAATTCTTAAATTATACATTATCTCAAGCAGAAAAGAAGAAAGGTTGTAGCTGGAGCACGTCTTGGCCTAGAGGAAGAAGAAGGACACTTACCTTTATAATTGCAAAGGCTGATGTCCTTATTAGACTTGTGTGGTAAAAAAAGAAAAAAAAAAAAAAAAAAAAAGTCGTATTTCCTTTACAAATTAAATGGAAGGAAATTACTTCAAATTGCTTTAAACCTGTGGAGATTGCTCTGAGAAGAGGAACAAGCAAGAGATGAAGACAGTATCTCCCCGCTGCTGTAGAAGTACTTTGTTCCAGAAAAGAGATGATAAATAGGGGAGAGGGAAAAATATAGTGCAAGAGATCATCTTTATCATCTTCTACATTTTTTTTTTGTCTTAGATTATGTTTTTGTTTCAGCTCAGAAGGCAGTACAGGTAGAAATTGAAATCAAGTGTTGGGTTGTTTTAAGTTTAGAGTTGGTTAGAAGTAAGAAAAAAATTAAATATTCTGGATATTACAGTACTATTCTTGCCAGGTGTGCTTATAAAAGTAACTAATGGAAAAGACTATTTTTACATTGGTGGAAGGTGGGTCATGGCAAAGCAAAGGCTCACATTGTTTTTATAGTATTATCAGTTTCCATGCCTACAGGAAACAATAGTAAAGCAGGAACCCAGGAACCTGTAAATCTTTCATTGGTTCTTAGTTGAAGTAGAAGGGTTAATGTAAAAATATCTTTCTCACTTTGCAATAACTCTCAATGGGAACAGAGAATGCGGAGGGAAAAAAAAGCCAATGAAGTTTTGTTTTTTGGCTCACATAAGAGCATAGTTGATGCCAAAAAAGTATCTTTGCAGCAGCACACTCTAATCAACTAAAGCCTTTCACTCTTAAAATATTTATTCCAAAATTGCATGCTCTTGTTTACCAGGTACTGACATATTTAAACTATAAACTTTTTTTAAAAAAGCAACTCTTTCTCACAGAGGAAGTCACCAACTCCAAAGGAAGTGAGGTTACGTTCCATCATAGGTATACAGGATGGTAAATAGTGTTTTAAGTGATAGGAAAAAAAATGAGTCTCACTCTATGATGGAGTATCTACAATAAAGGTGAGAGGGCTGGGATATAGAAAAGCAGGATATCAGCAGGATTTTCTATATCTAGTTTTCCATGAAGGAAAAGATCTTCCAGACTTAAGGACAAAGGTGTTTGATTAACAAGGCAAAGTTTCCAAACCTGTAAAAAGACCTAAAAAGACCCAAACTTGTGGTTACCAAAGGTGACCACAAACCAGGAGTAACAGATGGGGGGAAAGTATGCGGGAAAAAAGGATAGACTGTGCAAATTATGTCCTGGCTACGTCTCAGGCTTTTCATATTTAAAAACAAAAATGTTTGTCTTCCCATGCTTAGTTGTGCTAGAAGCAGACTGTGTTCAATTCCCATTGAAAGCAACAGCTGTTGAAGGCACTCAACACATCTTGTCTTAGGACTGGGCCATCAACTTTTGAACTTGTACAATACTGCAAAAAATGTTTATGTCTGATCAGAAGTGTGTGATTGGAAAATGTGCTCTGTAGAAAATCATTAACATTGAAATGACTCTGGCCCAACCCTACTGGACAGCTCTGCCACTTGAAGAAATTCTTCTTAGCTCCGTATCAGGCTATGGCATCATAGTGAAATACAGTTTTCAAAATGAGGAACTCCATCAGATCGAAACACAGCAGGATTAAGGCATCAGTCCCCTCAGATGAACCTCTGAAGTTTCTCTTGGAATGATGCATAGGATCTGTTAATTTATGTCATTCATTGAAAAGTGAACACTTTTGTGTGGGTGGGTGAAGAAAAGAGACTCAGCCTTCATCCAGCTTGGCTAACAGGAGATCCTTCCTAGACACGTTTATCAGCGCTGAGGATGTGTGTTTGGCACAGGTGGCTGGAAGGTGAGGAAATACCTGGCATTCAGATTGTTTTCCGAATGTTGATGTTAGGGATAAAGGAGATGAATCACTTGAAAGGAAATAACTAACTACACAGGACTTCCCATGGGATTTTTGCTTACTGCTGGTCTTGCGAGAGCCTCCTACGTGCAGAATGTGCTTGGACAGATGGGAAACGAGGGCTTTGCGAGTGCCTGGGTATTCACTCGTCAGCAGGGCTGTGTTGAACCACAAGAGTGTCATAGTGTTAAGTGGCTTCCCCCTTTTTTCCTTTGTAAAGACTTCGGTAAGATCTGGTTCCATTCTGGCGTTTTTCAGAGGGAAGATTGGGGGTTAGTTGCCCCAAGCAGACTGCTTTTCATCGTGTCTTGTCTCAGCCAAGACCCAGTAAAGAACTGCATGCTTTAATCCCGTGTGTGTAATTATGTAAAACATGGTTGACAATTAGCACATTTATGTAAAACATAAGGTTTGGTAGAGAGAAGAGTATTTGGACTGAAACTTATGCATGGCTTCCTCATCTGGGAAAGAACATTTTATCCCTCAATAAGATAATGATTTGCTAATAGTTCAATCAAGCAGAGGAGACTTAATGCATCTAGCTTAAGCGACACTAGCATTTCCAAAAAGGTCAGGATGATTAACAGCTCAGGAGGATGCAGTCAAAGCTGCTTCCTAAAAAGCTCAAAGAACAGTGATCCTTGGAGGAACTTGGGAATTTAAATGATCCTCGAAGCAAACTCCAAACAGTGATTAGGTATGACATTTAGTCTGCATCTCAAACAGGAGAATTTTGTCCTCTGTGTAGCCCAAAGACCTGAAAACCTTGATTCTTTACATGCATAAGAACCTGTCTGCTAAATCATTTAGGGGGACGGAACCTTTAGAGCTAATCTGAGTATATTTTCTTTTCCTTTTTGTCACCTGTGTCCTCACTAACTATTTTAATGGTGTGGTCTACTCGAATTCTTATATTTGCTTTATCCTTTATATGCCTGTGGAGGGTTACTTTGAGTAGCATGCATGTCTGAAGAAAACCTAAGCTACGTGATCGGCCATGTAAGCAGTAGGCAGTCCTCGGTGACAGAGCTGCTCGGTTCTAATGAACTTCTATGGAACAACTGCAGTTTCACCAAAATGGCTAAGGCTACAGGAGGGGTGCTCGTTTACTGGCACTGCTGAGCAAGGCTCGCAAACTGCATTGTTTGCCTCTTCCCCCTTCCTTTTCCTTTGCTTTTCCATGCTACCTTTCACACCATAAAATTACCAGGAGCTCCTCTTTGCTGAGTGTAGCAGAAGGAAGTGTGTTGCCAGCACAGTGGGGGACTGTTCAGCTGTCCCTAAAACAGAAGCTTTTAAAAGAGGGACCTAGGCTGATACTGTCAGCCAACTTCACTTGCCCTCTGCTCTTGCCTGTGGCTTTGCTGCTTTATTGTCCTGGTTTTGGCTGTAATTCCCCGTAATGGAAAAACATGTTGCTCTTTAAAAGCAGATGGGAATTCATTCCTGAAAGAAAAAATATGTCTCTTTGGGCTAGTGCTATTGTTTTCTTCTAGTTTTATTTTTTGCCTGTGAGTTATTTCTAGCAACCTTTAATGTAATTCATTTTTTTTTTTAATCAGACGGCAGGGGTTATACTTCAGTGTCTTATATTGCTCACTTTCGGTACACAGATGATCACAGATGTGGATATTCAGAGCAAAAACCAAACCTGCGATCATCAGGCAGGAGAGTAGACAGCTGAAAAGGGTGATTAATTTCTGCTTTTTGAAGTATTTTATTTACCTAAGGTAAATGCTTGTGTCAGTGCAGAGTGGTAGCATTTGCTTTTATGTTAAAAGGAAAGGAAAAAAAAATTTATTGTCCTAATCTGTTTTTCTGATTTAAACCTGTAGGATTGTCATTTAATCTTACAAGTTAGTGTGTGTCAGAGAGTATGCAATTAGAAGTGAATTTAACTCAATTCTAATCCTAAAGCCTAAGACACATCATAGAAATTAGAAAGTCACCAAAAAGTCATTGCTTTCATATAGAGAGAGAAATCTGCATCCTTGACTCTGATACAGCAACTTCAGGGCCAGATCCTCAGTGTAAACAAATTGTTGTGAATACTAATATGTCTCAGTACATTAGCAAAGGATTTGTCCAAAGTTTTTTGTTTCATTTTTCTAGGAGACCACTGATTTTTATTGTCTTTTTGCACAAACGGGAGGGAGAGTAAATACTCTTACATATCCATTGCCATTTCTCATGTCCCTGAGATCAGAGCGTGCCTGACAGGCTTAATTTCCTGTTATGATTTTTAGTATACAGTCTGTGGTTATCAGACCTCAGTGTTCAGCTTGCTTTCTTGATGTGTATATCTACTTTCCACTTGGATATACTGAGGATTTCAGCTGGGTTTCCCATGGAGGTAGCACAAGGCATTATCTGCATCAGCTTGGCCACGAGAGCTGCAGAGGGCTCTCCGCTCCTGTAGTAAAACTTCCTTTCTATCCTTAACAGAATCAGTCCTCCAAAAATAAGGGTATCACTTGGACAATAATATCCCAAATAGTTCTGATTATTATCTTAGTTGGCAGTAGGTTTATTTAAATGTAGTACCTGAAGGCTAACTCAGGTAGGATGTTTATACCAGAAACATCTGTATGAAACCATACAGAGGAACACCTTGTGCTGACCTACTTGTATTTCTGGTATCATGCCAGTTAGATTGCTGTCAAGGTGGAAGAAATGTTAATGAATAGCAGAGGAATAATAGAGCCCAGTAATAAAAGTTTGTTAATCTACCTAAGCATTGTTGCTATGAATGAAGTATGTGTATTTTAATAACATCACAAGCTGTTGATACTGCATTGAACTGCAAAGACTGGAGAGGGGTGGGCATATGAATTAAAATACTTGAATATATATTAATATCTTTGTGTACATATAAAACGAGATGCTTGCCCTTTGCAGTCATCAGGGAAAGAATTGTTTCTAATCTGAAAATTTGGAGCCTGCTAATAAAATCAGCAAGTCTGCCATCAGACTGTGAATACTGTGAATAAAAGATGTTAAACTGAATTTCAAACTTATAAGCTATCATTATTAAAGCTACATATGTATGAACGTGCACCAAAAATTCTGCTTCCACAACTTTCTCCTATCATAGAAGCTAAACTTAATTTTTGCAGAGTAAACGTTAAATTTGTTTTGGGAGGGATGACCATTGTCAATACAATGTTTGGAGAGCTTTGTTTATTTTTTTTTCATTTTAACTGTGATACTTCCCATTCCTAAGAGATGCATTTGAACCACAAGCTTACACATTTACTTCTAGCAGAGGTATAAATTAGCATCTACTTTAAAGTTCTTATGACATTCCATTAAATTATTTGAGTTTGAAAATGCTGTCTGCTCTGGGCCTTTCAAAGGATTTTTCATTAAGTATAACTTCGTTTTTCTGTTTTTTGGAAAAAAAAGTTGAAATATCTGCCTTTGTTCTTCTCTCTTTTTTTTTATCTAAATACTTTAGCAATAACAGAGTTGGAATTGCAGACTTTCTGGTAAGATTAAGTTGTTCAGCAATAATTCTGAATCAATTTGAAAAGCTAGAAATTACGATAGTTGCTGATGTAAAATAGAAGACCAGGGAAGCTTTCAAGTATTTGCAGCTTTCTGACATTGTCAAACAGGGAATGTTTCATTTTTGTCATGTAATTTCTGTTTTCATAGAGTCCCTGCGCACTGGGTTTTCAGGAGAATGAGTTCTCCTCTCATTCTCAGTAAATGTGCACTCAACAGCACTCCTATAAAAGAAGGCATTTAAAGGGAGCTATCTGTATCTGACTCTGTGTTTCATATCTGGATCCTAACAAAGATTTTCTATTTGCACAAAACTTTGATCTTAAAATTCAGACCATTGCCTAGAGTAGAAGCTGCCACAGCAGTGCTTCTTTGCACTGCTAAAAGGCTGGTGGCTGTAGGCGCTTCTGTAACTTAGACATTTGTATGTCCAAAAACTGGAAATTGTTATTTCCGAGTTATCTTTTACTGTCTCCCTAAAATACATAGGGAAATGCATTAAGCTTCAGATTGCCGCTGGCAAAAGGAGTAAATGGTTATTGGCAGATGGAAACAGTATAATAATAACTCCACAGCAAATTATTAATTATGTTAGAAGCAATTCTGTGGACCATTTTGCTTTTTAATTAAATGGTTTCAAACTATCACTTAGTTCTCAGCCTGAACTTTTTGTCTTCTGCCTTTGAATAATGAAAAGGTCAAAACCTTGAAGGTAGGAAAAAACCTTGTGGTCTTCTGTAGTTTATTCAAGACACAGAATGTGTAGAAGAGCGTTGTTACATCTGGGCTGACTACTTGTAGTGGAAGAAAACAGAGCAAAACCCAAGATGACTGCAGCAGTCACTTGGTCTTGATATACCTAGTTTCAGGTGACAAGAACGAAGAGCATTTTGCTCAGTTCAAAAGAGCTGCCTTGGATTTTGTTTGATATTTGATTTTATTGATTAGGGAAGGGGAATTTAGTTACTATTTCAAGATAATTGTCTTCTTTTAGATATTGGCTTTGTGGTGTTTATTACTTCATTTCCTAGCAAACAAAGTAAATTTGTGATAAAACTAAAATATTCACTATTTTATTTACATTGCACATAAAGTGAAGCATTTGAGGGATAGCAGGGCAGAGCAGCAATGTGTCTTTTGTTTTTTCTGGTATACTTTAGTCTTACTTTGCTTTGTATTAGGATAAATCAACTTTGTCTTTTCCCAGAAATGCTCCCAGGGAGCTCCCATTTGATGAGAAACTGGTGGAGATTAAAAAAAAAAAAAGCAAACAAACAAACAAAAAACCCCCCAGCTTGTAGGTTAGACTTTAGGGGTATCTGCAGCTAGATGCTTCCAAGTATTTGTCAGTCTGTGGCAAGAAAACTCTCCTCACCCAAAGTCTTTTTTGCAGCAACTTGCACTAGCAAGGAGTGGGCTTCTTCACTCAGGCACGAGCTCAGGGGCCAAGGGAGGAAGCTAGAAAAACAGGTTGTTGTGGGGAGCTCTTGTTACGGACGGTATTTTTGCAGTAATCTTCTGTGCCAGCTAGCAAAGCGTTATCCCCCGCAGCTGAAGCAGTGGCTGGCGTTTTGCAGAACTAAGATGCCAGCGGCTGGTCCAAGCAGAGAGGCGTTTGGATGCCTCTCACACCCAACCTTGAGCGTGTGGGAGTGAGCTGGCCCTTCTGGGGGCTTTGGGGTTGTGAGCTGAGTGTTCAGCATTGCCGCGTTGCCCCAAATGGGTTAAAAAAACAAACAAAAATACACATGCCACTTGAATCTCTGGTTGCATCTGGAGTCTCCCTTCTGCAGAGAGGAGTCCTCCTATATCAGAGGAACAAAATTTGCAGGCAAGAAAACGTGTTCGGTAATTTAGTGTAAACAAGAGAGAACAAAACTTTTCTTGATTTTAACTTTTCTTGATTTTGACTTTTCTAGCTTAAGGCCTGAGGACTTTCAAAGAAGAGTGGGCAGCCTTGTTTTAATATGCAGATAGTAGGCAGTCATCATAATAAGGTATCGGTTTTCTTCAAAAAAAGTGCTGCAGTGCTTATGTTCTAAAACAGAATGTAATCAAAAGGTTAAATATGGAAATCATTTTCTCCATTTGTAACATTCGGTCACACTAAATTTGCAAAAATATTTGGGAGTTAAGAGGAATAACTCAAAGAAGAAAAAGTGAGGTTTTTTGAATTTTAAGAGGGGGTTTGGTTTTACATGTGGTGTGATATTACATATTATTGATGGCCTTCCTTTTCTTATTTGTGATTTCTCTCAAGCAGATATAGAAAATAAGTTCTGTAAAGTTATCTGTCCAGAAAGTCATCTTGTCTTTTTTGTATGCTCTTTTTGCACTCCCATGAGCTAAAAACAAACAAACAAACAAAAAAATCTTTTGAAGCTGATTGGTTTCTTTATTTTGGAAATATCTATTGTCTTCATTAAAAATTTTGTCTTCGTTAGCCCTTGTTTATTAATAACAATGCTTATGGACGATGAAAAAAATGGGGGGAAAAAGGATAAAATAAATTTGTTTTCTGTCAGCACTTGGAAGTTGAGAGAGGAAAGTGAACTAGTGAATTTAGGCACTGTCTTACCCTAGGCTAATTGTTTACCATTAAAAGGGAACTTGCATGCAGGTGGGAGTGTTATGTTTTGGACGTACTCCCTTGTAACTCATAAATCTTGGCTGTATAAATGTTCAGTCATTAATTAAGTGTTTCAAATTAATCTGTTTCCTGACTGAACTTGGCTGTTTTTGCATAGTGCAATGTTGTTGCCCAATTTAATAGTTTAGGAGTGCTTTCAGATGTGTGATATGGAAGCACTATGTTTATTGTGGAGAGTTAATGAACGGCGTGTATAGGGTGGAGAAGCATTTTGTTACCAGCATGTACAGGAAATAGGATTGTGCTATCAAAATGGTTATGCATAATTTAATTACCTCTTTTACTTTAAACAATGTCAAAAAATAGCTATTTTATATTGATAAATGTCAGCCCTGATCAGAAGTATTTTTCTTTCTTTTTGTTACTCTAGTGCAATGTTCTGTTTTTGCAATTCACGCCTGTTTACTTAGGATAATATATAATAACAGTCAAAAGTCTCTTTTACATGATGGAAGAAGACTTCAGTTTTTGTTAGGGATTTTAAAATCTATTGATAATACCATCACTAAGGTAATGTTATCACTGGATTCGAGTTGCTCAATATAACAGAAGATTTATTTGTGTTTTGTGCCCTACATATGCTACCTTTTACAAATGTGTATATGTATTTGTGTCTCCTTTTTAACTTATGAAAGCATAGTAAAAGCTTTTACCAAATATTTTTTTTTTCTCTAAGATTTAGGATTTTTCAGATATCCATGTTAGGGTGACAGTATATCAATATATATTGTAACATAAATGTCCATGTTATCTTCAGCATTTAATCCGAGGTCTGTAGTGGCACTGCTGAAAATCAGTCTACTAGTTCTTCCTTTTAAGTGAACATCCCCTAGCTCTTGCAATGAATTTGCTGTTAAAAGTAAAGGGGCAAAAACTGCAAACAAGTCTCCAGTCAGAGCTGGTATTTTAAAACACAGTACCTCTAATATTGTAGATGTACTACATTTTGTAGCTATTTCAAACCAAAAATGTCTTCTTGCGTTCCAGCTGACTAGATGTTTATTGCAGCAATGAACTTCCGTCAATTCTGCATGTGTGATAGACTTCACAGATAACTTTTAAAGTTTCTGTTCCAAGCTTATTTGTGCATGAAACCTAGAAAAAGGAGGAATTAATCATGAACATGAACAAAAAGTTCTGTAGTCAGACTTAGTGTTCCATTTGCAAAAATATGTTGCTGCTTATGTTTTATTTGTCCTTACTTATATTGCAGTGCAGAGAGATACCACAGATCCGGTCAATGCACGTTCCTGTCAGAGAACTAAAATACACGCTACAGTGCATACTTGCATATCTGAAATGACTTTAGAGTACTAGAATTTTGAAATCTGTCATGAACATACTTAATATTCATCTCATAAATATGCTATACCAGGAAAAATAATTGCATCTTAATTATTAATTGCTAACTAGGAATGGGTCTGACCAAGGTTCAAGGTTTGGGAGAATTTGAAATTTGAATTTAACTCTTCAGCTCAATTTCATCATCCTTATCACTTCATCCAAAGTCTAGAATATTAATACTTCCTTATTTCTGCCCTAGTCAAAGTTTAGATTGTTTCCCTCCAGGGTTTCAGAGATTTTCATGTTCATAAAAAATTCCCTGTAACCAATGGAATTATTTAATGCACTTAAAATCGAATACATGTTTCAGCTTGCTCGATCCAAATTGTTTAATCCAATTTGTTTAATTCCTAAAGATGAAAATGTCTTCTCATTTAATGTATATTATTACCTAGACAGCAGAAATACGAGGAAGCAAGTATCAAGCCTCTCTCTTAATTTTGAAAGTAAGATGCATTTTTGCCACCGTATTCTGTTGCTGTCACTTGCGTGCCTGTCATTACCCCTCCGTCCATTCCTCTCAAACCGGCTGATGTGTGAAGTAACCAGCGCTGTTCGGTGCGACTACGTTTTGATGGAGCGAAACGATTTTTCCGTGACTAAGAGAATCCCTTACGTTTCAGCTGGATCAAAGAGGAGGCCTGTCCTCTGTGTCAGTCGGTCAGTCCCGAGCTAGGTCGTTCCCGGAGATGGGGTCGGCGCCGGGCGGCCGCGGGCCACGGCACGCCGGCGCGGGGCTCGCGCTCGCTCGCGCTCGGACGTGCTGCCCGGGTCGCTGCGGTTGCGCCCTCGGTGCGGGTGACCCTGCCGAATGCCCGCGTTTACGGCGAACGCGGGGGCTGTCAGACCATCTCAGATCGTTTTTTATAAACTGCTAAAGGAAATAAGCAGTAGTGTTCAGCACTGTGTATCTTGATGACGAGCACATTATACTTCTTATATTACTTTTAACTACTTGTTAAACATCTAGCTTTTAACTTGTTAAAAGTACCATATGGAGCACTATAGGAAGCTTGCTAAAGTGTAAGGGAGAGACTTAAGAAAGTGCAGTAATAAATCTCTCTTCTACCAATGCTGTATTTCACTGGGAACAGTCCCGGACTTGCTGGGAGATAGATTAGGTTGTCTAATAGGTTTCTCATTTCTTGTGAATTTCATAAATCACTTGACACATCGTATTAGGTAACAAATAAACTGTATCTGAAAGCCTGGAAGGATGCTTGCATGACTTGCATGTGGAAATTGAAATTTGAAATCCGTTGTTACGTAAGACTTGTTGAAGGCGGTCAGGAATATATTTGGCGGTATCTGCGTGCCACCTAACGAACAGAAGAAACGGCATTTTTTCCTGTTTAGTTACTGTGGCGTGGACCAGTTAGCTACGTGGTCCAGTCAGCAGCAGGCAGTGGTGACGGCAGTCAGAGAGCAGTGACGGCACGTGTTGAGGACTGAGGAGGAAGAGGATGGCCTTAGGTGTATGAGGCTTTGGTCCCCCATGTGCTTTCGCGTGCTGTAGCTGTAGCGTACGTGTTATGTGGAAGGAAAACTGTACAAAGCCAAATCAGGTTAAATGCTTGAGCTGGTCTTCAACACTGAGGCGGTTTTCAAGAGGTTGCAAGCTGGTTTTCAGTCAAGAGTGGAGCCTAGGTAAAAGACAGCAACGGCAAAGCTGGTGATAGTCCTGCTTATGTGCTTGGGGTATATACTGAGGAATGATCAGCTGTTAGAATTTAGGATATTTTGTAGTGCCTTTGTCTTATTTAGTACCATAGACAAGCGTGACTGTTTTTGCAATGTGCAGATTGAAAATCAGAGCTTACAGAAGCTTTTTGTAAATTGTGCCTTTCGCAGGACACACTTTTTTGAGTACCTGGCTCTGGTGGGATCAAGCCGACATGAAATGGCTGGTATTAGCTTTACTGCCATTCTGACACCATATCGGTGAAAGAGAGAGTCAGAAAAACAAAGCCAGAAAGCTTAGAAAGTTGCTAAACTGAAAAAAAAGAAAAAAAGGTAGAGGGGAGGAATTAACATGCTCTAAACAGGGAGGCTATTTTAACAAAACAGCTGGGTACTGAAGAAATTTATATTCGTAAAAACAAAAAAGGAAGCAGGAAATAAAAAAAAAGTAATATAGTTAATGGGAAAAGTCTAGGGATTATTAAAACTAAACATGTATCTTCCAGGAAATTGTAATCAGTATAAAGAAACAATTGTGGCAAGTAAAATGTCAGCTGGAGATTCTGAGAGACCGTGATTAAATGCATTAATAAAAGAAGAAATAGAGGAGTGTAGCAGAAGTAGTTCAGCCTATAAAAAAGTGCTTAAAACTGCTGGCTTTACAAGAGTAATTAAAGAGGGTAAGTTGGTGTAGGAGGTGGGAGCCATGGCCAGGCCAGCATGCGGGAGCACGGCAGCCGCTCTGCTAGTCCCGCAGTCCCGGGGCTCCGCAGGCTTTTCCTGAAAAGCCAGGCAGAGACCCTGGCAGTGTCCTCCCGGGACCCTTGTTCCTGCCGTGGTTTCTCAAGGTGAGCAAAACAGCATTAGCGGCATTAAAATGATAAACCCAGTCCCTTCGCAGCCCAGTCAGAATCGGTGCGGAACAGGTTGTTCCTTACACCTCGGAACAACGCTGATAACATTTGGCAGGAGTAGCAAATGCGCATTAATATTTGCATTATGATAACAGAGGGATTCTATTTTGAGGCTGGCATTTGATGCTAATAATTCATCCTTGTTTTTGAGGTGATTCCTGAAAGAAAGTGTCTCTCCCCTGCCATATGTGTTCTATCAAGAAAGTCTCTCATTTTTAAAACACAGAGCTTTGAGTCACTTAACTTTTACCATTTAAAATCCAGCAGTTTTATTGTACTAATGTTTAGCCTGCCAGTGCTTTTTAGCACCCGATTTTTTTCATTTCAAAATAGTGAGGGTTTTTTGTTGTTTTTTTTCTTTTAATTCATACACAGCATTTAAGGAAAGTTTAATTAAGCCCAGCATGCAGGGAGAGGGAGAGGAAACAGTTTTCAGCAACTGAGAATACAATTAACTACATATATACAGAAGTGATTGTATTACCTAAATCTTTTTCCTCCCCCCCCCCCTTTTTTTTAATGAGTAAGGGGAGGATTAGGAAGGCAGAGAAAGCACCAGCTCTGAAAAAAAGTGGAGGGAGTAAAAATACTTCCATGGATCTAGGAAACAGAAATATCATGAGCTGTCTCTGTAATAATCTGCAGAGCTGAAACACTGTTCTTACTCTTATAAATCTTTGATAGAGGCTGAGTTTAAATTTAGGATTAGGAAGTTTGCAAAGCTTTGAAAAGCCGTGCAAGCTGAAGCCTATTCTCAAGGTGTAAACGTAAGAGAGGACTGATCTTGGATATCAAGGCCGGTCTTTTCACTGGTTTTTATTAAAATATTTTGTTACTTCTGCTGCAAATTAACATTGGTTTGAACATTTTCACTCATAAATATTGTTCAGTCTTCCTCATTAAAAAAACCTGTTCCTTGATAAAAATAGATTCCATATGCAGGCATACTACCTATGTAAAATGATACATAGTAATGTAATCATACATGAAAACGGGAGAGTTTTTGCTTTTGAGCATGTAATGGCTCTTCTCACTTCAGCCTTCTTCCCCCCAAACAAGTAGAACAACAAGAAAACCTGCTGAAGGGAAATTCGTCCTGTTAAACCATTTGCCAGATACCACGTTTCCTAACCTGGCAAACGAGCAGGCCAGCAGGCAGACCCCGATCCCTTGCTAGTCCAAGAACAGCTCGACTTTCTGTGCCGTGTGGTTGGCGTCGTGCGCTGGTGCGTGCCTGGCGACTCGGGTACTTAGCGGCCTCAGTTCGGCAGAGCTGTTAACCACGGGCTTCGCGTGACAAATGGGGCCAAGTCCCTCCTTGCCCTCTGTACTGAGCAGGAGTAAAATTGCTCATACGCTTACAGCTGAGCGTTTGCTTAAGGGTCTTGCTGAGCTGCAAAGTAGTGGCGAGACAGAAAGACTTCACAGCGTATCGTGAAACCCTCGCACACCGTCTCAGGACCGTATGGGGAAATCACGTCTCCGGAAGAGAAAACGGTAAGGAAAGATGGCAACAGAAGGAAGATTTCCACGTGTTTGGCTGATGAGGTGGTCTGCAGGGGACGGCCCGCTCCTCCTGCCTGCCGGGCAGCCACAGCGGTGGGCTGCCGCGAGAGCCCAGGGCGTTCTTCGCTCCTGGCAGTCGCAGGCAAACGTGCAGTAGCGCTTAGAAGATCGTAGGGAAGATTTCCAAAAGCAGAAGGGATACATCCAATTTTTTTTCCAGCTCGAAAGATTGTTAAATGCTGAAAAAAAATGAAATCCACGGTAAACTGAGGTAGTGCAAAATATAACTGTCTGATTACTTGCAGAAAACAAAGTGCAATTATAAATTTTACTTGAGACTTTCTTCTGGTGAAAAATGAAGATTTAGAAAAATTGAGCTGATTAATCAATTTAGATTTGTATCATCAAATTAATTTTTGAGTCAAAAAAGCATTCAGAATGTTTCAACCTGGAAATAAAATTTTAAGTCTTTCAATTCAAAATGACTTTGCTTCAAGATTTCCTTTCAATTTTCCTGCTAAGCATAATGGGTGAGGTTGAATTTAAACCCTTGTTTAATTGGTTTTTGTTTAAAAGAGATATTATGTTTGGGCAATATTCTGTTCTCGGTTCTCTGTTCAAAAGGAAATGTTTAAAATTCTGCTTTTGGAAAATTAGAGGTTTTTTGCTTTTCTAGAATGGGCAGAGAACCAAAAAAACTTTTTTTTTTTTTGGCACTTGTAGATAAATGGCACTTACGCTTCACTATCAATATCGATTTTCAGTTCTTTTCCTACAGCAGTTCTTTGTTATTCTTTCATTAAGAAAATTGAGCTGGCCAGGTAGCATGGGTAGTCTGTAAGCTGCACTTGCACGTGGAACCATATGTTTATATTCCTCCACTGTAGTTTTGAGGGAGGACTCCACACGTGAAAAACAGCATTTCCTTTTTCAGGCAGAAATGGTAGGGTTGTAGGAAATAGGTGTTAGACAGCCTGTAGCGGAGTATTTAGTTGATCTGTATCTTAAAAAGTATTCTGTTTTGAAAATTTATTTAAATGCTTGCATGATTATCCTTAGCTGTGGGTGACTAATCTAGTCTATTGCTGCAGGTCATGGGAATAGTCATAAAAAGTATTTATTCTGAACATGAACCCGGATGCATTCTTTCCCTACATGTTTCCCATATGTTCTGCAAGTAAACAGTAAATTGGATAGAGAAACATTGAGGAGAGAAAAGAAGTGAGTAAATAGGGATTCTGCAGAGCTAAAACTGCAGCCTTATATGGTTTAAAGTTATGACTTGTTTTTTCTCAGAGGAAAAGAAAAGAAAGAATTAATCTGAGTGGAACAGATGCGCTCCATAGACCTAAGAACTCACTGAGGTATAGGCACCAAAAAAAGAAAATAAATTAAATCTCTATCAAAAAAAAAAAAAAATGTTGATGGGGAAGTGCAGAGAAAACTGGTGATCTCCAGAAATCATGTGCCACTTGCTAATTTACATTTAGTGCTGCAGGAGAGGCTGACTCTGCTCTTTGCAGACTTCAGCCTGCACAGTCTTTTCCTAAAACCAAAGGTTTGGGGGAATTGCTGGTTCCGTTTTGACAAGTCGCCCTTTTCTGTCGTTTCCTGTGTGCCTTCACTTACCCATTCGTGCCTCATGGGTGTATGTGCAGAATATGCTCCTCTGACAGCTAGCTTGGTGCTTGTTACCTGTGTCAGGAAATCTATTTAACCTCAGTGCGGGCTTACTCTGGGGTGATGGGAACGTTGCAGATAAACTCTGTGGGATATGGTTAGAGATCTGATCAGAGGACTGCAAAAACGCATTTTCTAATAGAGTTAAAGAGCCCACAGGAACTCCTGAGGTTTGAACGTGGTGCACGGAGAGTAGGAGTGGGACACAAGGGAAAGACACGAGGTTGTATCTGGCAGAAGAAACCTTACTTTGACGTTCAGAATGTATGAAAAGCTTCAATCTCTAGTGGTTTTTTGCTCGGTGTTTATCTACTTTACCTTGCCTTTTATTCCGGCTAGGGAATCAATCCCAAGGCTCCACAGCATAGTTTCTCGGTACTTGTAGCCTAATTATTTTTTCCTCTTCACTATGATGGTAGTTTCTCAGCCACTGAACGAAGCCATTTCATAGCTCCAGTATCTTAGGCTGGGAAATTTGCTCTTGGATGCAGCTCTCGGAGGCTCTCCATGCCCTTAACTCTCTCTGATTTTCCTAACGTCCTTGCCTTCTTTCATGGGCTAGGGAAAATACACACTTTCTGTGGGAAATGATTGGGAGATTAGAGAGAAAAAGTTGGTTTCATTCCACAGGGTGGTGATATACATTAGCACCGTTTAGAAGATAAAGCCAAATCTCTATTCTCTGTTACCTCGTGAGACTTCAGCCTGGGGCTAAATGCAGCCACAGACGAATGCTCTTCCTTGTACTTCTAAGGGCATGTTAACGTAAGGAAGTTACCCTGGAATGAGATAGGGTGTGAATTTAAATGCAGTAGCTGTTCCAGAATAACAGCCTGTGTCGACAAAGTCTTGGTGAAATGACTAAAAGCAAAGGAATGACTTCAGAGGAAGCTGAGGACACCAAACCCCCCAACTCCCGGCTCTAGCAGCCAGCCAAACTCCTCTTAGGTAGAGGATTATTTGAACACATCTGAATTTGGGGATTTGATGTCTAACCATCTTTACACTGACTGCCTCTCCCGTCAGTGTCACATTTGGAAAATGTCGTTTACTGCTTATTTTATTAATCCTCAATAAGAGGTGGAAGACGATAACCAACAGTGTTGCTGCAGGTAACTTGTAAATGCCCAATAGTTTAATGCCCAAAGTGTGAATGAGAGGGAATATTTTAGCTCCAATATTACTGACTGTAATTTGTGATTCCTACAAATAACAGTGTAGGCATTGACTACTTCTGCATGTATTTAAGGTCTGTTGCTGTTGAAGTGGCACAAAAAGAAAACTGCTGCAAGGAGAAAATGTGTATTTACGCTTCTCTTTTAGAAGAGATGAAAGCATTAAGGTGCTGTTTCTGTTGGGGTAGCGCTAGACGTATGTGTGCGCTCACACTCTTACCATGCTGTTGTTGGGGGCTGCAAAATCCCCTTTTTATGCTTGTGAGGTTGCAACAACAGTTTTTAGGCCTACACTATGTGAGTTAGCTGTTACCTATTCTTTATGGTCCACTGACAATTACTGTTTATTTTTCAAGTGCCTTTTTTCCAGATTAAGTAGAGTGTTAATTACTCAATGGGAGGAACAGAGTGCATTTTTCTACCGCAGCTTTCCATCATGTCAAAAACTTATTACCAGCCGTAGAGATGATAAACAAACACACATGGCTGCTGCATGTAAATCATCCACAGGATAAACTACTGCTGATCTCTTCTGATTAGATCACTTTGTCTTCCAGCTCACTAATATACTTTTAACCATGGAGAATACTTAGATACTAATAACTAACAAAGCAATGTACAGGACGGCATTAACTTTCCACATTTGTTAAACATATTTCAACCTGGATCTTTTGTCTGTATCCTAGGCCACTTTTTTTTTTTTTTTTTTTTTTTTTAATCTTGAAAGAGCAGTTGTGCAGTCAGAATCTTTCTTCAGAGTTGATATTTGCTCCTGCAAGGTCTATAGCAAGATACACAAATAGTCTTCCCAAAGCCATACAAAGATCATACTGCAGAAATGAATTTGAAAATGTTAGGCCAGACTTGCTGCTGGCACGACCCGCAGTGGAGTTGCGCCAGAAGATAAATTGGCCTAAGGATGAATAAGCCTGATGAAAGCTATAAATTGCTAATTTAGGATCCAGTCCCCCCTGTTACCAAGAAATCCAATCCCGGTAGAGTAATTCCCACTGCAGTTACTGGGGCCAGGGCACCTGTGTGTCGAAGGGCAGCGCGGGGCCCAGCACGGCGCAGGGGGTGCCGGGGAGCCGCCGGGGGCTCTGACAAGCCGAGCTGCAGACGCGCTCGCACCGGATTATATTCCCGGTGAGAACTGCCCTCCCTCGGGCCCGTTTCCAAAACGCCGTGGCACTTGTTGAGCGTTTCGTTGGAGCTCCTTCGCTCGTCGGCACGCACCTCGTTACGAGGAGCGAGGACATCAGACACCGCATCCGGTGCCAAAATAATAAACGGTTATGGCAGATGGCAACAACCTCAAAGCTGCTGCAGGTTATTGTGCGCCTTGTTACTCCCAGTAGGCAGATGGTATCTGGTAAACACGGAGCAGTACGTGCATAAGGACTACACGCGTGCCCTCGCGTTGTTACACCAGGTCTAAGGAGCTGGAGGCCGATCCGGGGAGCTCCTGCGTGTCCGTGCGGTTCGGGACCAGCCGGGGGAGGCCCGAGCCCAGGCAGGCGAGCAGTCCCGGGCATCAGGAGCGCTCGCTGGGAGCGAAAAACGGCCTCGGTGGCAGAGCCAGGACTTGCAACCCTGCGCTCAGTGCGCTACAAAAGCGATAGTCAAGTGACTCCTGTTTGGGCCTGGAACAGACGAAATTTTTGCCTAATCTCGCCACGGTCCCAGATGGGAAGCGTCTCCCGCATTCCAGCAGAAGATCCCACGTTTCTTGCCATTTTCCCAACCGCTCGGAGAGCTGCAGCTGCAGGCTGCCCGAGTTCCCAACCACAGCTTCCTGCGCAGCAGACGTCAGCAGCGCCAGCCAGCAGGCCTCAGCAGAAATGCGTAGCCTTGCGCTAGACCTTCGTGTTTCTTCATGTTTTCCTTTCACTGGAGACATCAGTGTTTAAAAATAGGTGGAAGGTCTTAGTGGCTAAACTGTTGTAATGAATGGGAGAGCGTGCAGTGAGATAAGTTTTTTTGCCTGCTCTCTGCTTGCATCGCAGAACTTCATGGAAGCTCCAGACCTCCTGTGTCAAGCATTTAATTAACACGTTCAGATCTGAAATGCAAATTGTTTACACCTGAGGAGAGGACGATTCAGGTGACTGTGAAAATGAAGGCAGGCAGTTCGTAGGAGATCTTTATGTTAAATACATACCGCATCGGAGTTTGGGAACCCAGGATGCAACTGTTACTGATACGTGCTTTGCGCATAATATCTTAGCCGTAATTCGTTTAACTATTTGATGTTAATGTCATGTTTAAGGTGTAAAGCACTGTAGAAATGTGACACGCTGGTATTAACCGTGACTCCTTCCTGCCACCAGTGCAACTATTTTAGCTCCTTTGTAAATTAATTAAGTTTGTTGGATCTACGTTAGAAACCATCTCTAGTTGTTATAATGGGTATTACTGAGTCCAGAGTTTTGTAGAACTGGTAAGTCTAAGCGTGTCATGTTTATTGATTGGATATGTTCTCTTCGTTGATTTATACACTTCCAATCAAAAAAAAAACAGATAAGCATTTTGCGTTATGTTTAGGCATATGCTTTACTTCAGCTGCGTGTACTGACATCGGGGCACTCGAGGCATATGCTTGTGTGATTCAGGGGTGCTTCCTCGAAACAAGGAGAAAGGAAAAGAGAGAAGTCTCTCTCTCCCTTTTGGCATGCCTTCTCTTTTCATGTGCGAGTAACATATTGCGTGTCTGCTTTTGTTTAAATTCAAGAATGGCAAACAATCACATTCTGTGAAAACTTCCTACTTCTTCCCATCCTTCTTTATGTTTTTTTTTTCTTCTTGTTATTGATATTTGGTAACCTGCAGAGACAAAGTGATGGGAAACTTGGAGGTCTTTACAGAGGAGTTTATTCTAGTAGTGTTTGTATAAAGCCCTGTGGTCCCACTAAAGCTCTTCTTCCTTTGCTTGGTTTGCTCTTTTAAACACAGCCTTAGCTGCAAATGCCTCATTAGCACAGGGTCTGCGGGGAGAGAGGGAGCCTGGAAGGTGGACAGGAGAATCTGCCAGCACGTGACAGTTGATGGAATTGCCTGGTTTTTACTAAAATAACGTTCTTGAAGCCAGTTCTAATCTTTTGATAGCTGCCATAAAGTATATGAATGCCTGTTGCTACGTCTGAAATCTGTGAATCTGGTAAACCTGCTGATTCTTCTGAATCAAGTGTGCTTAGTTTCCTGAGATTTAAAGGACGGTAGCACTCATTACGTACTCTAAATTGAAAATAACGCTGCAAAATAGAGTGTATAGAGAGTATGTAACACTGCAAAACTGGAGTGTATTATTTTTTAAAGGGGGAAAAAAAAGTGTTAGTGTTTTTGTTTGGAGACTCTTTTTTTTTTTTTTTTTCTCCTAACCATGAGGCGTTTCCTGGCATGTTTCTAACAGTTACGCAGGATGTTTGTTGAATTGATATGTATATGCAACTGTTAACGTGGCTGTCCCTGTTTTGCCAGCTACTCAATTAGTGTTGTGACAAACCAAACAACTGCTAAATGACAGTGCCCAAAGTAATTTTATTGGTTTCTTGATAAAGTGTAAAGATTAGGTTCTTCTGCTGTGTTTTGTTTCTCTGGTTATTGTTTCTTGAAGTCTAAGCATTGCCTCTAACATGCTCTGCAGTCTTTAAAGACGAGGATAGGAAGACTTTGTAAATGGAGAAGTGTGTTCTTAATTGCAGCATCAATATCCAAACATCAAGTCTTTTCTCTCCATCAAAGCTTGTGTTGTATGCAAATAGGGTTATGCTGAACCTAATTTTAAAGTCCAGTGCTGGCCTCAGATTCCCAAACCCCTCATTTATGTGCAAAAATGTCCACATAAACTCCTGCTGAAACCATGTAAACATGATCAAGATCTTCTGTTAATAGAGAAATCGTATTGTGAAATATATCTGTTCCCAATAGTTTTACGAAATGTCTTGCGGCAATTATGGCACTTCCTTGCTTAGAAAATAATACCAGGAAAAACATCTCACATGTTTTTACTACCCCCCCCACCAGATACATATTGCATTAAAGAGAGGGACAAGCAGTCCATCAGTAGTCACATAAATTGAGAATTCCCTCGGTGGCCGATTTACTAATCTGAGTTCTGCAGTATTAGCTGAAGAAGAATTGCGAAGTACTGTGTGCACTGATTGCACAGCTGACTTGCTGTGCCGTTGTCAGGCAGTGCTTCTTTATAAGTCTTGCACGCTGAAAAAACGATAAGATTGCTATGACATGACAAATGCCTGCCATAAATAGATTTTACACTTCCTGCTCATCTCTTCTTTCTCCTGCCCTTCATGTTCCGCTCCAGTGTAACAAAAAGCAAGGGCTGCATAACTTCCCAAGGTGAAGGTCAACTCATGATATATTTTTGATCACCATGTAAAGTTCTCCTGTTAGTATGTGGTCCCAGCTTTAACCTCTTTGCAGATTCCCTCGATTATCCCAAATCACTTTCACATGGAGCTGAGGTTAAGCTTTATTTCTCTTGGCTTGTCCCTTCTGTAGCAGACACTTCCTTTTCACTTTGAAAGGACAAAGCGATGTTCAGCTGCCTGGGCCTGAGCCCAGCATTTGATTTATACATTATTTAATTTCCTTTAGAAAATTGGAAGCAGAACTTTTAGGAGTGGAAGTCAGTCCTTTTCATTTGTTTAAGGATCTTTTAGGGCTAATATAATCATCGATAGTAGATGTCAGCGTGATTAGGGTGACTTAAGGTAAAGCAAAGAAAATTGAATACTAGGGGAAATTCTTTCATAGTGAAGATGGTGCCAAGATTGATAGCCATATACCACATCTGAGAGCTATGAATTGTGGCATTAAAAATGAAAATGGAAAATCATCAAATTTTTGAGTGACATGTTTAAGACACCTGTCTCCCTTTACTGCACAGCAAACTGGGGCAAGGAAGGTTTGCACCCTTTATGTTTCATTTGCAATCATTTTTTGGATTGCAGTGCTTTCTGGAACTTAATTTAACCAGCTAACTAATTTTGCAGGAATTCTTCAGTTAGTCTGGAGGTTTTCATTTGGGCTGACTCTGCATTCACTTCTGCAATTAGGTCTGCACATGCCGTGAAGTGACTGCCAAGACAATTTGAAAATTTCTCATGCAGTATAGTCAGGAAATTAAAAATTAACTCTGGAAAGGACATCATATAATATTTGGCAGTGTGGTTTGAAAACTGTGTCCGCTGAGGGGGTGGAAGGTCCTTCCCTCACCAAAAAAAATGTACGAATGGTGAAATATTTATTCTGTGGGATTTTGAACGATCCACAGCTGAGTAAAATATCAGAAGGGAGAGGCCTGTGGCATGCAAGTGCTTATGGATACAATGTGACTTACTTGTGGGCTTTAATTTAGTGAGATAGCATTTAATGACATCGAATGAGAGTCCCACGTTGTTTCAGGGCCCTGTGGTGCTACAGCTGCACTCTGTGTATGGCTCTGTGGGGGAAAAAAAAGACTTCAGTGTTGGAGGTAGCGTGCTTTGACGCCACGTTCACTGCTGGGGCTTTCAAAGTTACCATGCTTGTTTTGTAAGTCGTTACCACACTTGATGAGTTGGGGGTGCACCTTATAGCAGGAGCAGAGGCTTTCTGAACTGCTATCGCGCTGCACATCTTGCACGCTTTGATGCAGCTTGTGAACACGCTGAGTAGACGCTTAGGTTCACTTGCTGATAAAACAGGCTGGAGTGCCCGTCTTGACAAATTTGGACTAGTGAGGTAAGCAATAGCTGTGTGGTGTTACACAACCAAAATTAAGCAATGAAATCCAGCTTTCTTGTGACATTTCATGCTTTTAGGACTCTGTCACACCATACAAAGCAAAGCATTGATAACACAAAGTCTTCAAGATGTCCTGAAAAGTGTCAGAGTCTGATATCAAATAGGAAATTTTAAGGACATTTTCTGATCTTTACAATATTGAATAGTTATAAAGCAGAGAGAAAACAGCATTTATTTTTGCAAACTGCAAAATGCAAACTGCTTGCTCTGTGCTAGCATCCTATATGTGCTGCCTTGATTCTTTGGATCATCTTTTACAGTGTTTGGACAGGTGCTAAAACACTCACTGTGTCTGTGCACCTAATGTAAGATGAATAAATATAATACACTGGAAAATGGAAAGCTCACCCTTTCTCGGGCATGTAGGCAGTTCCTGAGCAAATCTTAGGAACTCATCTCTTGACTGGGGCTCAGGGACAATGCTAGTAGAAATCTGTACTAGGAAGGCAGAGCAGCAGGAGCTAAAGACGGTGCCAGCGTTGCTGGCCGAGTAATAACATCCTTTATTTTCTGCCGCTTCGGCTGAGGGTCAGCTGGCAGGTTGCTACCAGCCTCCTCTGCGTTCCTGTGCTGTGCGCGGTGCGGTGCCGTGCGGTGCACTGCTAGGCGATTCCCCAGTGTGCTGGAGAGGATACAAGGCCCTGAGGGGAGCAGTTATGCTTTATGGAGTCATTATATAACTTGGCTGCACAGTGCAGCATAGTAAAATATTTATGAAAATTCACGAGAAGGCATACGTGTACTGCAGGCCCTGTGAAGGGGAGTGCTTCCGTAACACCACTGGCGTGAGGAGCAGATAAGCTTCTCCAGCCTATCTGCCACGCTTCCCCCAGAGAGGAATGCTAGATATTCTGAAGATCTAGACTTGAGTATTTCTAATGAAAAGGCTGGTGCTGTGGGCTGACTGCCGGGTGTTCTTACTCTTCAGGCTGTAGGTTGGGGAGCTGGCTAGGATTTGTGTAACCTACAGTCCTCGGTGTTTTTCTCATCTTCTCCTTCCTATTCTTCTTCCCTTTCTGCCAAAGCCCTCCCCCTCCAAGGGCTGTGTCTGCCTCTCCTGTTGCTCTCCATAATAGTTGTTTCCTTCATCTTTCTTTCCTCCTTCAGCCTCGTAGCTGCGAGGACAAAGTGAGCTGATGCAACCACTTTCTCTGGGAGTGGGAAGCTGGGTGAGCAGAATCTTTTCCATGGTGGAGTCTCCTCCTGTCTTAGATGTATCAGTGAAATAGCAAAAAGCGCGTTCATACAGGTAACTTTATGGGAACCACAGATTTGTAACTGTCCTTCAAACATGGGACCTGTTAGCTCAAGAGCATGGAAACTGCACAGACCAGCCATGTCACTAATTATAATAACATTTCTTAATGACTTTTGAAGTTTTTTTTTTTTTGCTTTAGTACTTAGTTCTTGACCTCGACAGCGCTCAGCTTGCTCTGTCATGTCCTCGGCTGTGTTACAGTTGCAGCAGCTCCTTTGGGAGCCACTTGCTCTTCCCCTGGCCCCAGGCTCTACCATGGTGTCAGATGCTGTCCTGGCAGAACTTCTCTACTTTCTCCTGTGTATATTTGCAAAAATGCTGAGAATAAATTTTGAACTTAAAACATCTTTGTTCAGTGAACAGATAAATGCAGATGATCCATTTTTTAAGTCTTCATAACATTGAAAATTGGCCCCCTTCTTGCCTGAACAAAGAAGGGGGTGGGAAACCCAAGAGACTGAGGAGGTTTTTACAATAACATGGCACAAACTGAGGAGTTTGTAAGCATGAAAAGGAAGGAATGGAGGAATTTCGTAGGAGTAGCAGATCCAGTTATCTGGAACACTAAAGTGACTTTCAACATGACGTGGATTCGGTTTATTCGACTGCAGCAGGGCACTCAAATGCCAAGTTTTAATGTTAGCAAAGCAAAAGCATGTGCCCTGTTAGTCTGTTCACTCCTAAGTTTTCCCTGGAGATAGGTGGCAGCTCTGACTACAGATTCTTACAGTTCTTACAAAACACAGATTCTGCATTTTACCTTAGGCTGGCCCGTTCTGTGTTTTTGTTTACTCCTAGTTTCTTAGGTGCCAGTTATATTAGCTACAAGTTATTCCACTTGCGATGGAGCTGGGTTCTTCAGAACAGTGTTACGAATCCCTCGCCCTACGCACTCAGTGATTGACTAGAATTTTAGACCCAGAAGCAGTGGGTCTGCTTATCTATGGACCAGTTGCACTAGACACAGCAGGGATACACCCAGGGCACATCATTCAGAGCTTCTTCTGAAACTAAAATTGGTTGGCAGATACGCTGTTACTGATGGTAGAATTTTATTAAATATTCTGTGAATGAATAGCTCAAAGTACTGTTTTCTGATGTGTGCAAATCTTAAGACCCGGTAGATCCAGGGTTGTCAAGAAAAAACCCGCTATCCTTAGGGGAAACGTGGGGGCTGCCCACCTGAAAGGGCCCTTCACAGGGCTGCCCACCCCAGCGAAGGCCTCTCTGTATATACCAGGTATAGTATTTCTGAATCAGATGCAGCTTGCATTGGCTTTTGAGTAGGCAGATGAGTGAAAGAAGTTGCACAAGTGAAAACGTTTGCGTGGAGGCTCACTTTGTCTCTAGGCTCCAGTGTGGCATAAGCCCTTTCGCTGCCACAGTCCTGTCCCCTCCCTTGCTTTCGGAGCCTGTCTTCCTGCCTGCCAGCCGTGGCGCTCATCTGCACCCTGCATGAGCCCGTTCAAGGGTGCTAAACCAGCAGAAACTGCTCTTCTGTCCTGCTGGCTTAGGTTTCTGCTAGTTAGCATTTGAACAAGCTCATCAAGGAGCCAGGTAAAAGAGGCAGTGGGACCGGTGCATCACTGACATAGATGGTGCACCTGTCACAGAAGTGCAGGTTGCACTGTCACATCTGCCTTACTGCTATTTTACAGATTTTCTGTTCCACTAAAATATATCCCTTACATAAATCCTTAACTCGAAGTAATTGTTGGCGTATCTCTATTCTTACTTCACTTATTAATATCGTTCATTGTTTTTTCTTGCTAATTACTTCTCAACTTTTCTTGCACACTAGAAACTTGCACTATAGCGTCCTTTAAGTTCTTTAGCAGCCTTTCCGCTACTTTCTCAAGGAGTAATAACCACACGACGAGTCATCTGGCTTTGGCTACCGGCATTGCTTCCTAGGCCCACCTGTACTCCCAGCCATGTTCTGCCTCCATACAATATAGGCAAGCTCTAGCCCTCCTTCCAGGTTTTGTTGGCAAACACGAGCCAAGTAAGCAGCACTGAAAGCTCCAAGAGATAAACTCAGAGTCTGCAGTTCCTCTAGCGGGCTGCTGGCCACCAGGGTAACAGACACCTCTCCACTGCCAGGAACTGAGACCCAATGAATAAAAAACAAGAGAGCTTCTGGTAAGGGCAGTATTCATCTCACAGTCTAAAGGCCCGATTCAGCCTCCAAAGCGTCTTGCTTCTCTCGCTGCCTGCCTCAACGCCGTACGTGTACGCATGTGTAAATAGCCGTGCAGGCTAGAACACAGCTGGAAAGACTGCATCTCTTTTATTTACACTACAGTATGATTTGTGTGCTTTCTATCTGAATTGATAGAAACAGTAAGATTCCAAAAGATTTCCTAAACTTTCTGGCCATTATTTTAAACTGTGCTTGATTGCATTTACTGTGTTGTACTGTGGTATCTCATACATAGGTAACTACCAACACAGTTACTTTGGACCTGCCGCACAAGATCCAAGTCAGAGATGGTGTTTGGTGTACTGGAAGCTCGAAAGATAAGGTGAAAAGGAGCGTTTAAACACCCATGGAATTTTTGCTTTCCTTTTTGCTGGATGGATTCGGAAGTTTAGGGCTGTAGTGATATAATGCTGTGGAAATACTGCTCAAGCTGCTCAACACGAGTTGCAGTTCTAGCCTGCCCGTGTGCTACAGGGGGAAAAGGAAACGTTTTTAGTAAAGGGAGGGCACTTTTCCCAATTCCTTTTGCAGAATTGTTTTTCTATGCTTTGTTTTGACAGGAGCCTGAGGCCTCTGTTATTTCCCCAGGTTGAATTTGAGAAAGGAATTATTGGTCTGAGAGAAGCAAAGGCATGAATTATTTTTCAGTGCGTGAAATACAGTATATGCTCAACGTATCACCCAGCTGCATATCTGCCTCACTCAAAATCTGAAAAGAGAGCCAGCCAAAGCAACTACTTAATACGTACACTGTGATAGGTTTCATAAGGTAGAAACTGCCAAATCCATTCTGTCGTTTTGTTTTATTTTCCTTTTCTAGAGAGAAACTTATGATAGATATAGCTGAAGATGTCCTCCAAGTCTTTTAGTTTTAGATTTTTGGTTGCATAATTCAATCTATCTTGCTAGAAGCGTTCAGCAAAATAGCATTGGCTCTGTGTACAGGTCCTTGGTAGTAACAGCATACTGTGAGAGAGAACACAGCATTCTGTTAATTATTTTTAATTAAAATGAGTGCGTTGAAACGCACGCACACACACACACACACACACACGTTTGTGTATGTATAGAAAGACTGTTTCTCTAGTGGTTTGGCTTCCTTTTCCTCATTGAAGGGAAGAAGTTAAACTTTCTCATTAAATATTTATACAAAAATGAAATAATTCTGAGGTTAACCAGAAATGCAGCTTAATCTTGTATAGAAACATGTGTGTGATTTTTTTTTTTTTTTAGTTGCACAAATATAGCTGAAACTTGAAGTTGGCAGAGAGTGCTGTTTAAAAATATTTTGTCCCAGCATGTAAAAACTCGTTTTGTTACGGAATTCTTTTGTGAAAGGTGTAGCTATGCCATGTCTCTGCCAAAGTGATGGGATCCATATCGACATAGTGCATTTTGGAAAATAGCTGCATTTTGGGCTTGTAGTTACGAAAGTTAAATTGGAATTTACATGTTTTATGTACTGCTTGGAAAGATACCGCATCTAGTAATATTTTTAAGAGAGTGAAAAGAAGAAGAAGGAACGCTTACGAATGGGTTTGAAATTTCTCTCTGTTAGAACATGTCAGGAGGAGTGGAAGTATGCGCGAGGACACTTAGCGTGTACCGCTGAAGGTTCGGGTTTATTCTCTTCAGCTGTCATCATGTGCTGTGGTTATGATACATACGCTTAGTTTTGGCTGCACACCTCATCTTTTCCTTCTCTTCTCTGGGTGTGTTTAAGCTTTATAGAATAATAAGAGCTACTGGTACAGATGATGCCGTCTGCTGCCCAGGCACAACCCGCGCTCCGTTTTCGGTGCTGTAAGAGCAGTTGCACGCAGCGGTGGCAGCGGCGGCCGCTGCCTCGTTCCCCCGCGAGGGGATTGCTGCCATGCCGCCTCCGGCGAGTTGCGTGGCGAATGCAACACGCAGCCTTTCCGGCTGAGCCTGGAGCGGGGGGCGGAGGAAGGACGCGGCCTCTGCCGTGGCCCGCGGAGCAGCTGTGGCCGCCGTGGAAAGGCGGCAGCAGGAAGCACGGCTCTGGTCAGGCTAGCGCAGGCAGGCGGCCCGGCACTTTCTGTCCCCGTGCAGCACCGAAGGGAAGCTCTGGACATGCCATGCACGCATTGCTCTGTAAAACTACACAGATAAACAAATCAGAGATTAAATACTAAAAGAAGCATTGAGCCTGTCTGTTCTGAACTAACATCACCTACGGGTGTCGTTAAAGGAGTTGGTCTTGTTCAAAGACGTTTCCTCAGTGACCTCTCATAAACTAGGGCTAGCAGAGATTGTTTGCGCAGTTTGCTGGATCGGAGACAGAAGATACACATAAATTACAATGCCTGTCCTCTCTCCTAATGGGAAGAAGTCCTTTCTGCTTGAGAGCTGCAAAGATACCTCTACATCACTGCAGATCTGTTGTAAAATAAACTATCCAGTGTCAACTCATATTGAATGTCTCTTTAATTAATAGGGAAGAAGGAAGTATACTTTTTATAAAAAGATACTTAATTATAGTATATTGTTACCGAAGATGCTTTCAAAATGCGTAGCAGCTCATCTGTTCCAGGTGTTCGTGAATATAGAACTATAATAGACACAAGTAGACTTGAGAAAATTAGTAACATTTTAAAACACAGCTACTTAAAGATCAAGGAGGTATCTGCCTCACTGAGGCACTTAGGTGGCCTGTGAGTTCCTTGCACACTTATTTTTTCTGACCTGGCTGTTGTGAGCTAGGAAGATTCTGTAAAATGGCAAACATCTATTAAGGAAACGCGCCTAGAAGCTACGGTGATGGGTAGAGTATGTCAGTCTGAGGAATGAATGGATCCTGTGCCAAAAGCATTATGCCAATATATTTTAGCATTTTGTTTAGAGTGTATTATTTTTCATTTGCAGATGACCAAACAGAGAGTCCAACTGATCGTGGGGCCTGGAACTGGGTGGAATTGAGAGGTACCCATATGGGAGAGATTGTGCGTCTTTCAAAGATTAGCTCAAAATGTATCACAGGGTAATCAGTTATTTCGTAGTGTTGGAAGCTTTTTATCCTAAAAGAAACAGAATTTGTAGCAGTCCATAAGAATCTCTCTTCTAAGAGAAGAGAAAAAAGTTGTCACGTATTTTCCTGTTTTATAGATGAAACAGGAAAGTTTGAAAGAAAAGCGAAATTCTAAATTTAGTCCTTTTTGAAATGTATCAAAAAAGAACACCTCTCACCACTTAGAAGCATCTCAGTTCAGCCTGTTTTAAAGAAAAAATGATAAATTGTGACATCTTGAAGTAGCATTTTTATCTTGAAAAGTAACCTCCTGTACCAAAGCCTTCCCTTGGGCACGTCTGCCGGCCCGGCGGGCGTCGCGCTGTGATCCCTGCGCTGGTTCGAGCAGACGGCCCTGTGCGTCAGAAACCCTGCGGTGATGCCGGAGCAGGGAAAGCGAGGACAAAACCTCGGAGGCCACCGAGGCAAGAGGGGTCCCGCTGCCGCGGGGCTGTGCCGGCCGGGCTCGCCACCCCTGCCCGCGCCGGTCCTGCTGCCCGCCCAGCTAACGCTTATTTCGGGATTAGTTTTCTGGTGGTCTGGTGAATTGAGTTGGCTAGTGAAAGGGGCTGCTCCGTGCCAGGGGCCGCGGCAGGAGCCGCGTCTGCCCGAAGGAGGGACGGAGGCGGCGGGGACGTGACGTCCCGCGCTCGCTGCAGGGGCGGCCGGCTGGCGTCGGCGACAGCCTCGCACGGGGGCACCTGGGGGTAGCTGCTGTCGCTGCCCACCGCTGCGCTGAGCCTCGTGCAGATCCCTTACGGGCGCTCGGGAGCTGCTGGAGCTCCACCGAGCTGAGATCCTTGCAGCAGTGTTTGGCTCCCTTTTGCTCTTACATCCATTTAGTCTCTCTGCCTGCAGTGTTCCCACTCCTGATTTGTTTCCTGTTCTCGCTTTTGGGAGGCTTCCATGCCCGCCTCTTTTCTAAACCAGGTGAGGGCCCCGGGTCCTGAGAGCTTTCTAGCTTCCCCAGTTTTGTCTGGTGCAACTCCGTTGTCCTTGGTAGAGCTGCTTCTGGTTCAAGGGTGGCAGAGAGCATCTGACGTTGGTAGGAGTTTGCCTGAGTGAGAAACAGATGTCCTGACCCGGGAGTTATTCATGGCTTTTTAAAACGCCATGTATGAACCTTTTATCTGTCCTTAACAGAGCGGGAAAGCTGCCCCCTCAACCTCTACATAATCTTCCTTTTACACTGCCTAGCAGGCACGCAGCACGTGAGCACGGGGCCTTGCAGGTAGCTCTCCTCCAGGAAGCACCACAATTTGCACTATTCACAAACCGCAGGGTACTATTCTGTTTCCAGGCTCCTAATCCCCTTTACACACAGTCCCTTACAGCTTTAACTGGCGGGGTGGAGGAGCGAGTTAAAAAGGAAGGAAAAAGGAAAATGAAACACAATGTGCAGGCAGCCAGCGCCTGCCAGTTACCGCGCGCACAATCGACCCCAGCTGCAGCCCAATTAAACCCCACATTCACAGGTGTTCCCAGCAGACTCTGCACGAACAAAACCACTTTCTTGAAAATACCTAAGGCTTTAACATAGAAGCCTTTTTTTTTTTAAAAAAAAAAAAAAAAAAAAAAGATTCTTTAAAGCTATTTAGAGCACTTTAAATACAAAGAAGCTGAAAAGGACTTTGAGTCCTCTGGAAAGAGTTGGTGCTTAATGCCAGAATGGAGGGGAATCAGCCAAGTTGAATCAGCCCATGTAACCATTGGTTTTGGAAGAAAGATGGGTTATGCCAAACGCTCTTGCTTCAGGGAACAGTAACTGGCCCTGGACATTTTATTGTTGCTGGGGGTGATGAGGAGGAGGGAATGACTAGGTGTAAATCTGTTTCTTTTTGATACTCCTCATTATTTATACCATAGCTGTGCGCTTGCGTGTGGCTTTGCTGCTTACCAGTCGAAGCGTGTGTGTGTGTGTGTGCGGTTCAGATAGCAAATCTTACTCTCTCTTTTCCTCCAAGGATAACTTGATACAGTTGTTTTTTTGACTTGTGATGTAAGACTCTAAATTAGTTTAGTTTATGATCTTAGAAACACTCACCCAGGTAGTAAATCATTCCTTCTGTTCAACTCTTTTGTTAACAAAAAACGTGATAATCTATTTTCAACATATGAATTGAAAATTATTTCCATGCTAAGAAGGGATTTCAGACATCAGACTAATACCTAGGTCAGCAGTTTTTTCTCATTCTGTTGAAAAATATGTATCATTTTAATTAAACTTTAATTTATATTAGTATTAATAATCTAAACGAGGTGTATTCTTAGATTTAACAGTTTCCAGCAACACCTGGCTGGCTATTCATCTCTGCAAAACGTCCTACACCTCAGCAGTTATTGCTTAATTACCTGCTGCCTGGTTTGTTGCTGTTTAATCAGTGGTGTTTCTGACATGTCTTCATCACTACTTTAGCAGTCAGTGCCAAAAGCCTCTGTATATTAAGATACAGTCAAGAATTGACTTCCTTGTCCTTCAGGACTCTGCACCACAATTTTGCCTTTGGAGCAGGAACAGGATATTATTCCTATTCTTTACTATACACAGAGATCCGAAAGACCGCACTTTTTGTCTTCTTTTATACTGAAAAGTAAAATTGGCGATGCCTTGGATTTGCATTTGAAAATAATGAAGATATGTCTTAAAACTGGTAAATTGGTCATGATGGTTAACAGCATTCATTTATGGAGGCAGGTAGACAATATTCCTGCTGACAGATGGAAGGCAAGGCACATGGGAGAAAGAAATTCACCCAGACTTTGTATTCACAAGAAGGAGATCTAAATTAGGTATCATCACTCAGGAAAAGATGTTGGAAGCACTGTGGATAATTCCTGGAAAAATTGTCTCCATGCTAAACTGCAGTGAAAAAGGCAAATAGGATGCGAGGAAAGGAATTGCAAGCCACCTCATCTCCCTCCATCCTAATGCCTTTTACGGCTTCGACCACTCAATGAAAAAACGATGTGGCCAAACTAGAAATGGCGTGAAGTAGGGGCAGAGACTGAATCGCTGCAGACTCTTCAGCTTGCAAAGACTCGCCTGAGAGGGGGTGGGATACAAATCTGTAAAATCACTGATGATATGGAGAAGGTGAACAGGGAACAACTGTTCTAATAACACAGGAACCAGGAGGCACTTGTTGAAATTACGGGATTTAAGACAAGCACAAATGCTTTCTCATACAGTGCATGCTTAGACCACAGCACTCACTGCAGGAAGCTGCAGAGGCCAAAACCAGAAATGATTTAAGAAAGTAATTGGACGAATTCACTGAGGATAAGTATTGCAAACTATTAAGACTGATGATCTAGATGCAGTCTGTGTTTTTGGAGTGCCTCTGCGCCTGGGAGGGGTGGCTATCTTGCTGCAAAACCAGTGTTTTTCTTCTTTTGGTGTCAGTTAGCCCCTTCTGTTTCCTTTCCTCTCTTGTCTCACTTGGCCCCATTAATATATTTTTTTAATCTAGGCAGAAATGAATTTAAAAATCCTTCTATTGCTTCATCTAGGATGAATTGTCCCAGTACAACTAGGACAAGAAATACCTCTTGAAAAAACTCAGACCTTAGACCAATAATACAGCAGATTTCACCAGATGAATTCAGTCTCCTTTCACCTTGGCTATCTTACTTGTGTTTGCCTTCCGCAGGTGATTTAGCTTTACTAGCTAATGAGAATACCTGTAAGGACTTTTTTTTTAAGTTTACATACTTGAATACAGGAAAATAATCAAACTTGTTTTCCTGAATCTCTTACCTGAGAAACCTGATTTCCTGGGGTAGTAAAGGAATGGAAACAACGACATGGGACTTCTGTGACCAGACAGAAGGGCCCAAATTTTTAACACTGTGCCATAATGCCTGCTGTTTATTCCTGAATAGTATATGAAAGATTTAGTCTACACAAATTCTGAGTGCAGCCAGGAAAAGAAAGAACAATAATTCAGGTCTTAAACTTCTTTCTTCTTCCCTTAAAAGCAGCTCAAAAACCTCTGAAAACAAGTAAAAAATACCCGTTTTCTGGTACTTGCTCATGTCTGTTGACTTTCAGTTGTCACAGAACTTATGTTGCAGCCTTTAAGAATAAAAAAACCCTTTGAAGGTTGATCATGGTCACTATTACTGATACTATGGATACTCTTGACAGGATCGCAGAGAAAACATATAAAAATATCATCAGAAATACTGACTTATGGGCAAATTCTTCCTACATGTGTCACTGTACAAGTGAAACAAGAAGAGATAAGACTAATAATGTTGTTTCTTCTCTTCTGAATCTGCCAGTATGACCGTCTTTTTCTCCGCTTCTCCAGTAAAAGTAGATATGTTCCAGGCAATTGAACTTTCTAGTGCTGTAGTAACGCCCCGCTTCGTAATTTTGGTGCAGTAGGTTTGTGATGCTGTCTGCGAGCAGAGCAGAATGATTATGTGTTCTGATTTTCTTAATAATGTGAACTCAGAGAAGGTCCCTTCCTCTTAATACTGTGGAAAACTCACTCTTACTGCAGTATTTATTAAGGGAAAATGGTCTCCTGCTTTGCACAATTTTGGAATTCAGGATGTTTGGCATCTGTTTTTCCATTAGGAGTCTTCTCCCCTTTGAAAGATTTCTAGGTTTGGGTTTTGGAAGAGGGTGGTGGAGGAGAGTTTTTATTTTTATTTTTTTCTTTAAGTAGCTTTATACCTGTGTTAGAGTTAGGAAAATAGTCACACCATCTACTTACTGAAAAATCTAAATGGAATGACATGGATATCTGCATTATTTTCTAACATGATGTATTGCTTATCTCTCTAAGAAGCTGGTGCGCTAAATCTCAGCTGTGCTTCCACAGTTAACTGTCTCTGAAGTCCTGAAAGGCATTAAAATGCATAACAGCAGTGTTTAGCTTCACTGCTCATTAGAGCAGCACAGAACTAATAGTAATATTGTTGTAACTTGACAAAGCCATCTAAATCCATGCATGTTTTCTTGTGAAAGCTTCCTAAACATGCTGCTAAATCCTCTAAAAAGCTACTAAACGGCTTTGGCAACCATTAGCACGGCATAAGCAGTGGAACCCTTTTCAGTAAGTGAACAAACAGAGAAAATATGCTGAATAGCTGGACAAATGTGTTTCAGCTGGCTCTTTCATTTACAGATATAAGGGAGCAGTCAATATCAATCACTGTTTTCCCTGTTGCACTGGAAATCACAATATCTCTTTTCATTCCACAAGCTCTTTTCACCACAGTAATGTGTCTTTAGAATGACACTGGCATCAGTCTGTTTCCGCTGTCTGAAGTCCAGAGAGCTTAAAAACACATTTCAGGGTATGAGACCTTAACCCTCCTCCCCTTCCACACACTCCTCTCCTTCTAGCCTTCCTTTCTGAATTAATTGTTTTTACTTCTTTCCCAGCGTAAAGTTTAAAAAGAAGAGTGCCCACAGAGCCTGGGAATATCTGCTCCTGTGCTTTGGGGACAGGCAAACGTATTGCTGGGCATTGGGTTTTTAATTTATCACGTGTTGCAGGGTGTTTAACACAAGGTAATATATGATTATCAAGTTAAAAGTGATTTGCAACATACTGTTATGTGAAATGTAGTTTTACTGTGGTTTGGATTTTGAGCTATATCCTGTTTCTTGGAAGTGCTATTTGCCCCCAACCTCATTTATTAAGAAGAACATCGGGGAAACTCTGTTCTTGTGAATATTTGCAATATGTAGATGTTCTTGTGCTTGCTTTCTAATTTCAATTAGTAGATCTTCTAGTAATAGTACCATCTGTAAGATTGTTTTTATTGTTTATTTACAGATAGCAGCAGTCTGTAGAGAAGCAGCCCTTCTAGCTCTTCAGGAAGACATACATGCCGAGCGTGTAACGGGACACCATTTTCGGTCTGCGTTGACTATCGTGACCCCAAGAATTCCTGATTCCTTAATCCAGTTTTATGCAGATTATCAGCGGCAAAGTGGACTGCATGCACTTTGAAAGGCAAATAAATACATATGCCCATTCAGAGTATGAATAGCAAATTTCCTTTGTAAAGTCTGCAAAAGCTAAAGAATTTTGTATTGTAAATGGAGCGTCTGAAGTTAACTCAAGTGCCGGATCTTCCTAATAAACGCCCGTGTGGAATTCCTGAGTGCAATGCAAGTTGTCAGAGCTTTGTCTTTTACAATTTAAATGGTATAAATTGCTCGTTTAAGTCAGATTATTTGAGTGTACAGCTCTGTTTGAAAAAATAATCACCAAGTTCTGAATTTTCTGGTGGATTCTTGGCCCGAAATAGAGTAGCAATAAGTGTCTGTTACCATCTTCATCTCTGGTGCCCGAACGTTGGTTTCATCCCAGGGACCTTCCCGGACCTGGGCAGTGGCCTTGCTACAAAACTGCAGAAAATTGTTCCGAGTCCTTTGATTTATGATCTCCAGAAAAGCTGCCAAACAGGCTTGCCGAACATACAGCTTTCTGAGAAAAAGCTACGGTGTCATGACCGATTACAGAGAAGTGTTTATCTTTGCTCTTAAACAGCTCCATTTTACACGTACTGTAAAGTAGGCACATTAAAAATTGTACATCACTAGGCTTCCTATGTAATTCAGAAAAGCAAACTACCTCTAAACCTTGGCTAACCTGAAACCACTTCCAGGATTCAGTGAAAGATTTTTACTGTTTTTTTTTCTTCAAAATAAGTGTGAATATTGACTAGTAATTTATAGCTTGCCACCGAAAAGCCTAATGAATCCTAACCTATGAATAAGAAAACCTCTTTACAGAAACTGTTTTGAAGCCCCCTGGAATACGTTATGCAGAGATCACATTTTTTAAATTTATTTCTTCATAATTTAGTCTGTTGAAGCAATGGCAAACCATTGTAGAGTCTTTCTCTTGCATTCAAGAAGAAAACTCATTAAGCAAAATTATTTTTGACATTTTTCCCCACCGTGGAAAGACTGAGCATTTTACTCTAGATATGAAAAGGGAAGATAAAGCAAAACCAATGTGTACTTTAACAAAAAAATTAGAAAGTGACAAAAACCTGAATTTCAGTGGCTAATTCAGTGTTTCCAGATGTTTTGTGGCTAAGGAGAAGAATTCATAGGTCAAAGTTTTTAACAAAATCGTGCTGTTACCTGTTCAAGTCAACAAGAAAGATGATTTCAGGTTTTAACATATTTAACTTTTTTATTTATTGGTAGTTCTGAAGACCTTTTCTCCTGACAAAATTATGTATTTGTGTATGAGAGATTTAGAACTATTTAGAATTTTAGATCTTTTTTGAGAAAGTTTGTTTATCTGCCTATGAGAGATTTCTACCACATTTATATAATCAACTGAAATTTAAGAAGTAATCTCCTAGTATTGATTATGATTTTTCTGTCTTTGTTTACTTCTTAGTGTATAGCCTTTAAAGAAAAAACTGTTTTAAAATTATGTATTTTTTATTACTTCTGCTTTTAACCTCTTGTTAAACTGAATGAGCATTTAGTTTTACTATCACTGAGAAGCATTAGAAGATGAGGAAGTCTTTTAAAAAAGTTAAGTTGTAGCAAATCTGTGAAATCCCTAGAAGGTTTGTATTGCTCCCGAATATTCTCTCTGGAAGAGTTGGCTAATGTGATGCCACTCCAAGCTTTATTCCCTTCCAAGCCTCAGGCAATTTGAGATTTGATGATTTCCCTTCTGGTTCCTCACGGCAGAGCTCTGTTACCGTGGTCTAGCAACTTGAAACCTTCATATCAAAATGCTGGAAAAATAGCCAAAAATTCCTGCTGGAATCCGATTTTGATCAAAGCTCATCAGCAGCACAGTCCTTCCGTAATCGTTTTGAAGCCTCCTTGGAAAATACTTCTGCAAAACCGCTGCTGCACGTGGCTTGAATTTAAATGCCAGGAGGTCCGAGTCCAGCGAGTGCTTTGCACCCGCAAACTTGCCCTGGGACGTACTGGTGAGGGCCCTGGGGGACGGAGCACTTCGAAGGCGTCTTCCGCGGAGCTGTCGTTCACGTGAGCGCGTTTTAGTTCGGAGCTGAGCTTTTCGCAGCGCGGTTTACTGGACACGCGTGTGCCTCGGCGCCCTGTTTGCCTGTTTGCACTACGAGGCCGTGCAAGCCCGAATGGCTCTACGCTTCAGAGTAAGTCAAAAATGGAGGTGTTCTCCCTGCAGCGGGTGAATCACCTTTATTGTTGGTCGGGGGGGGTTGTGAGGTTTAATTTTAGTAAAAAGATAGAGGCTTGGTGAAGGAAAGAGAGCGTGTCTGAGAAGAGCGCATCTCTCTCCTTACCTCCTGAAGTGGTTTCTGTACTTACTTCTTTAATTTCTTAGAATTACAGTCTTTTTCCTTTCTGCCATTATCTTTTGGAGCTATTTTTTGGACCGAATACTGCTTGGGTTGTGGAATTGCTAACATTAAATCAGCTTCTCAGTGTTTCAGGCACATTATGTTTAAATACGAATTTTGACTTTTTCCTCCAATAACAACGTCTTGCAAAATGGCATAAAATGTCTTTGGACAGGTTTGCTAAAATTGACCAGGAGAATATTTATGATCAAAATGCAAAAATGTCTTCACTTAACTTGAAAAAAGTCTAGTCCTGTGTTTTCCCTAATGCATAAAACAGATTCTCACTGCAAGTACAATATGCAATTTCTTAATTCTGGAAAAAAAGAATGAAGTTTATTGTGGATAACTTTCCTGCAATCTCTAAATGAGAATAGAGCGTGAGGTTTACTTAGTTCAGGTGTGAGGGAGAACATTAGGGACAGAATAAGGCTTATTTTCAAAGACTTATTCAAAATCATTGAACTTAGGCTTGCCTTCCCTTTTGAATTTTGTCTCTGTAAAGTTGATTTTTCTGGTTTGTGTATTCTGGCTCTTGGCTTTTATTTTCTGCACTCATTTTCAATGTCAAAGTGTGGTTTTTCTCCTTCAGCGAGCAGGCATGTGCCAAACCTGATGCTGCCGTAACTTAGCACCAGTCGATCGGCGCCGTGGAAGGCTGCGCGGGGACGAGGGTTGGGGTGAAGGATGCTTCATTCGCCGTGCTGACGGGCATGGACGAAGGCAGAGCTGTGAAGAGCGGTGCTTTGCTGGGAACGGTCTTGTACAACGACATTAAGTGATGAACCCTTGCAAGGCCCCGGGTAGGGAATTGTCCCTCCTGATTGCACTGGGCAGTAACCGACCTGTGAGGGCCTGCTTTAAATTACCAGTCTGTATTCATATTGTGATCATTTTTACCCTCTATGAACCTCAAAATCTTTCACTTTTGCTGATGTGCTTTTTCCTGTCTTTAATACGAAAGAAAATACTGTAAATGACCTAATGTATGAAATTGAATAAAGAGCTTCTTTCTAGGGGGTGGGTACAAGAGGCAGGCAGAATTGCAGTTGTATTTTGGGCATGCTTTTGAAAAGTAGGTTAAAACCTGGAAGAAAAATATCTCAACTAAAACTTAGTCTTGGATTTTGTGTCTGCTCTTTCTGCGAATTCTACTTGCTTGTTATTAAACTTTTCTGTGGGAAACTAAGCCACGCATTTTCTCCAGGGCTTTATATGTTCTGTGTTACATATTTTAAATTGTGTCATCTTTCTCTGCAGATTTTAATCCAATGGCTCCAGGGCTCTGATAGGAGAAGGAGAAGTGTGTTTTCTCTGTTAACTAGTCCGCCAAGGATCGGAGCAGTGAGGGGGAAAGAGCCCCGGTCTGTGTCTGCGTGGCAGGCCTCCAGCAGCAGCGCAGGTGTTGCAAGAGGAGGCAATGGCAACCAGATGACATTCTTTCCCCTTGAACTAGTGTGGAGTCATTGCTCAAACAGACTGAGGGTCTTTCCAATGAAACGTGAGGCTAGCGAGTTGGCTGCTTGTGCCTGTGTAAAACCCGTGGCAGTGAAGCTTGGACTCATTTCACCCAACTGTAAGATTAGAGGAGGGGAATCGCGCTCGGTTCCCTCAGCAGTCGATGGAGAGATACCAGGAGATGGTCCGGATGAGAGTGATTTATCCCAGCTAAGATCTGGACTACCCTTTTGGAGGTGCCTCTCTGTTTCTAGTGACTAAAGGGGGACTGATGTCAAGACACCCCTAAGCCAGTTATCTGGACAAGTACCTGAAGGTGGACAGGAAGAAATGAGAGCAGTAACTTCAATATTTTGCCACCTTGTGCAAATGTATCCTGTTTGGTTAAATGGTTCTGGAAATGCTTTTGTGCTTTTCTGTTCCCTCAGTACCTGTGTCTGTGTGTTATGTCTGTGTGCTCTTAACCACAACCCCCCGGATTTTTTTATCTCCTTTTCTAACCCAGAGGAGTTTTCACATCCCTGTTTGGTAAAGCGAATGCCTCCGCACCAGCGGAGTGTGGAAAGGGCTTTGATAACCTTCAAGGTGAAACGCTGTCAACTCTCACTTTATCTGGGAGTGGATTATCTGGGCTGTGCAGTAATGAGGTCACGTCTTTTCGCCACGCTGCTGGCAAGAGCTTCAAGTTTCACACAGGGGTAGCTGCTTGCATCAAGCCTGCTCTGCTTAATGCTGTTTAAAGCTACCCCTCCTCTCTGTCAGCAAGTCCTCCCAAAACGGAGGATGTGAAATGCATTCGTACAGCCTCATTTGCATTACATGCGAGGCATTTTCATGGTGTTTGAATTGCCACCTTAATTGAGAGTTGGTTGTATTCGATGCAGAAGTGCAAGATGCCAGTATCATATGCAGAGTTTGCAGCACTTGCACTTCCTTGTGCTGCTTTGTAAGGGCAAGTGCCCTGGTTATGAGGAATTTGGAACAGGATTTGGCAGGTGAATAGCCAAAGCTGTGTAGCTGTCTTGGGGTGAGCGTCCCAGCGCTCAGCCTGCTGCGCTGCTCTGAGTCTAAATCTGGGTACTGCAGCTTTAATGGAGAGCTGCTGCATTGATAGTGGCCATGGAAATGAAAGATCCCCAAAAGAGCCAAGTTGTGGGTGTTAAGGCCTATGAGTGCTTAAGTAGATTAGCAAACAAACAAATCCTTTAATGTTCTGGAATGCTTCCCCACCACCTAAATAGGGATTATTCCACCAAACCAGCAAATTCTGCCCTTCTACCTAGTAAAGTCTACCCTTCGGATAACTATGCTCTTCAATAAGCAGTACTTTTAGAAAAAATGCAAATAAAAAAGCCTGTTGAAAACCTCTGTGTGGGTTTCAAGAAAAGCACAAAAATATTAAAGAGACTGTGGACACCGATGTTAGGACAGTGATGGCAGTTACGTAGATAGGGTGCTACAACAGCAAATGTTACTCTTAAAATCTGTTTTACAGAGCTCACTACCATTTTATGTACAAACATGTAACGTAACATATCTACCACTTTATTCTTCACATTGTGGAAAGCTTGCTTAAACTCTCTGCTTTCTATCTGAAACGTGCAGAAACAACTGGTTACTTCGGTCTTATTCTTCTTCCAGGCTTTTATCATCTGTGATTTTGATTAAAAGCTACTTCTGTTAATATGTAATGCATCATAGTAACCAGTTACACTTTTACTACAAAAGGGTGTTTTATTTTCCTGAGGGATGAATAGTAATCAAGGATCAGCTGGTAGTGCCAAGTGCCTTGATAGCACAATTGGCTTCATACAGCTTTGTTAAGCCCCTTCTTGCACTTCCCAGAAAGACTTAAAAGATGATGGTAGGAAATCTGCTCTTTTCATACCTAACTGTTGTGGATCTGAATTTTCAAATCATTTTGTCTGCTGGGTGCGAAGGTAGGCGTCTGGATCAGTCAGAGCACGGGAGGCCCTTACTGATTAAAAATGATGGGGGAGGCAGGGGAGGGGAGGAGGTGGAGAAAATGGTTGGGAATAAACGTGCATTAGGAAGAGATTACGCTGGTATTAAACACTGATTTTATTGTGGAAAGGTGGGGGTTGAAGGAGTTGCTTGGAGATAGGAAGTAGAAATACTGATTAGTATCAGGGCATGGGCTGATGTGTGTTATTTTGATGCAGATTTCTGCGCGCCTGTAGACTGAAGGAGGGCAATAGTCACCCCGGGCCTGTGTTAGGAAGTGTCTCACTGCGAAACACAAAGTGGAGTCTGGCTTTGATCTCGTTAACTCGACCAGCGCTGGATTAGCAGCTGCGGTTCTGGAGCTTGAAGCAGTTAGCTTCTTTCAGCTACTTCAGGCACATATAAAGTGGCAGACACTATGATTCACGTTTTCTTTTCTTTTCTTTCTTTTTCTTTTTTTTTTCTTTTTTCTTTTTTCTTTTTTTTTCTTTTTTTTTTTTTTTGCTATTTTGTCTTTCTGTTTTTTTTAATCAAAGACTAAATTCTCACAGGCCAGCCCTGGCTTCTGCATTGGGCTTGCTTAGCTGTTCCCCGATAGCAGGAAAAATGCTCCTGCAGTTGCTGTCTTCCGGTAAAAAGAAGTTCTCACCTCTTCTCCAAAATGAGCTTTGCTGACTGAAAAAGAAAACGGTCGCAGCAGGGCAGCTGGTGCAGCGCAGCCCGTCTGCTGTGGATGGCAGCGACCTCCCCGAGGCCCTTGGCGGCGAACGCCTCCGAAGGTGCAGCAAGCCCACCGGCACGGAGGGGCGGCTGCAGGTGCCCTGCAGAGCACTCGGGTCCCTTTGCTCTTGGAGCTGACGCCAGGCCCCAGACTCCTGAATAATTAACGAACAAAATAAACCTCTTTCTCGGCCAATCTGTGCACTATCGTGGCATGTGTCACCTGTATCTGTTATGGCTAGAGTGGAAAGAAATTGCGGGTTTTACAGCGTTTTTTTTCTTCGTGGAAATATTTCATTGTCATAAAAATGGCAGGGGTCAGCCCAATTCCAGAAACTTTAAAACAAAAAGTTAAATCATAGATTGTCTTCTGAATTTTTCAGAAATTGTGTATAAAGTAGTGGAGAGAAGAGGGTTCCCCCCCCCTCCCTTTCCTCAAAGAGAAGAGAGGGAAAGGGTGGGGGGTAAAAAATGTAAGCAGAAGTGAGGAGGAAGAGAAATGGGTGGAAAGTGTGTGGGGAGGAATTTCCTCCTGTCTTCTAAGTTTGCTCATTGTTTATTTCTAAGCTCTTTGAGAAAAACAGTGTGATACAGGAGAAGAAGGGAAACCATTAACAAGCTCAAAGAGGTTTTATTTTTCTAGAAGTATTCATAGGCATCAAAAGGATCTTCCACCTTTTACAGACAATTAAGTTTCTTCCTACTGTTTTTCTCGCAAGCCTAGTCAGTCGTCTCCCGAGAGAACCCGACAGAAGATGCCTGGCTTGCGAAAAAGGAAATAATAAGAAGCTGATGCGAGTGATGTGGAGAAAGCTGTGCAAGACGGGAGGAGCAGTGGGGGAGAGGTGAGGCGAGGCAGAGAGGGCACAAGAGAGTTCGTAGGAGGTTATTGTGTATCAGAGTAGTTGAAGAGAATTAGTGAACCCCGCCGAGCAGCGGTCCCTTTGCAGAGGAGAGGAACTGGCTCAGGGCAAAGACGGGTTCACTTGTGGAAAGAGGTTTTTATGAAAAGAAGGTCAGTAGCAGCCTTCTCTCAAAGCAGCAAGGTGAGGGAAGCACAGAAAATTGCCAGCGCAGTGGATGGTTGAAAATCTGAGCCCTGTGACTCAAAGGAATATAGTTTGCTTCTCAAATGCGTAACTGGGGGAGTGGAGTCCCTGAACGGGAGAGGGATGCGGCATTCGTGGGCTGGGCCCTGCTGTAGAAGGTCTCAGTGACTTCAAGAGAAACCAGAGCCATGTCCAGGGCTATTTCTGTGGACGTTAATACGGGCAAGCTCTGCTGCGATGCCCAAACGAACTTTTGCCCAGCTGCACCTGAAATATATTTTTTCCCTCCCATCTTGCAATGTAGCATCCTCCCTGGGCATGGATATATTGAGCATTTCAAATTAATTCAAGGTTACTTTGTGCAAGTTCATCCAGGGAAAATCTTGCACAGCACAACAACAAAATAAGCCTCCCTCTGAGCATTAGTTGGAGGAGAAGACTCAATAATCTTTAGGCACTTTTTAAAAAGTCTTCTTCAGATTTTATACCAACTACAAAATAAAACGGCCTCAACCCTTTAAGATAAATTACTGTAGTTTAAATAAATAAAAAAAAAAAGCGTGTTACTGCAGGTACCTATTTTCAGTGTATAAGGTATCTGAGGGAAAATCAAGAACACTCAACAAAAAACAATTGTTTTTTGACTCATGGATCCTTCAGAGCAGCGTATGCTTGACTAATTTCTTGGAGTGTGTTTCCAAGTGTGTTCATTTAGAAGAGCATCTTGGAGAAGGCTTTGCACAAAGACGTGCTTTACACCTTGAAGTCTACTCTGTCAGGATCGGACTTGGGGTGAGCTTTTGAGAATAGGCAGTGATTTTCAATAATATTAGTGCCTTGCAACTGTAAACTAGACTTATCCTATTGCTTTATCTTGGGGGACCACAGAAGATGCAACTGTTGAACTGAAGCTGTCCAGAGCAGGACAAGTAAGGTTTTGAGTTCTGCTCTGAAGTGAATAAGGAGCCTATGGAGGTTGAAAGCATGAGCAAAATGTGTTCACGCTGCTTTCTGTAGCGAGGCAAGCTGCCACGCACCTGAGCAGTCCGGTTATTTTTGTAGCTGTTACGTACAGTGGTCTCTGGATGACAGATTGATCTACCCTCTTTGGACAGGAGGAGGCCTTACAGGCCAAAACCAGGAAAAAAATCATTTTCTAATGCTGTGAGAGACACTATTACCCGAGAGCAGCAGGGACTCCACTGCAGTGCAACACAGTCACAGCACCAGAACAACATGAGATCTGAGGGTTTGGTCATCGCTCCTTGACAAACACCTCAAAGTGTTTTCTGCTCTGTGCAGGCCTCATGTCTCTGTCCTCCCTGGGCTGATTTTCAGCTGTCTGTTTGTCAGCTTCCTGGGTGGCTCCTTCCTCAGGTCTGGGTTGGCATGAGTTAAAATATATCCATATGCATGGATACGTTTAAAACTAAAATTAGACTCACATTGATACTCTGAGTTCATGAAAGTTGTACTATATTTCCCAGACACACATGATATTAAAATTCTTCTTTACTGGATAAAAATAAAATGGCCATGTATTACATGTTTCCCTTCTCTGAGACTGTTTTTAAATTAAAGTTATTTTATTTTATCCTGGCTACATTCCCCACATATCTCGAGACTGCCAGCCTGCAGACCATCCTACAGGACCGCAGTCAAGAAACTTGAACTACCAGTCTAGTCTGCTATTCTTGTGATGCCTTTGGAAGTTATTTTTCCCCTATAAGACTTTTTCCCTTTCTTTTTTTGTAAAGTACTTTGAGATCTCTGATTAGAAAACAGAGTATAGTAATAAAGTTTTATACTAGCTCTAAAATTCTGTTGTTATATCAGTTAAAGATTTCCCCTTCCTCCCTCTCCCAGGACTTTGATAGTGATATATGTATGTGGAAAAAAATAATGGCTGTTATGACTTGCTAAGACCCTCCAGTTGTAACACATTTGTCCTGTGTTATGTAAGGGCTGGAAACTAAATGAACGTAATAACCTCAGGTTTTTAATCTCTGCAAAATGTAATTAACTATTTGAAAGGGTAGTTGGAGGGTTAAGCTAGGAAGAATAAACTAGTAGTATAATAACATCTATATTAAAAAAACAACACAGATTTAACATGTTATATAATCTCTGTTAAACTTGCTCTGGGAAATTCTCCAAAAGCTAGTGTCAGTCTCAATTTTGTACAAGTCTGTACATAACCTTTACAAGAATTTGTATGAAGTTGGGTGGGGAGACAGCGAGAGAAAGCGTTAGAACAGAATGTAGTTTGACTGAAGTCTTGCTATGATGGAGCACTAAAAGCAGCAATGGAGGTTTGCTCCTTCGCAGGTCTTTAAGCAAAATACCCACCTTGGTGCAGGTGATGATTTCTAGTACCTCGTCCTAGGCAGCGCACTTCTCCGTGCAGTCTCACTTCACTTTTGACATCAAGTGGCGGTTTGAAAAGCTTCTAGGTTGCATTAATCTCGTAAGTAATCTCTGCTCTTGAGATACTATGTTAAAAAAATATGCACACTTCTCCCAACTGGTTGCCGCAATGTCACGGGAACACTTCAGTCGTGAGCTTATGGCCCTGTCAGTCACGTATATAGTACCAGTCAATCTGCGTTTGCTCTGCTGCATTCAGGTACAGCCATTAATTTAACGACTGCTAGTAACACAGAACATCGACCATACCACCAAGCTATTTCTTTTCCCGTTTAGTCACTGCCTGTTATACACGTAGAGGGTATTCACTTATCTCTCCTCTGAGAATAACTTGGGGCAAAATGGTTTGATCAGTGTTTAGATAAATAGTGGAAAGGTGCTGAAAATACAGGAATTACTCATACCCCTTGTGTGATATGTGGAAGAAGTGCTTGTAACGCTATTGCCACAGGACAAGTCCAGTTTTGCTGATCCGTTCCTTCTGGTGAGCTTCCAACCTCTTTTCTTCTGTCCTTTCTGCCTCTCTCTTTTTGTGTCATGATGCTTTTTCTTCCCTACTCTCTCCCACGAAGGATTTTCTTCCTTCACACAACTCAGCAGAACTCAGCAGCAGCAAACATCGTGCTGAAAATATTTGTGATATGGAAGAGATTTGAAAGATGGCATGTTTCTTCAAACAAATCTGGAGCACAGTAAAATCCTGAAGCTTTTACTGAGGCACAATTTCCAGCAGAGTCAGTGGGTTATCTGTGTGATAGGGAACTGGATGAGGATTTCAGGATTTGGCTTTTCAGCTTTTATTTGCTTGTAATCCAGGCCATTCTTCTGATAAAAGATGAAGTTCTCTTCAGGGAAAGTAAATTATGAAAAGGTGTATTGCAAAAAGGCATATTATATTACACTTAGACTTGCAAAATCAGGCATGAGCCAACTTCCATTGAAAACAATGAGTGGGTATTGAATATTACAGGAATTGTACTATAAATACTTCATAAAGGCTTCCCTTTTGTTTTCTTCAGAGATTCATTTTTTGGTAATGATCTTTCTTTAGAAAAGGTCAGGAAATCACTTAGGAGCCTAAAAAAACCATGAACTGATCATGTTAGCTCAGTGTTAATGAAGTTTCCTGAGCTGTGGGTCTTTGTACTATGGACCTGTTTCAAGATCCAGTACATTGGCTTTGAATTTCAAGCAGCACCAGTAGCATTTAAATAGGGTTCTAAGTTGATATCCATGAATTTTACTCTTCAGTGAGGCTACACAACTGATTTTTAACCAAGACTAGAAATGTATTTTGAAGTCCACAGCACTGGGAACTTTAGTAGGTTTTTGCCTAGAGCTTGAGAGAGCCGTGCAAAATAGGGAATCTCTTTCAGGAGCGCTGCGTAGGCAACTCTGTCAAGAATGAGGAAAAAAAGCATACAGTCCAAAAGTTGACCAAAGTTTGCTGCTTGAAGGCTTTGCTCCAGAGCCTATTCTTCAACCTACCTTTAAAATACAATTTTCTTGATAGTTTTAAACTGACATTCATATGCTCGACCTTCATAACACTCCAGTTTCACTTGAAACCAAGTGTTCTCTCATGATACACAGTAAGACAATCTTGAAGTTTTTTTCTTTTAATTCAAAGGCTAAGTATTTAATAGAGACAGTGGACCAACAGTGTTATGCCTAACTACCTGTAATATCAACAGTTTAACTTTTCTACAAGGAGCAAAGTTGAAATAAATAAAAAAGAGTGTCTTTCACATTTACTTTGCATCTTTGTAGGTACCAACTAGCATTCTTCCTGGTATCCGAGTAACTAATACTACTGGTAAAGCTGCATGCATTTTAGAAAAAAAATATACCCTTAAAAGCCATCAGCATCAGTTTATAGTGAACATACAAATGCACTGAGATTAAATAAGCTTTTTTAGGTGTATCTTTGATTCCAAGTCAGGTGTCTAGTCTGCCTTTGTAGTCCTACTCAAAATCGAAAGAAGAATAACTTTTATGGGTTCTTTTTTTTTTAGCTTTTCATGCTCTAGTTTGAATGTCGCTCCTTTAATAGGACAGGAGCATTGTACCCAGTGTTCAATATAACAGGTTGTTCTTTTTCCCCAAGAGTGACTTTTTCGCATGCTTTTTATATACTTGAAGACTTCTCCAGCATTTATACGAGTACCATTTTTAACCAGATTTGTACCAAAGATTACTGCCAATGTAGTAAGAGCTGGTAGAGTATCCTACTCGGACACTGTTAACAGCTCTTTGGAACGAAATTGTAACTTGTTATTAAAAACTCGATTGTCATTGAACTTCCACCTCCACTTCTGAGATTTCTGTGCTTCTTGGCTCCCTGACATGGTCTCAATGTCTCCTCACTGATAGGTCTGACTGATCTTTCTCTTTTAGTTGTTGCTCGTGGATGTGCAGTCTCCTACATGCCTTCTGTGTGCACGTTTGCTAGCTACGTAACAAGTAACCTGACTGGCTTTCCTGGCGTGGTTCTTCCATTTTATCTCTCTTTTCTTTGCCCCCACCCCCCAAGGGTGGAGGTGGAAGAGATCTTCTGGCAAGATTGAAAGCCTTCATGATAACTAATTTGTTTCTTTTATGCACAGAAAGGATCAGCACCTTCTACTAGTTTCCAATTACTTGTGGGTATGAGCTGGCTTAAGATTCAATTTTCTTAACTGTTTCAGTGTCTAGTTAAAACTCTAAGATTATTTTTAATATCAAAGATTTTCTATGTTTTAATAAGCAGCTCATAAGAGCTGTATTCCCTCTCCTTTTTCTAGAAAAGCTTCAACTTTCTGCATATATCTTTCATTAGAGTTTTCTTTAGTATTAAGTGTTGCTCTAACTGGTAAATGGAATATGATATCACTAATTTAATGTGATCAGAATTGGTGACTACCATAGAATTTGTTTAACATCTAGTTACTATTTAGTGCTTAAGTGGTAAGTTTCAGTAACACTGCCAAGAATAAAAGAAAATATTCTCAAGAGCTGCATGACGGGGGAAGATGATAGGAATTCTCCCTTTCTGCCTTAGAAACAACTCTGACCAACTGATTCTTTTTTTTGTTTTCTTGTTTTTCCTAAGAAGTGCTGAGCACTTTTCAGTCAGAGCAACTGGCAACCTGGAAAATCAAGTCTACAGGAATTAATGAGTCTACAAGAGTGTCTGTAATTGACTGAAGGTCTTTTCATGTGGCAAATTTAAAAAGGAACACTAAATACCTTTAAAAAAGTAATTGTTGACAGCAGTCCAGCTCCCAAAACATTGTTTGCTATTTACTTTCCATGTTTCACACCATTTGTGTGGCACAATATGAGTAGTACTGACTTTTGAGAGTCCTTATCAACAACCAGTACAATACCTGCATCAAAAACTCAGCATATGCTAGCACTATACCGAAAACCATACTTTACCTGCATAAGAATATCATGGGCTTTTCTTTGAATCTTCTAGAGATGAGGCACTGGGAGAAGAGTTAGAAAAGTAATATTAGTTAGCTGTAAGAGCAGAGTAGTGTTCAAATTCAAATAGATCAATGCTTAAAGTTTTGATAATTATCCCCTACAAAGCTGAAATCCAGTCTTGATGACAGAAGAGCTATTTCACTATTTTAAGAGGTATGAACATAAGTAACAATTGAGCAGTTGACCTGAATATCTGCTCAAGAACTTTATAATTACCCTTAGGTCTCTCTCTAGTCTTCTATGCACAAAAGATAAGACCCCACTAGGGAACTGCTGCCTTCCTATAAGGCAGCAAATGTTAGGTTCAACTCCACTCTTTCCTTCTGGTTTAGTTTTGCATTTAAATGTGTTTGCTGAAAAGCAGTAGAAACACAAACAGTAAGAATGCTTGATAAGGCACTGCATTTTATATTTTTCACTCTTTACATTGGATCAGTCTCTGAGTCATTTGACTAGGTACACATTATATTTTTCTGCTTACACAGATGCTTCTCTTAGGCCAGATTATACCAGGGTAAATCTATGCAAACAGCTGTAAGCACAATACAGTATCATCCTCAAAATTACTACAGGATTACAGTAATAGTCTAAAAAATCCTCACCTTAAAGTAGTGTTATCACAGAGTTTCAGAATGTTAGGATACTACTTAAGGGGGGGAAACAGTTATCTGCATACTTTTTATAATTACTTAGCTTCAGTTTCCTGAACTGGGGAAGCAATAGACCCAAGATCCTAATTAGGCTTTGAAATATTTTAAACAGAGTATGTTTCAAAGGTAGATGTGACCTTATGCATTGATGTTCCTTGGCTTCTCAGTAACAGCATGTTTAATGAGTCACAGAAAAAAAAACAGAAAAACAAACAAACAAAAAAACCAAGTATCACTCTAGTGGTTTCAAAATACAGAGTTACTAAGAGAGTCTAAAAGAAGGAAACTTCCCCCACACAATTTTTGGTGTCATAACATACACGTGTTAGTGTTAGTGTGTGTTGGTACATGTTCATCTGGGTGACAGCCAGGAGGAGAGGCAGCGTGAGCTTCTGCATCAGCTTGCGTTGAATTAGAGCAGCACAGTTCCTGCTTTACCTACAGCCTGTTTCCGACCCTGATGGAAACAAGAGATTTTTTTCATCAATAACTTGACAGTATCTACATTGTCATGTGGGTTTTATGTTCTTTATTAGCAAGGATTTTTACTATCATTTTAGGTGAGAGAAATCTGACCTTTTCAAATCAAAAGCTTTTGAGTGATATCTTTTATATATAAATATAGTATAAATAATATCTACATTATTTATATAGAGATATATTTATATAGAGATAAAATATATATAGTCTTTTACATGTGTGTGTGTGTGTGTATATATATATATATATATATATATATATATATTATATAGAAACAGATATACAGTTAGAGCAAATACACACTCTGTCCTCAAAGTCCAGGAGTCCCCCGACTTTAACAATCTCAGATAAAGGCAAGTTTAGCTTTTGATTTCTCTAGGAATCAAATTCAGCCCTTCTGAATATTCTGAATATTCTTTGTCAGATAGTAGTTGTCACAGAACAAACCTTCAAGATGTGACTAGCAAGCTCTCATAGTGTTACTGAAAGCAAAGTATACCAAACCGCATCAAACATGAAAGCAATATTTTGGCATGCAATACTTGAATTGTCAAGTGCAAAATATAATGTTTCAAAGGATTAAGACCCAGAAGATGAAAGAAGAAAAAAATACAGATTAATAGCAAAATGACATTGTGTCATTCTCTTATTGGGATGCAGCAAACTGCCAGTGACTCGTACTCTTTATTACAGTTCTGGTGAGAGAGGTTTTTCATGTCTTTTTTCATCCATAAAAAGAAAGGTTTTTTTGCCATGAGAAATCAATAACCCTAAATAATTATTGAAGAGGAAGAATTTGCAGCTAGACATGTCTCTGCATCTCTGCCCGTACGGACGCTCCATGGACCGTCCATTTCTTGTGGCCGCGTTCTGGCCCCGTGTCAACGACCAAGTCCTGTCCAGCCGAGCGTCGGGTCTCCAGACATGCGTTTCCCTCTGCTTCACTTGCTATCATACAGCGGTAGTAACGTGAAGAGGAAGAAGTTTCATTTTTTTAAAAGAATCACTTCTCTTAGTACAGATTTCTTTAAAAGGGATCAAGATCATGAAAAAAACTGTCTCTCTGCCTGCAATCCAGGGAATCAAGGCTGTAGGTTAAAATCTCCTTGCAACTCCTTTCAGCTGGTAAACGAGAAGCAAGAATGTGGCATGGGCAGAAGTTGCGGCTTCTCCACAGTAGCGACTGCAGCTGTGGAGGGAATCTAAACGTAGTTGTTGACACACCATTCTCCAGGACAACACTAGAGATTGTGTTCATTAGGCCAATGCCATCGTCCTTGCTAAAAGCAGTCTCAGGTTTCCATGTATATTTTCAAATCAAATTAGAAACGCTGCTCCTGAGACCTCCTTCAGCTGACAGTGACAGATTGCACAGCCTGAGAAATAGTAGACATTCCTGCGGAGGTACTAATACCTGAGCCTCTGCTAGCGGTGAGATAGTAAACATGTAGGCAGAGCAATGGATTTAAATTAGCAGAGAGCTTTCCCTCTTCCTCTGATAACGCTGTCCGCACCCAGGGAGTGGCCCCTTCTCCAGCAGAAATGGATGGAAAGGTTTGTTCCTCGGCTGTTTTTGAAGTGCCATGCTATTATTCAGTCGTGGTGGATTTCCTCTGGCTAGTTTTTTATCAGCTATAATTAAAACAGCCACCTCCTTTCACTCGGCTCTCAGCACATACTTACACAGCTAATTCTACAGTACTTAATCCCAGTATGAGAATCTTTGTAGCTCCACTTGTTCGTTACCTAACTCAGCTGTAGAAGAAAGCAAGAGAAAATGAAAAACAGGCTTACTGGCCTTAAAGAAACGAGAAGCTGCTTAAACTCATACGATTGCAGAAAATAAATTACCCAGCATTGCTCCACCTACTGAATCAGTATAACGCTCACATTAATGTTGTGATTATCCTAGTTCAGTTGTGTGCTAAAAATACAGCAGAATAAATCAGGGGAGCACCTTTGAAAAATATCATTCATATTTGAAAAAGGATCTGCCTCTAAGGAAAGAAAAGAGAACTGCTCCAGCATATGTGATCTTGTTCTGTGTCCTCTGACACAGTAATGGGCTTTCCTGTCTAAGGGCTCAAATATATTACTTCCTTCGTGGGAGCTGGGGCTTTAGCCATCTGATCTCATGTGTGCACTAGTCACCTGGTAAAAACGTATTACAAAATGTTGAGCATTCAGTCAAGCATCAGGCCTTCAGATAAGAGGTAGGTCAAAGAAGGCACCCGGTTGCTCTCTTAATTGTCTGACAATTTTATAATGTGGCTGTGCAGGGATGTGGTCTTTTTGCTGTCGCTGGCACTGTCTCATTAATAATCATATTTAGCATCACCCAATACTTTTAATGTTTCTACATTCTTCTCTAACGGTCTTTACTACTCACAGGTATACTCTAAAACAGAAAACCCTCTTTTTTCCTCCTCGTATCCTATTACAACTATATATAGAAAATCAAGACCAAATGGTTGGAGGGACAGGGTTTTTTAAAAAATTATACATACATACATAAATAAAAACCCTACCACTGTTAATTCTTTATACTATTTGAGACAAATACTCAATATCTGAATTTATGTTATTTCCTTAATAAAGTTGTCTTAGATGATAAAGTAAGTATGTCTGCCCTATGCACAGAAATGTGCACAGGTACTATTATGCTGAGAATCTCACAAAATTGTAAGAAAGAAAGAACAGCTTTTACTCTTAGCCCTATTCTTAGCTCCACAGAGCCTATTTCCTTCTCCTTAGTGACTTTAGAACTATCGTACATATATTTGTAATAAGGTAGTTCAACACAGGACTATCCTCATATAAGTGAAAATTCAAATGGATCAGAGACTATTCTACTTTCTGTGCAAGGAATCATGTCTTCATAGATTGCTTAGTGCTAAGACAGGAAAAAAAAAGAAAAATTGCAGATAATTTAGTTAACAATACATGTGAGTAAATGACTGCTTGTATTAAGCTGTAAGTTTCCAATTTCACAAAGTTTTTATACAGATAGATGAAGCACTTTTAGTTTGCTAAAAGTAAAAAATGAATACAAAGTAAGGAAGACATCATCAGTAGCTTAGCAGAGCAGCTAAATATGAACTCTTAAGAGATTATTCAATCAGAATGCAAATAACTGTGGATATCTGAAGGAAAAAAGTGATTTATCAGTTGCCTAGCAATGACCAGACAGGCTGTGGCCTGCACTAAGAAGAGCGATCAGTTCTGCCACTTGTAGGTGTCTTTGCTGGTATGTTGTCTTTCCTACAGAATGAGGCACAATGCAGAAATACAGCTTTTCTTGAAAGCAGTTTATCTTCATTTAGATTTTGACAACAGTCCATTGTTATTCTTTATAGCAAAAGCAAGATACCATTAAAAACTTGGGAAGGCCAAAAAAAACTCAAGGAGATTCTACCTGATTTGCAGTCTTCCTCAGTGTTTCTTGCTAATCCCTATTTAGAAAATTGAATTTTCAGTCATTTAGAAATAGCTAACATAAACACAGAATGCTGTATTGCTGACAGCTGACCACATTCAGGAGGACTATCCAAGGAAAACACTGTTTTCTGTGGCTTGGTGCAAAGGATGGGGAAGGGAAATGTGTTACCAAACTTTTAACTTTTTGTACAAACCTTTGCATTTCATTTCTTCTTAATTTGTGTTAAATTTGGGCATGGACCAAAAGCCTAGCTCTATAGTACTCCCCCCGTACTTTGATTTAATGTTCAAATGTTCATGGATCAGGTTCACATCAAGATTCATCTCTTTGTTCTCGGAGGTTTGCTTGGCTGCTGCCTTTTACTATTTCTTCTAAGAAAAACTGATGTTATCTTCTAAAGAGAAAGTCAAGACTGCATTTGCAACTGAGAATTTCCTGTGTGCCTGTCCCCAGCCTGTGCACTGACAACAAGAGGTAGCTGTATGTGGCTACGTTTCTTCAGAGAGTTTCAAGAACACTCTTTGCACAGAAGCTGAAGAAATCTCCAGCTCCTGTAGGTCCCTTTGATCTCAGACAAAGGTCAACCTGTCTACCAGAAAGTGTGACTGGAAATGCTACCTCACATCATCCTTCATTCACTCTTATTTGCCCTGAAATGATTCAGTGTATCTTTCAGGATATGCCTTCCCCACAGTGTATATGTTTTTTTACTTCAGTTCTTTCAAACAGCTTTATTTCATCTCATGCCTTAACAGCCTAAAGCGAGACTACCAAGATTTTCAGTGAGCTGATAAGAAAGTCTGCAATACTTATTATTACAGCAATGTTTAAGAGCTATACACACAGATACACACAAACATATATATATAATGTAAAAAACTCCTACAAGTAATAATACTAGCCTCATCCCAACAAATGCATATTGCTTCCCAGCACTTCGTTTCTAAGGCTCTCTGAGCAAGTGTGGGTCCTGAGCCTCCACACTGAAGCCTGTGAGGTCCCACCTTGCACAAAGTCAGAGTTCCTCATAGGTGCCCATCCGAGGAGCTGCAGATGCCACCAGTTCCCAGAACAGCCACCTCCATAAGCGTATCACTCCACAGCGCAGGGGAAATACATGACCTACCCTTTCTGCAGGTAGAAGACTGGCACAGAAATTCAAAATTATATCTTGTTGTAAGTGCTAATGTGCTTTCTCTTAGAGCTTTGAAATCCTTGTGTTGCTTAAAAGTGTTGTTACAGCTGTGAAGATTGGTTGTTATCTGACAAATAACTTGTGCAAAGGTAAACACTTTCTCTGATGAGTTTCCTCAGAGCCATGTTGGCTCAAGATAGTTATCACCAGAAAAGATGAGTGATGGGAACAGTAAATATCGTATTTTTCAAGTAGAGGCTTTGTCACCTGTTCTGTCTGAAATGATACTGTGTGTTGATAGATAGGATAGTTTCTACTTTTCACAGGCTAAGGCACCTCGCATTGCTTTGAAGGACAAATCGAGTGCCAGCGTCTGCAACTGAGCAGATACCCCTGTTGTGGGGTGCGAGCTGTGCCTTGGCGTGGGCTAGGAGTCACCGCGTAGTGAGAAACACGGCAGTATTCCCGGGGGAGTGCCACGTGGAAGCACTGTTACCCGGTGCTGATAGGGGCAGCAGCACCATGTATTCACTGCATCCTCACAGAAGGGCCGTTCGCTACCTGCACAGGCCACTCAAGTGACCTGGAGATGGAAAGTTGCTTCTGGAGGTAAGGGTGCAAACTGGAAAAAACCCACAGACTGCTGTAGTTCTGTACAACATGTATTTTGGCACTCTAGCTCGCACAAGGGAGAAGTAGTGTAAGACTGCAGAAGGTACAGATGCTCCCCAGTATATAATCCACAAAGCAAAAGGAGGACAGAATTGTGACTCTTAGCCATCATTCAGGCTCTCGAACCCACCTCCGGGAGGTTCTTCACAAAGGTTTAACTTTGGCCAAAGAGGGCTGGTCTCTCTTGACTTCTTTCATCATCAGTGTGAAAGACAGGCTCCTTCAGAGAACAATTTTAAGCCGGGAAGTATCTTAGTTGCTCTGGATTCTTGTCTGTGTGTCAATCCTCAAATTAAGTTGTGCCAGGATGTAGTCATAAGGTGTGTCAATCCTTTTCCAAGTTGCCAACTTATTCTCCAGAATTTCACCTCTTCTTTTTATAACAGAAGCTTCTCATTGCTGTCATTTCCAAGAAAATCTAACGTGATGACTTGCATGAGGTGCAGGCATGCTTGCCTGAGTCTGTGGACAGCCTTCTGATATAGCTGTAGGGTTTTGCCTTACTTATTTCAGTGAAGCGTTAATTCTGGTGCCAAGAGATAATAAACTGCTGCCAGTATGCTTGATTATTTTACCAACCCAATTATGCCTGTCTTTGTATATATAAAATCAAGATGTTACGCTTGGCATGGTTTTTAAGGTAGTACCTGCTCCAGAGATGTGAAAGAAAAGGTATTAAGCAATGTCCTTAACAGAACTATCAGAGGCAACACACACACTGACTTCTGTGCAAAGTCAGTTGCTAAATGGGAATACATTGCAGAGTCCCACTAGTTTGAATGGCTTTCTTACCTAAAATTTAGCTGCTACTCTCTCTGCCGATTCTGTCCTTAATGTTGCTGCAAGAATTATTGTATGTAGCACACCTACTTAAATGTTGCGTCTCTCATTTTGTGTTTCTGAAAGAACTCTAAAATACAGCCAGAGAGCACAGGGTTGCACTGGTAAACACTGCTCTTCAGCAGCAGGAATTTTTTGTTAGTCTGAGCAATGAAAGTTTCTAAAATATTCAGAAAGGCTTCACTGGAAATGGTTTTGTTCCTTCTGCTTGCAAGCGTTTCTGAGAATGCTTTTTGTAAGCAATCGCATTTTCTAATTCCACTAGCAATATTAATGATGAATTGGGATATTTTTATGACTATGCCAAAGATTTTTAATGCTGATGTTTTGTCACTTGAGCTCCAGTAGCAGAAAGAAAGTATTTGTGGTTTGTCTATATCAGCAGTTTGTTAATTACAAACTTAGAAATGTTAGCGATATCCATAATGTAACTGTTAATGCATAATGAATTTATTTCATGGAGAAAATAATATACAGTTGATGTCAAGGTTTTGTGTAATGATAGAAATAAGAAATTTGGTTTGTGTATTTTCTTACCAATCCTACTAAAGGTTAATGAAAAATAATTGCAGTACATCAGCGAATATGATCTGGGTGGACAGAAGAATACTTTTGTATTGGCATTTTCCCGTTTGCACAAGTTATTTGGGTTTGGATGAACGTTCCTGCTATGCAGCTCCAGGTATAATCTTAATATATATTTAATATATATTTTATCTTTGGAGCGAGAGATGGAAGAATATTACATTCCTTAAAAAAAAAAAAAAAGAAAAAAAAAAAAGAAGAAGAAGAAGAAGAAGAGTGGAAGCAGCAGCTGGTTGGGACGTTTCAGCCGAACGTGGGGCTCCGGGACGTGCCGCCCGCTCCTGGAAACCCCCGCGGGCAGCAGGGCCGGGCCGGGCCGGGCCGGGCCGGGCCGGGCCGGCCGCGCTCGCCTCGCTGCTGGGGGCCCGCGGCGGCGGACACCGCGGCTGCCCCCCGGCCCCGCGGCCTCCGCGGCGGCCCCGCGCGGCCCCGCTCTCCCGCGCTCCCCCTGCCGGCCGGCGGGCCGCGGCGGCGGCGCAGGTGGCGGCCTCAGCCGGGACCGGCCGCCGCCGGGGCGAAGCGGCGGGCGACAACGGGCGGCGGCGCTTCCCTGCCGTCGCGGCGGGTGAGGAGGCCTCGCCGAGGCGCGTCTCAGCGCCCCCCCGCCCCCCGCAGCCGCCCTCCGCGGCGGCGGACGCGAGTCGCTGCGGGGCGGGCGCGGGGCTGGCGCGGCGCGGCGCGGCGGGCGGGGCGGGCGGCGCGGCTCCCGGGAGGGCGCCAAGTCCACTCCGGGATTTCGGGGGCGCCGCGCAGTGACACATTGACATCACGGGGGCGCGGCCGCGCGGCGGGCGGGGGCTGCGCGCTGAAAGGCGGCGGAGCGCGGCCGCAGTCACTCCGGGACGGCGGCGCGGCGGGGCGGGACGGGACGGGAGGGGAGAGCGCAGCACAGCACAGTACAGCACAGCGCAGCACAACACAGCGCAGCACAGCACAGCGCGCAGCGGCGGCTGCCTACACTGCCTGGGCGGGAGCCAGCTCCGCGCGCGGCAAATGTGCCCCGGGAAGCGGACTTTTACCTCTGCCTTAGGTAAGCCCGGGCGGCGGTGCCCCCGCGCGCGCGCGGAGCCGCATCAGGTGCCGCCGCGCCGCGAGCGAGGGGCGTCCCGGAGCTCGCGTGGCGGTCTGCGGGCGCGGGGGGCGCGGCGGCCCACGCCGGCGGGAGTGATGCGCGCTGGAGCGCCGGTCCGCTCTTGCCGCTTTGTAGGACGCGCAAGCGAAATGCGCGGTGCATCCGCCGCTGTCCGCAAGCGGGACGTGCGGTCTAACCTGCGGCGAGCCTGGCGGGCCGTGCGTGCCCGGTGCTGAGTGGCAGCAGAAGAGCGTTCGCTTGCCTTCCCTAGTAAACAGTGTTAAGCCAGTCACTATTCGCTGGTAATTATAAAACTTCCAGTTAAGTAATCGTGCCAACGCTTGAGTTGTCCGTCTTGCCTAGTGCAGAGATCTCACCCGCGCGCTGGAACCTCGTTTGATCCCCTCGAAACGCTGAGGAGTCTCTAAAGCCTTTCATGCAAGGATTTTGTGTCTAGAGTTGCCTTATATTGTAGTTTTCTCACTGACGTGCTGACTGTGCTCCAAGCCTGTCAGTCAGCCTCCAACAGCAACAGCAAGCACATGGCAATCTGCAGGGAGCTCTCAGAGCCATTACGCTCTGCCCCTAGCTCCGTTTGCAGCTCGCTACAGTTGCTGAGGTGTGCCTTGAAAACAAGTGTCTCTTCATGATTTGTTTCAAAAAATCTTTTGCATTAGGCATTGTGGTTGCACTCGGTCTGCCCTGAGGTCAGAAGGGACTTGCAGCAAGGACCATGCGGTGAAGCAGAGAGCTGGACCCGGGGACGCTGTTGTGCACGCACACATCCAGCGTGGAAGGATCGCGTGTGACTGCTCCAGTCGGAAAAGGGAAATAAAAACGCGCGAGTCGGTGGGAAGAAAAGCAGAATCTCACATTCCTGACTCGCCACTACCTTCTTGGAGACCTTCGCAAGTGCCTCTCGCTAGCTGATCCTGCTCCCCGGTGCCTGCAGCAGCCTGCATCTGGCGCTTCCCTCCCTCTCGCTAGCCCGAGATAAAAACCATTTGCAGAAAGGTTTTGGTTTTCGTCACCTCTGGGACGAGAGACTTGCGGCCGAGGAAGGTGCTTCCCTCCGAACCCGCTAGCACGGAGCGATCCGCCTCTGCGGAGAGCTGTGCCCGCTCGGCGGACCAGCCAGCTAGGGAAAGGCGACCCTCGCAGCCCGGCTCCCGGGAGAGGGGGGCAGGAGCGGACCCTCCCCTGCTGGCGGCGACCCCCGAGGGCCGGGCGGCCCCGCCGGAGCGGGCGCCCCCGAGCTGAGCACTCACCCGGCCGCGCCGTCTGCCCCAGTGCCGTGCTAAGTGGATTTGCCATTATTAGTGCCTCCTTGGAAATAAGTAAGTTTGGGATTTATTATTATTATTTGAATCGGAGCAGACTTGGCAAGGAGGCTGCGCAGCGGGCGCGTTTGCACGCGTGCACTCGGAGCGCCGAGCAGGTGCCTGTGGGCGCACTCGCACGCCGCCGCGGCGAGGCGACGGGAGGGGAGGCGAGGCGAGGCGAGGCGAGGCCGCGCCGCACGCCGCCCCCCTTCTCCGCCAAGTGCCGCCCGCGGCTGCGCGGTCGTCGCGGCGCTCTGGGCTGAGGGCGACCGCGGAGCGGCGCGGAGGGCGCGGTGGAAGCCGCGCGCGGCGGCCGTTACCCGCCGCGCGCGGCGGCCGTTAGCCCGCCCCGGCCCGGGGGGCGCAGCGCCGCGGGGGGAGGGGCGGGCCTGTGGGGCGACCGTTACGCTGGGGGGGGAGCAGGGGGGGCTCACGAACCGCCCCGCTGCAAACGAGTAACGCGGAAAAAGGCGAAGCGCGGGCGGGCGCCGGAGCGGTGCCCCCGCGGCGGCGGCGGCGGCGGGGCCGGCGCTGGCCGAGCCGGCGGCAGGGAATCCCCGGCGCGCTGGCCGGCGGCGCTGCCGCTTTAAATGCCGGGAAGTCCGCCCCGCTGAGGTAGCGGCGACCTCGGGCCTGCCCTCCCCCCGCACCGCGGAGGGGGGGGGAAAAACCCTTGTTTTCATTCATAACTTTTTTTTTTCCTTCCCTTTCTTTCTTTTCCCCTCCTCTTCCTTCCTCTCCGGCAACCGCTCGTGCGGCGCCTCGCCCCGCTCGCCTCGCAGAGGGCGCCGCGCTGCCGCCGCCGCCGGCCGGGCCGGGCGCCGCCGAGCCGAGGCGAGCCGAGCCGGGCGGCGCTCCTTGCGCGGCGGGGTGCGGAGGAAGCGCTGCCCCGCGGCCTTGGCCCCGGCGGCTCTGCCGGGCCCTGCCCGGGGCGCAGAAACGGAGGTGTCTCGCTGCGCTTGCTTTATTTTATAATGGGGAGAAAAACGTAGTTTTCGGGCTTTATTTTTTTTTCCTCCACGGAGGTGGAGGTTGCCGTTCGCACAGATCCCTCAGGCCGCTCAGCTCTGCCACCCTCTGCCTGGCTTGCAGCTGGGCTTGTCAGTCCGCCGCCCGCGTTGATGTTGCACTTTCCCCCAAAGATGGCACTGGATGTCTTTTACATTTTCTTAGGATATTATTTCTTCATTCCCTCGGGAGCCCTGCTTCTGGCTGGTACGACTGTAATCTGTTCCCTGTTCGCCTTCATTTTTAGCCTTGGTGCCTTGTGGGTTTCCAGTGCTTGGGAAAGAAGACAGCTTGTCATGTGGAGGAACTTAGAATTCTAAAAGATTTTTTATTATTATTATTATTTATCTTGTGACTTAAGACCCACACAGGCGACATTAAATGCAAAAAGGAAATCTTTCACTTGTGGATCACCACAAAGACTTTTGTGTTGCAGTAGAAGCTGCTAGTAAACATTTATTAGCATTCGAATAATAAAATTCACAAATATTTTCTACTCCTGTTCTTCCCTCTACTGTTGTGCCTTTTTCTCTTGAATTGAGAATAGCTCCGGACAGCCAGGATGCACTTCTCACGATTGCTGAATGAGTTGTTTGGGAATGCTTGATTGCCTAGCACTCATCTTCTGTTTCAGACAGATACATATTACCTTTGGGGAGAGTGAAAGGAGATTTTTCCCCCCAACTTTTAGTAAAGGAAAGCAGTTTGTTTTTTTGATTCTCTGTATGTAATGTGCAGTTTAGATAAGATTATCTACATTTTTATATAGGTACAGAGCTGTCACTGAGTTTTCCAAATCAGCATTGCAACCCTTATGTCAGGTAGGTAAGCAGAATGAAAATACGTATCATTTATTTAGAAGATAGAATAAAGGATGTAATATTTGAGGAGCTTTTAATCAATAGTTCATCTTGTGAAAAAGGATATTTTGTTCTGAGAGGTTTTTTTGGTCACCTGTTACATAGGAAATACCTGAGAATTCATAAAAACAGTTATCTGATACCTACTTTATCCTAGTCCTTCCTTCACACCCTACCCTGGGGTCAGAAAATACTTGAAAACCTGCTTCTTTTTACATCTTTGCCTTATTTTTATAAGGAGCATATTAGATTGGCATGCTGTGCAGACCTCTTACAGAGCTCATCTTCTTAACAGTATTTAGTTTGAGACTCTATAATGCATATATCTCTCTTTATAAAAGAAACTTTATCAAGATCTACTAGGAAGCAAATCTTCATAGCATTCTGGTGTTGCAAATACAGAGGATTAAGAATTGTGTATGTCCCTTTTTTTCTACCATGCAGAGTATGAACCTGATACAGTTCTTCCCTGTTTCTGACTTAGTCTTGGGGGCATTCAGAATTGCTATTGCTGATTAGATGTTGAGTTCAGTAGCAAGTGAGAAGTATGTAACTTCCAATGGCTTGCCAAATAAGCACACAGAATAGTACTGATTATTATTTGATTTTTTTTTTAATAGCATGGGGTCTTCTTTTGCATTCATGATACATAATGCCATACTGAGACTCCTCCTGTTACTGGACTTTGGCCAGATCCTCAGTGTCGTTGTAATCCCCTGCTGAAAGAGATCAGTACCAGGTGGCTAGGGCAATTTGTGGTTTGCCGTATCATTTTTATTTTCAAAAACCTCTGCTCTTTATTCCTCTTTGCCATTGATCCTGTGTATGTATGTATATATACAGACAATATTTACTTATATTTTCTTTTTATTACTATTTTAGGATTTCAGATGCATGCCAGGTTCCCACTGGGTGCCAGAAGTAGAGATCACTACAGATGGAGCCCCAAAGTCAGCATGGCAGTGGTGGTTCATTAGTTGTCATTCAGCAGCCCTCTTTGGACAGCCGGCAAAGGTTGGACTATGAAAGAGAAAGCCAGCCAACAACTATTTTGTCACTGGACCAGATCAAGGCGATCAGGGGCAGCAATGAATACACCGAAGGTCCATCTGTGGTGAAAAAATCAGGGCCACGGACAGCACCGAGGCAAGAAAAGCATGAAAGAACTCACGAAATTATACCAATTAATGTGAATAATAATTATGAACACAGACCCAGTCATGTGGGGCATGTGGCACATCAGCATAATGCAAGGGCTCCTGTCTTGAGCAGATCAACTAGCACAGGGAGTGCAGCTAGCTCTGGAAGCAATAGCAGTGCTTCCTCAGAGCAAGGACTGCTGGGACGGTCACCTCCATCCAGGCCAGGTTCAGGCCACAGATCCGATCGGACAATCCGGACACAGCCCAAGCAGTCGTCTTTGATTGTAGATGATCTGAAGGGTCCCTTGAAAGAGGACTTGACACAGCACAAGTTTATCTGTGAACAGTGTGGGAAGTGCAAATGTGGCGAATGCACAGCCCCAAGGGCCCTCCCGTCTTGCTTGGCCTGCAACCGGCAGTGCTTGTGCTCTGCTGAGAGCATGGTGGAGTATGGTACCTGCATGTGTTTGGTCAAGGGGATCTTCTACCACTGTTCCAATGACGATGAAGGGGACTCTTATGCGGATAATCCCTGCTCTTGTTCCCAGTCACATTGCTGTTCTAGGTACCTGTGCATGGGAGCAATGTCCTTGTTCTTGCCTTGCTTGCTCTGCTACCCTCCTGCAAAAGGATGCCTAAAACTGTGTCGAGGGTGCTATGACCGTGTCAATCGTCCAGGCTGCCGGTGTAAGAACTCCAACACTGTCTATTGTAAACTGGAGAGCTGCCCCTCTCGGGGTCAGGGCAAGCCCTCATGATTTTTGGAGGGAGGTTCACTTTCTCCAACTGTTACTTTCAGGTTATAGCTGATTTTCCCCTAGTCCCCTTTGTTTTTTTTTCTTGTGCTTTCCTTTCTTTCTCCCCCACTTCAAATACTTGTTCTTCCCTTTGCATCTTTGCTCTCCTTTTATTGCTCTCTTTCTATTGACTCAGCTGAGTGTGGAGTGTTTTACGTAGTCATTGCTGCTCTTTGGTAAGTGTGGACTCCGTATCTGCATCTGCCTATTCACTTTGGCAGGGCTTTTTGAGTTTGCAACGAAACCACTCCTGAAAGAGGCAGTGAGGGGCTCACTGGGCTCTTTTGCAGCCTCTTGCTCTGTGAATATCTTCCCAAAGATGTTTTTTGTTCTCAGCAATTCTTTTTCTTGTTCAGTTGTTTGTTTTGTTTTTTTTGTTTTGTTTTCGTTGACCCCCCCCAGTTCCCAGGAGTAACTGTTTAATGAGTGAGCTAGATTGTGAAGCAGCATTTTGTGTGTACCCTTTCTGGACAGCGATGTAAAATAAAGGCCTTACGGAAAGAAAGGCCTGACTCTTTTGCAAGCAACCTGCTTTTCTTTTTTTTTTTCCTCCTGTTTTGTCTTAGCTTTTGGAATAGTCTCAGTCCTGAGATTTAGCTGGTTGCTCCTCCCCTGCCTCTTCTTTTTTACTTTTAATGCAACTTCAGTTTTTGCTTCACTATGTAGATCTTCACATTGGAGACATTATGGCTGCAACGTATTCATTTATTGCTGTCAAATCTTTGAAGGATATGGCTCACTCCATCCTCCTACTCCTGTTTCTATAGTCTATCAGTATCATGTTGATATTAAAGTTGGTGGTGTTCATATATCCAAACAGTTTTCAGGTGTCATTAAGTTGCATAAATGTTTCTTGTGATCCTTTTGGTTTAGTGAATTTAGCTCTGCTCTGTACTTTATAATTTTATTCTGTTCTCTGTTTTATTGCCTTAGCCACAAATTGTGGTCTTTTTGTATATTTTATGTATAAAACACAAAATTGAATTCTGACTATTTTTAAGACAAAAGTCTGTTAAAACTTTTTTTATTGTAAAGAATATTTATTATGTGAATCTATTATTTTATGATATTTATTGCAAAAGACTTTGAAAATGTACTCATGTCTGAATATAACAAAATATCAATACTTAACGAAATAAGGATGACACGAAGAAAGTACATATGTTAACTATAATGCAGAAAATATATTAATTAATGAAAATGGCTCTTGAGTTCTTTATTATAATGTCAGGTTGTGAACTGCATGGCCATATAGGTAAGTTCATGGTGTTCTTCTCCCCCTCCCCACCCCACCTTGTCATCTATCAGGTAGCAAATAACTTCATATCAGTACTTTGAAACCACTTGTCTAGTATTTAATACAATTGAATGTATGCAGTGTGGTTGACAGTGCCAGGAGATGTAGGCCCTATTTATTTACCAAAGTATTTGCAAATACAGCTGTGGAGGAGGAAACGCTAACTTTAAGCTTTTGTTTCCTAAAGAATACCAAATTAATATGCGCATTTTTTTTCAGTTTTCTATATGGAACATCTTGGCTGGTTAAATTGTACATCAACTGAAGTAATGAACCTATTAAGCTCAAATCTAAAAAAGCAAGATGTGGGATAAAAATAATGGCTGTGTTGCTGTAGTTTGCTAGCTTTGGAAGTTGGTGTTTGTAAGTATGTGTGTTTGTGCATTTGTGTGTGGCTTGCTTGTGTTCACCCCCCCCCCCCCCCCGTACATTTCCCCAGTGTCAGCTGAGGCTACTTTCTGTCCTTAAATTAAGGGCTCTTAAGGGTGACCCAAGTGTCACAGCTACTTGTGGCTATTAAGACAAATTCAGCAAAAGCTTTTCATTAGAATGAATGGGGAAATCTCATTCTTCTGTTCATGTAGGTCAAGGCTAACATCACAGTTCTTTCAAAGGAAGAAATTTATTAAATGAATGTAATTTTATATGGCATTCAGAGTAAGTGGTTCTAGAGAAACTCCACTTTAAGAATATAGTAATAACTTCATGAATGTGTCATACCTTGCATTTTGATGTCTTGCTGCTTTGATTAGCCATATTTGAGCTGTACTAACCCTTGGTATGTTGATGATTTGAGTGGGCTGGGTTTTTGTAGTTAACTATCAAAGCTGATTCAGTGGCGTATAGCGAGCTGACTAAAATGTTGCATCCTTTATTAAACAGCACATAGAGCTTCAGTGAAGCATACAGTGAAATAGTGATATGCCAACATCTAAGAAAACACTTGCTTTCCAATTTACAGTTGATCGTAGTATTGCTCTCCCAGTCTATTCTGTCCTTGAACATAATGAATTTACAGGCTAGGAAGTTTGTCAAGTGGCAGTGTATATATAATACACTTTCCAAGATTTACTTTTCATGTGATGAAGCAAAGCCAAGAGAAGACTGTTTCAGAAGAGGAAGTGACTTTTGCTTTGTGCTGCTTCCAAATCGCTGACACTTCTAATAGTGACAGCTGCAAACTGCCCTAGAAGACAATGAAATCCTTGTCGAACAGTCACTGTTGGTCAGATATGACCATTTTTAAGACTGTGTACTGGCACTCAAAAATAGCCAACTGCATTTTCATGACTGCTCACAATCCAGCTATATGTTAAGTAAGTTTGTTCCAAGAGTTGTCACTTGTTCAAAAAATCCTATTTATATTGCTGAACTCTGTCTGTTTTCAGACAAGTGATGTGAGGGGTTTTTGTTTTGATTTGTTTCTTAGCAGAAGAGGGAAAAGCTCAAAGGGCCTACATGTATTCTGACCTTCAACGATTATCTTCCAATATTATCTGTCATGCTAGCCTGTGACCACTGATTCAGATTTCTTAAAAGCAGCAAAAAAAAAAAAAAAAAAAAAAAAAAAAAAAAAAAAAAAAAAAAAACCTGTTACCAGTGAGTCAGACTAACCAATGCTCTTTTAGCTAACTAAAATTAAGGAATAAGGTTTCCATTTCTCATGATTTGCCCTTACTGATCTATTCTTTCATACAGAAATTAGGAGCTAATAGTTTATGTATAAAGTGCTATTCTGATTGTTGTAGGTTACCCTAGAGAAGGTGGTGGTAAAGGGGTGAGAGTGGTTGCATTTTGTTGTTCTCACTTTGGACGCTATGTCTTCTGTACTTGATATGCATCTATCTTGTAGATCGTTTTTGGGTCCTTCAGAAGTTTGGGTGGCTGCTTTTGCTTATGGAAATGATTGTCACTTCTTTTTGGGTTGACATATTTTTTGGTGTAGAACCAGGTAGGAATGCACAAAAGCCAAGAAATGCCTTTCTAGTGGAAAAAATGTGAGCAAGCTGACAGGTGTATGAAAAAAGCCTCCGCAGTTTGAACAGGCAAGATATTCTCCTCCAGTCTTCTATGTTAAATATGCCCACAGCAGCTTTTGTAATTCCTTTTACTATTTCCTATATTATGTAGTACTTTGCTCCACTGAAGATAAACAGCATCTGGAATGATCACCCAGATGTATTGTATTTTGTTCTAAGGGGCTGAATAGGTTTGATAAATGCTAATTGGCTTCTTAATGATTAGAAGACTGAAGTGTAGGTTTGAGTTTCTGAACCTAAACTTGACAAAATGGGCTGTTCAGGATGCTTTCTGTGTATTTGTGAAGTACAGTGACTGTAAAGGGTCCAGTTGCTATTAAAATATAGATGTTAAAAATATTTAGTTAGCTAATTTTAGGTAGCTTGGAGATTTCATTTTGAAAAATAAAGAATACCCAGCATAAAATGGTTGCATAAGAAGCAGGGAAGTTCAGCTGACCTATTAACCTAATTGTATCAGTTCCTGATGGATTTGAACAGGTCTGCCATCTGGTTATGCACAATAGACTTCTGAAATGTCTCATGTAAGACCTGGGATGAAGGAAAAGGAGGAAGCTTCTGCAAACTAGAATTCAAATCTTGGTTTACTGAGTGTCTTGAAACTTGTAGTCAGAGATGAGTTTTGGAAACAGATGGTAAATGAGTTTCCAAGTTCCTCTGCTGGAGGAATACATTACTAGGATGAGAATTTGAGACAGTTATGGTATTTCTAAAGACAGCTTCATTACACTAATTCTAATGTTGATGATAGCGTTATCCAAAGTGGGATAATGCTTAACAAATGAAAAGTACTTGCTCTTGTTTATGGTTCCATATCATAAAGACAGGTGGGAGAGGATTAGCTCCTCTGTCTGTGATAAAGCAAATCCGTTAAGAGGGATTAAAAGGGCTATATGAAGTGTTTTAATGGACTTATATGAAGTAATAGATTTTTGTCCTGGAGGAATGTTCAGGACTCACTGATACTTCTGTATTTCTTGTTCTACAAAAATTGCCTCCAAATTCTGCGGAATTGTGATTAGTTGTTGGCTTTCTTCCAACTGGAGCATTTGTGTCAGTCATGGTGGTGCTTCAAAAAACAGAAATAAAATTTTGTTCTACTATCACACAAGCGGATTTACCAGGCCATACAAAATGCGCGTACAGGCGTTGTTCTCACCAGCCTTCTGCCATGGTGTTGTCTCTTCACAGCAGCTCTTAAATTTATTTCTCATCTTATTTTCTCTCATTGATGAGAGTGGCCAAGAGCTCCCACCCTTAAGGGTGGTTAGATGGTCACACTATGTTGACATGAAATTTTAAACTTATTGGAAGAATCCATGCCAAACCCCCCAAACTTAACAGAAAGCAACCTGTAGCATGTTCTGTTTCTCCTACTAGAACAGGGACTTGGTGGTACCGCAGCGGGGACACCGGACTGAAGGACCACTGTCCTGTGGCAGAGTAAGGATGGTCTGTGAGCTGGTCACAGATCACAGATAAGCCCCCTGGCACCCTCTCACCATTGGAAAATCCCAGGCTCTTCGTGTACTCTCGTGCTGTGAAGCTCTCTGTGCTGAACTTGCCGTAAGCTGGAGCTCTTCCAGTGTATATCCCCACCACCAAACACAGTGCGAAAGCCTGGGTGGGCCCCCACAAAACACTTACACAAGGCACCTATAACTTGTGATGACCATTAAACCCCTCTTCTGTGTGTGCATGTGTGAGCTGAAGGAGCTTTGTTTTTTAGATATACAAGTAGCAGCATGATTTGCTCTTGCTTCAACTTGAGATTGGGAATAGCTTGTATGTGTCTGTACAGGTGTTTTCTGTTAAGATATGGTATTTTTGGCTGTGGTGTTATAAGGTAAATCCAAATTCTCATTGGTTTGCAAAGGCTAAAGGAGTTATACACAGGTCGCCATATCAGAAGCCAACACAGTTGGAATGAAGCTTTATCCTCATGTTGGTGTTACTTAATGCTTAATTTGTATTTGTGACAAAGAGATGCAATGCTGTTATTTTTCCCAGGCTAATGTTTGCAGCTGCTACTCCCACTTCTCCAGGTGAAAGTGTCTTTAGATGAGATACTTCCTCATTTATTAGTAAGTAAACACAAATACAGGGCACATTGCCTGTGGGCCCCACCTGATCTTATTTCTTGGATTTAAATGTACAGGGGTGCTTGTTTTTTGTTATTACTGTTTTTCTTAATTGGGTTGGTTAGGATTCATTCTTAAGTGCTAAGATATTCTTAGTTTATACAACAGGAAATAAAAAAAGAAAACAGAGTGCAAAACCAAGCTACTGTATGGGTGGAATGCCCTAAAATACGCTAAAATTATATAACATCACTTCATAACCGATTAACTACTTAAACAGTAGTTAACTACTTAATGAATGTTTTAAATCAAATTACCTGTCTTCTGGAGAATCCATTAATCTCCAGTCCATACAACAGTCCTTCCACTGCTGTCAGGATGCCTCTTTTATACCTCAAGCATGTGGAAAAGCTGAAGTTAGCTGGGCTGAGAAAGATCCTCTTTAAAGGGCCATCACTTGAGTGGAATTTAGCTTGATACTTTTAGATCTGTGAGCCTTATGAGTAGGACACGTTAAAATAAAAGCAATTAAACCAGGGAGGAGGGAGGAAATGTGGTGGCTTTTCTCCAACCTGGGTGTTAGGAGATTGCATGGCAACTTATTTTTAATGTCAAGGCTTCCTAGCTGTCCCTGGCCAAAACCCGTATCTTCCATTTCCTAGCAAGTACTATTTATCTGGCCCCTTCCTTTTAGACAATTGTACATTTGTTGTTCATTATTTTAGACAACATGCAAAGTTCTTCTGGATGAAAAATGCTATGACTCTGTGTGAGCCATCTGTGCTACTGTACTACTGACGCATCTGCTGACTTAATACATTTCTAAGTGTTTTGCATCTCTTCTGAATCACTGAAGATGACCCGGGGTAGTCAGAGTGGAAAAAATGGTGTAGCTGGATCGTGGGGTTTTGTTTTGGTCCAAAGTTCAGATTTAGATAGACTTTGCCAAAATTCAACAGAGAAATTGTCTTGAGAATCTGCATAAGGAAATACTATTATAGTTGGAAACACATACATTCTGCTGCATTAAACAGTTGAGGGATCTCTCTGGGAGCAAGTGGTAGACATGTAAGAAGTCTTTTTGGATTGCTCTCTATATTTTTTTGTATGGGTTTTCAAATCTTGAGCTTGTGAGTTTGTTCCCCCCTTTCTACCTTGTGCTTTACACAGGTGTAAGAGCACTCACTGTGGTATTACCACGGCCGTCCAGCACTGCCGGCACGGCACAGATAACGTCCCCTGTCAATGTTCAGCTGCCTTGCTGTCCCTGCCAACAGCTTTAGCGTACGTGGTTTGGGATAACTTAATCTGCTCAGGTGCCAAAAGTTGAGGTATCATCCCCTTTACAGTAAACCCAAAGCAGTTTGCACTTGTAATATTTTAAATCAAATATGCCTGATGAAACAGCTCTGAGGAAAATATTTCCCTCTTGCTGCTAGGAAAGCTGTGGCTAGAGGATTCAAGCAGCTTGTGTGGAGTCCCACTGGGAGACACCGGCACAAGCAGTCTTGCTTGGCGGTGCAGTGTGTTACCATTCAGCCATCCCTCTGCACCCAAGGGTGAATGACTGGGAAAACCTGCTGAAGTCTGAAACTGCAGCACTTCCTGTAGAGTATTCTTTATAAAGAAATTGTATGTAGTAACATGCCGTAGATTGCTTGCTTGTGTGGGGCATGCATTTGACTGTTATGGTTCAGAAGTAACGTTAATACTCTGGGGAAAATATACAAACCTAACAGAGGGACAAATTTAAAATGCTTTTGGTGCAGCACACTACAGTATGATCCAGTCAGACCATCTGTAATGAACAGTTCCACATTAGTTAGTTTTTAAAAATAACATTTGAAAATGGTGGTCATCCTGCTCTCTGGCTCTTGGATATCTGGGGAAACTCAGGTAGAAGTATGAATAATACACGTTACTCGTGGGGCCAGAAACTAGAGCCAGATCCTATGGGCTTCTAATTAAAAACCTTTATTTTGCCAGATTTATTTTGTGGGCCTTACTGAACAGATGAGCCTTGGGTTCCTAATGGGGAATCTTTGGGGAGGAATGTGGCCTTTGTTGCCGTGAATGGTCGGGAGCAGATTAGGGGGCTGCCAATTTCCTGCGGCCTTTCAGAGCTGCAACCCGAGCCCGGCCGGCCGCTGGCGCTCGCACAATGGGTGGCTTCTTTCGGGTCTCACTTCAGAGCTCCTGGAAACTGGGGAAGTGGCTAAAGCCCTACTTTGCAGGTAATTAACAATAGATAATGTTTGCTCGGCGTGGCATTTTCTTTTCTTTTCTTTTTTCCTTTTCCTTTTTCTTTCCCCCCCTTTTCAAGAGCTGATAAAGGTGGAAGTCCGCCTTGGGCTCCTCGTGTAGATCCTGCTCAGCAGTCCAGGGAATGCAGCCCCAGATGTCTCCCAAGCAAGATGGTGCTGGGTCAAACGTACCCGAAGTGAACAGATGAAAGAGTGGAGCAGAAGAGCTGTTTGGTTGCTATAAATGCTGAAGAATAAAGCCGCAAAACCTGGACAAGGTGCCTGCTTTGGCAGCCCAGCATGCGAATGGTTGGTGCTGCGAACCTGCTCCTCCATATAGGCCCCTTTTTATTGTATCCTCTATCTGCTTTATTAGGTGCACAGTTCTTATGCCTTGTTGACGTTTATGTAGGGTAGATAAATATTTTCTTATGTATATTAAAATTCTAGGAAACCACCTGTCCTTCAAATGTTTATCTCAAATACAGAAGCTTGTATTTGCCACATAAAGATATACATGTCTAAAGTTTAACATCTAGCTAACAAAGAGCTGTGGAAACCTAGGAAGTAACTGTGAAAAGGATGCTCTTGCATCATTATTAGCATTTATCTAAAAATACTCTGCCCCCCCCCCACCATAGACGTGGTTGGGGCAGAGAGGAAATGGCTACATTTGGATGCTCTGGCTCCATGCAAGCAGCACAGAGAAGAGGTTAACACCAGAAAAAAGGTCACCTTCCTTCAGCCACAGAAGTGCATTTGCCCAACAGCTTGTGAGGTAACGTGCTGGCAAGTTTTGCAAAAAGGAAAAAATAAAAATAGACCTTTGAACATGCTGATGCAGAGCTGTCTCTGCTGGCGTGCAGAGCTGTTTATTTGACCTTGCTGCATGTGTGGAAACTTCCTGAGTAAACAGGATGCTGGCGCACGCACATCCCACACTTGCCCACTTGCTTGCTGTATCTGCAAGACTCGCGCATGCAAAAGCCAGAGGAGAGATGGGAAAGGTTGCTCTGGTAAAACCTGCTCCAGTAAATCCTGGCTAATACGAGTTTATCTGACTCAACTTTTAGCATCAGGAGAAGCTGCTAGTAAACCATGTGTGCACTCTGCCTCCCTCCTTTGTTGCCTCCAAGACAGCTCTTGCTTCTGCTCCTCTCTCCCATCATAGGGTGCAGTTTGGTGATGGCACTGCTGGTGTGAGAAGTTCTTGCCTCCCTCCATCATGCTGAGGCAACAGCTTATCAAACACAGTGTACTATGGACTCAAAGAGGGAGGGGACTTGCTAGGCTTGACTGTGGTGCCAGGGGAGATGTCACACATGTCCCTGCCTGCACTGTACCTGCAGTCCTACCTTGCAGCACCGGCTCTTTTTGGGTGGCCTCTGTACCCTAACCATGCTGGTAGGAGCTAACTGTGCCGGCTGCTCTCCTTATATCCTTGCCTTAAGATGCAACTTTGTAGGTCGTTACTGAAACTGTGGATGTCGATATAGGGCAATGAGCTGAAAAAGGAAGTATCTAGTAGAAGCTGATGAACTGCTGTATGTACCTCCTGACGCATGTGTTTGGGCAAGTAGGCAAGGTGCATATAAAACAAACAAACAAAAAAACAATCCCCCCAAAACAAGAGGCAGTTTTGCAGGTTATGTGTTTCTGAGTTTCCTATGAGGCTTGTAGTATTTCATTAGCTTTTACTGTGAAGTGACTTGCTGCTTGTTCTCACTGTCCAAAAGGCAATTGGAAAAACTGTCTGACTCAATAACCTACTTCTGTTCCTCCTCCTTCCCTGTACTTCTGTGACCTGACTGACTTCTTTTAGACTCTAAATTTTGCAACAGAAATGATCCCCAAACAAGAAAAGGATGAGAGAGCTGCAATACACTGGATGTGTGTCTTCTTCAGAGCTGGAAAATATGCTGTGTTTTTGCTGAGGGAGCAATGGATGGTCCCTCCTTGCTGGTCTTAACCACAAGCTCTGAAAAAGAGGCAGGCGGGATTTCAAGCAGAGGCTTAGAGCTAGGCTGTAAAATTGCCTCGCCAGTAGCTTTTTTTTTGCATGATTGTGATTATTTCATCCTTTCCTCGGTTCCTTGCCAATAATTTAGGAAGTGTGTGATATACTTGATCTCCTTTCTTTTGGAAAACCACTAAGTATTTTTGTAGGGGTTCATTAATTTTAGCTTTTATCACTCCTGCTCCTGAATCTCATACCCTTGAGTTAGCTAATGCTACAGCAGTTTACGTTTCTCTATATTTGCAAATATAACTTACATTTACAGTGTAGTTGTATTTGTAAATGAAAACCAGAGTAGAAGGCTACAGTTAACATAAAGCCCAGACCACTGCTCTCTCTTTAATTCTCTAATGGTGTAAGCAATGTAGCCCTGTGCTAATTTTTAGGTTTATTAGACTGAGGAGAAGCTGCAGAGTTGAGGTTGCGCTAACTCTGTGGCCCCTGCTGTGTTAGAGCCCTTCCCAGGTATGCAGCCCCGACCTTCCCCACCTGGGAGCCTGCGATAACACTGCCACCGGCACGCTGAGACCACATCCCTCCCCCAGATTTCTCAGTGTGCGCTGTGTTGCAGGGCTCTTTCTTTGAGAGATAACTGAATACCCTTTGCTAAAATTTGTTGAAATCCAGATGTAACTGATCTCTCCTCTTGCAAGCTGAGATCTTCTCCTGAAAGGTTCAAATCTAACATGTACAAATCCTAAATCCTGGCACAGCGCAGTAAACTTGGCAAGGATTGTCTGAATGCAATAACATTAGTGAAGGATTGCTCAAGTCCTATTTATTTTCTTCCTCTTTCAAATGGAATTTAATCCGAAGAATCCAAGAGTCCCCAATTTACACTCTTTCGTCTCAAGAGTGTGTTTATGTTATATGTATGTGCATGTTATATAGATGGTCTGCTGTTTGTGCACCCAAGAGAACAAAATAAATGCATTTGGTCTGCATATTTGACAGCCGCATGCAGAATGGAGGAACAAGTGCATTGTCTTTAGTTGCAAATCCAGCCCAATGGATTCTGTAAAATGGGAGCCTGGAAGGACGCTCATGAGTACATGTCAAGCTACCTAGAATACGGCCCTGCTTTCTGGATGAGGCAGTCTCAGAATTTCTGAAAATCAAGTAGTTTCACTGGATTCCTACCTATCAGAAACTAACTATAGGCTGTTGGCTTTAAAATCTGGACCTTGTAAGTCAGTTTTGCCTTTAAAATAGAACTTTAAAATAGATCTTGAAATGATCAAGATAAAGCCAAGCATTGACTTTGGTGTATATGGGCCACACTGGTGAGAGAAGAGCTGGGAAAGGGACAGTTACAGCGGTGTGAATGTCCTCATTAGATGGGGTAAGACTTCTGAAAGTCACCTATCCAGGAGGAAGTGCACTCGCATGCACTTATTAACCTGTCTGTGGGCTCGGCATTTGAGGTTTCGTAAATTGTAATACGCTTCACATTCTCTTTTGAAGTTTGATTGGAGCTAATTAAAACAATGAGAAGAAAAGTGATTTTATGCTGTATGTGTGTTCAAGGAAGATCATTGTTTTGAATCAAGAAAGCATAACTGCATTTATTTATTTCAGTGTTTGTCCAGTTGGAACTTGACACCCAAAGCCATTCATTGTGTTCTTACTTCTGCTATAGGTGTGGGGAGTTTGTGTGTGTTTTTTCTGTTTTTTCCCCCTTTATAAATATATGTATTCATCTTCTTTCAAACATCTGTCCTCTCTTCCTTTGGCAGAGGACAGTACTGCTGATCAGTACTTCTCAGCTCAGTAGCTGGCTTAAAATTGCCAAGAGAAGGTCAGCTCGGTGTTTCTCAACTGGAGCAGCTCTTACCTTCTTGCTAACAAGCTCTGTAAGGCAAAAGGAGAGCATCACACCCCAATCAAAGGAAAAGCTAAGCCAACGTAAGCTTTCAAAAAGCTAACCGTATTTTCAAGAGGTCACCAAAACGCAGGAGGCAGGTGAGCAGCAGGCGCTGGCCAAGCTTGCGTGCTCTCTGGAAGGGTGGCAAAGAGGCCCAGCTCCGGTCCACGGGGCTTCCCTGGGCCAGATGGCTGTGGCTGGGAGTGGGGCACCCCACCATGCTGTGGCTTTCTGAAAGCGCTGCCATGCCCATGGGGCAGGATGGGCATGACTGGGACAGGCGCAGGTACGCTGGCCCATGCGCAGTGTTGTCCAAAGTCCTTCTGGCTTTGATTGAGACATGCTAAAAAAGCGGCTTCCTGCCTCTTCTGGGGTGTTCAGGTAAAATACAACTTAAAATACATCCCAGGACACAGGATGCAAAGCTTCATGGTAGCTAACACCTCCCTCCAGCCGCTCTGCATTATGTGGGTGCAGAGTTGAGACGTGGGGATATTTACATAGCCACTCAGCACTTCAGCAAAGCTTTTCTCTCTTATATCTAAAATTTCCCCCGTGAATTTGGGCACTGCTGTCAGCCTTGCTCGTACACGATGTTCTGCTGCAGAAAACCATGCCTCCATCATGTTTTTCAAAAGGGATGTCGATTTGCCAAAACAAATGGAGGGGAGAGGCAATACCTCACTACTTTGTTTTGATTTTATGTAACCTTTACAATATCCTCTGACAATGTCTCCCAGATAAGTAGGTGGCATGCCAAAAAAATAGAATAGTTAAAACTTCTGATGATCTCATCTGATCTCTCTGCTTCAGACAAGGTGCTTTTTGATGGTTTACTAGACATGACATCAGAGTTTCCTGTTTCATTTCTTCAGCGTGCCGGGGAGAGCCAGCTGCCGTGGGGCCGGCAGCTACGGTGGCGAGCACCCCACTGAGGGGAACAGGGTCACCGCATGATCAGTGCTAGAGGCACAAGAAGTGCAAGTGACACCAACAAACCAGTGGATGAGTTGGACAAGGATGTGTGATGACATATCGGAGTCAGAAGGGCAAGTGATTTTTAAAATTCCCTCAACTTGCTTGAGCCTTGGCTTAGTTGCAAGTGCATGGGGAGCCCACTAGGCCCCAAGACTCCAGGTCTTCCTGCCACACAAACAATTTCCTCTCCTTGGTCTGAGAACAAGCGGTGGTGGAACCAGTTTCGTATCCTTACTCTCTTTGTTGGAAAAAAACTGCTTTCCTTTCAAAGCACGATTGTATACACTATGTACACGGGAAGCAGTGCAAACTAAAGGACTGCTGACTCAAAGGAGGCCTAAAAGCATGGGAGTTTGAGGATGGAGTGGCGGTGAAAGCCGAGCTGCATGGAGCTGCTTTGGACTTGTTCTTTCTGTGTCCTCTCCTGGGCATGGCGATGGCAGCCCATCTTCAGGGAGCAGCATGGTTAGGGGTTGCCACTTGCCGGAGCGCAGGTGAGATGCTACCTGGCAAAGGGAAACAGGTAAAAGCACTCAGTCATCTGTGATCATTTCTCTAACAAAAGGACTAGGTATTGTCAGCTGGTGCATAGCCTTGGGGTTATCTTCTTATCTAGACCTAGGCAGGAAACTATAAGATTTACAACTGGATGTAAGAAATAGCAATTGCCCACCTAATCTGCAGGCTGGGTTACTGCAATATATTCTCCTCAGGGTGTAACCCTAAGGGAGCTAAAATCAGCATGGCAGAGCAGCACATGCATGGGCTGTTGGCTGAGCAAGTTAGGATACTAAGAACATGGTATAGTAATGCTCTGGAGCTGATAAAAGCAAGGTGAAATAGAAAACTTCTGCCCAGAAAGCTCTGAGCAAGTAGTGGCCCTTTTGGCAGACTTGTTTGCACACCTAGAAAATGGCTGTGTTACTCTGCAAATCAGCAGGTGCAAACTCATCTCAGCTGAGGGGCTACACCTGGGGAGAGGGCTTTTCCTCGTATATAAGAGCAATATGAGGTCTTGTTCTTCTTGCTGCAGCCTGTATTGATCTCCTTTGGGGCTTGCTACAAGACTCGCAACTTTAAGCGCAGGATTTTCTTAGTTAGGATGTGTGCTGTATTCCTGTGTGGACTGTGGATCCTTCTCTTGCATTGGAGCTGCGTGGCATGTATTTGGTGAGTCTGGTAGGGTGATAGATGTTGTAGTACTGTGTGCTTTAACAAACATATTGATGATAAAAATGCCCTGTGAAGTGTGATCAAGCTCTAGGTGATTGCTATGAGAATTACATTTTTTTCTTTCTTGTTTGTGCCTGCCTGTGAGGCCTAATCAAGGTATTTACAATGAAGAATGCTTATTCTTTGTTTGGTGCCTAACTAGGTGTGCTCCTTGCCTAGGACTGGGGCTTTGAGGAGCTTTTATGATATAAATGGTGCATGCTTAAAACCTTGCTGTCTGTTCATGCTGAGAGGAGCTTGCTATCTTCTAGTGCCTTTTGGTTGCTGGGCTGCACTTAATAGGATGAGGATTTTCCTTTCTTTTCTTCCCCCCTTTTCCCCTTGAGCCACCAAGCTATCTGAGAAAGAAACTTATAACTAATGCTAGATGGAGTGGAAAGTGGGATGACTGCTTAGGTGTAGGGTTAGTGGGACATGTTTTGGCCTTGAAGAGTACTGGTGTAACTCTAAAAATCGTCACTGGTGAATCTCTGGGCTTCTAATTGCTCTGCATGAGAGTAGGAGCTGCCCTCCCCCACCAGCGTAGTGAGCATCTGCCTTGCTTGTGGCTGGAGTAAGGGCATAGCGCTGCTGAGCCCCCGCAGCATCCCTCTGGCTGGATTTCTTTTTTAGGACACTTGAGGAAAGGCCAGATTTTTTTTATACACACACACACATATACATACATATGTATACACAAGCTGTCTGGCAGTTCCTCATGTGGACTGTGCCCAAGGTGTTTGGGGCTGCGATCTTCCTGAGGATAACCCCATCTTGCTGCTTTGGCTTGCTAGTGAACAGACTGCACTGGGGCAAGCCTTGTGTATCTGCTCCCTGCACAGAACTTTATTTATCCAATAAATGGCTTTGCTTCCTTCAGTGTTGAAAGTTGCTGTTAAAGCAGCATCAGTCTTAGCTTAAGTTTCACTTGCTTTAAATTTGTGCAACTTGTTTTTTTTTCACCCTGGGATTGCTTTCCCACAGGATTTGTACAGCTTAGTGGAAAGCAATTTCTTTTTATGCTGCATGGGTTATATATGCTGCTGGTCAACAGTACAATGCTAATTGTTCAGCGCTGGAAGAAATATGCAGTGTAGAGGGGGAGTCCTTTGCCTGTGCTTTTCCAACCTCTTCTCGGATCCTTTAGAGAATAACTTATTTGCCTGCCTAGAAACCCTTAGTTGTGTATAAACTGAGAGCGGATCCCTACTGAGTGGTGAGGGAGGGGGGACGAAGGGACACTCTTTTTTCTTTTTTAACCTCCTCTGTAGTGATTTCTGTGAACTGCAGGTTCTTTCTGTTGTCAGCCTTGTGTCTCCAAATCATGTTTTGTGTGTTTTTGTATCTGTTTGATATTTAGTGTTTTGGGGAGATCCCAGCAGAAACGCTGGCATCTTTGCACCTGTGCGTTAACTCTGCAGAGCTGCGGAGGACAAGTTAGTGCTGCAGCTGCTGCGCTCCCTGGCTCGACCCTTTGGTCGAAATGCCGCTGGCAGCGCACAGGGAATGGCCCGGACCTCTTTGGTGTTATTTTCCAGCCCCAACTCTTCTGTTTAAATGCAGAAACAAAGTAAATGCTCAGGCATAAAGTGGTGTTAGGTATATTCTGTATTCTTGGGTTTTTATCCTCTTTTGGAGGTGAGCTTCCAGAAAAATCAGTGTAAGGCATGTTTTTTCTTATCTAATGTCTTTGTGGACCTCTCTGAAACACATGCCAATGTTTCCCAGCTGCCTTGCTTTCTCATGCCTATGAGCCCTGCCAAACGGTTTCCTAACGCGCCCTGTTAGGCTGCAGGGTCAGTTGCTGTTTTCTGCTGATAAACCAGACATTTAACCGCTTGGTTCCCCCCCACCGCGGCGGGATTAGCTGGTGGCTCTTTGCTCGGGCTCCGAGCCTCGGCATTGCCAGCACAGTCGCTCGCGAGGTTCGGCTTTAGAAAGGGGCACGTGCCACACTGAGCCGCGCTTGCTCTGCGACGAGCTGCCGCCGCGGCCCCCCTCGCCGCCGTCCTCCCCCCAAGGAAAAGGCTGCCCGCAGCCCCGGGAACGCTCCTGGCTTCCTGCGCCGCGCATCCGGGATCGGTGCGATTTGCATGCTTAAAGGGAATCCGCCAGCGAGCCGCGGACGCATCCGGGAGCCTGAATAGCTGGGTCGATCCAGCGCGAGAGCCGCCAGCACGGGGACGTGCGCCGCGGCTGCGGGAGGCAGCAGGGACCCGGCCATTTGTGCTGGGGTGTTTGCAATTCTGCCCTCCCACCGGCCGTGGCAGCTGGCCTCAGTGTAATCTGGCCCTTTTATTTTCTTGCTCTCATGGAAATGAGGCCATATAACAAGTGGAGGGCGGGTGAGAGGAAGGTGGTGGGGTGATGGTGCCATATGAAGTATACATAATAAAGGTGACACTGCTAAAGAGCCCATTTGCTGCAAGAAAAACTAAAGCCAGGTCCTTGGGAAGTGGATTGGGAATCTGCTTATGCCAGGTCTCCGGAAGGCTTTCTTCTGAAGCTGGTTTGAAAAACAAAATCAACAACAACAAAAAAGCTCTGTCCGGTTATCCACGGGACCTTGCTTGCTGATAAGAGCCATCTACCAGGACCAAATTAAAATGAGTGCTCCAGCCTTGCAGGCAGCATTCGATAAGCCCTGTTGGGAAAATTCCCCTTTCCAGTTTCTTGGTGCCTGGGAAAGCTGCTTTTAACTTGCAAAGAAGAAGAAAGAAAGAGAAAAAAGAAGAAAAGTTTGAATCACTGCACGGAGTCACTGGCCCCGCTGAGGGGGCTTTTTCTCTCTTCTTAAGAACAGACCACTCACAAAGCCAGATGGTTCCCGTCTGCTGGCTTTATTCAATGCGCTTCCTCCCGCAGACGGGAGCCCTTTTGCCCTCCTTCCCCCCTCCCTCTTTCAAGCAGCCACCACTGGGCCTTTCTGTTCCGCGCCTGGAAATAATCTTTTATTGCCCAGTTGTTCGGAAGTGACCTTTTGCCCTTGATTAGATAGCACCAGGCTCTATCACCGGATTGCTTTTGAGCTGGCAGTTGCTTTTTTGTGCTCGCTGATCCGGTGTCAGGGCGAACAATGCGAGGCTTTGCAAAATCCCAGCCCGCCAAGGCCTCGTGCGGGCCGGCTGGGGGCAGGGAGGCCCGGCCCCGTGGAAAGCAGCCTTGTGGACCGTGAGTAATTATACGAAAACATTTCCTTTAATAAACTGCAAAACAAATTGTGTGTGGTTTATTTGTTGCGTTTTTTTTTTTAGCGTGTATCCATGCTGCATGTTCCTCTCTGAGCCGTTAGCTGCTTGTCAACGGAGATGAGCCAAGGCTCTTCCCTCTCCGGCTTCTCCAGGGTCTCCATGCGTGGGTGTGCAGGCAGGTAAGCTGAAACCTGCCAAGGAACCAAGTGCCCCAAACCTGCCAGCTGCTGTTTGGGGGCTTTAAATCGCTTTTCTCACTGTCAAGGTGGCTGGAATGCTGCTTCTGTGGTGAGGTGCCTCCCTTTTCCAAAATATGGGTTTGGAGGCAGGAGGAGGAGGCTTTCCAGTTGCCTATAGATAGAAAAAAAAGTGTGTTCAAGGAAATTCTGTAAAATGTAGTAAGAAGAAAAATAGGGGTTTCTATGGAATTTTTTAAAGAGCCTCTAGCATACCAATCATATGCCCCTCTGTTATTTTTCTATTAGACATAAAATATATGGTGTCTACTCAGAGGAGTGAAAAACCATCTTTCATAAAGAAATAGATAAACTAGCTTCATGTTTAAGCTTAAAAAGCATCACCACAAACAAACCCTCCCTTCCCCCTGCTCCCAGCTCTCTGAGCTGACCTGGAGGTAGCAGGAGAAGAGCTGTTATCTGGTAGGTTGTTCAGTGATCCAAAAGCTCTCATCAAGACAAGTTTTTTTTTTTTTTTTTTTTTTTTTGAATTAGATTTTCATCATGTGCTCAAGATGGCCTAGTTCCAAGCAGTTTTAGTAAAATAAAAAACCTACATCTGGCTTCCAGTCCTGTAGAAGTTAAAGCAGCAATCACTTTTTTTTATATACTTAAAAATCCTGATGGAATTTTCCTATGGGAAATGTCACCCAATATGCAATTTTGTGGGCCCTATCTATAGGGGATAACTTGCTGATTTCCACAAGCCCTTTGTTACTGGTGTGCACTGTGCTGTGCTGCCCTTAAGTAATGATCTTTTACATGTATATTGGCTCTCCTGGACTTGCTGATTCATCATCGGCTTTTTAAACGGACTGTTGAGATGCCCCTTCTCTCTGCGAGGGCGTCTGTGTCAGCTCCCGGGGGCCTGGACCTAGCGGGGGTGGTGCTGGCTGAGGCTCCCCCCTCGTGGAGCTGGGGAGTGGGCTCTGCTCCTGGCTCCTGCCCCTTAAATGCAGTCCACCTACATAGAGAACAAAGGGCACCTAATGGCATTACTTGTTGTGCTAGATCATTTATTTGCTGTCTGAGGTGTAATGGTTCTCAACCTGCTTGATACTGCACATGAGAGAGTATGTGTATCTCTCTGCATATATGTGTATATATATATATATAAAAAAAAAAACCCTTGTGGGGCTTGGTGGTGCAGGTCCCCACTGCCTTAGGAAGGGCTGCATGAGGCAGGCGGGCACAGCAAAGCCAGAACTGCCTTTCCATCAGGCTGCCTGTTGGCAAACCCAGGTGCAACTTGCTTCTGCCAGAATTTTGCTGCTCAAAAGCCTTATCCTGTATGCCTTATCCTCAAAACAAGCATGTTAATCTCTCTTGTGGGTTGTTAAGACAAATTAGTGAAGGTGAAGTGGATACTGGGGTGAACAGCATCGCAGGAAAATTTGTGACGTAAATAGTTGTTCTGCCTTCAGAATAAGGTTTGTGTTGTATAATAAGACCTCATTGTGTGATGGAGTATGAAAAACTTCCTGTTAAATGTATATAATACAAGGCTGAGATACTATAGGAAAAAATGTATACCTGATCACCTAATCTAAGATTTAGAATGTGTTACATGTGATGCATACAGGTAGGTTGAATAAAGTTTGTACAATGTTAGTGTTGCTGTTTCTGAACTTGGGGGCATATTTTTTTTGCAGGTAATTGTACTCTTAGGGCATGAAGTCTTCTGCTTTTAAGTATAAATCACTTAAAATTAATGAAAAAATGTTCTTAAAATAAAGCAACTTTGAAGTGCTCTCAGTTAAGGTGCCAGTGTAACCAGGTAACTTTGGAAGATTGTGGCTTGGACCCAACACTGTCATGCCTTCTGCAGATGGAGGTGGGTAGTGTTTGGGCTGTGGGCGTGAAAACATGAGGCAGCCTGTGTTAATTTGAGGGGAAATAATTTTTATAAAGCTGATCAGTTGATGTGTGGAATAGTTCTTGCAGGTTTTTTCTTTACTCTAAGCTGTTCCCCAGGTGCAGCAATGATTGTATGTTATTGGAGTTCCCTTTTCATTCATTGCTTGTCTGATGCATCAAAATAGCTGTATGTGATAACTTGTTAGAAAGCCTTGGCTTTTGCATGTTGCTGGCTGACTTGGCAACACTGGCAATAGCTTATCTTGCATGCACTGAGTAAAAGTGTATGGACAGTGAATTTACTGCAGATATGGGGTCAGACTGCTGTGTCAGCATGGGTGGGAGATGGATGTAAGTTAAAGGCTGGGGATCTTTTGCGTCTCTGTATGAGATCTGAGCTACATTTGTGTGTTGGCTCTGTACCTGGTGTGGGCTTCTCAATGTGTAGTCTTTTAGTGGTTCCTCTTCAGATCCTGAGTTAGTCACTCAGGTCACTGGGACTTTTTCTTTAAAGATTCAGAGGTCTTTAAAGATTGAGCCATTACAGGCCAATGGTAAGATCAAGTTAGTTTTAGCTTGTGTATGCCCAGTATAAATGCTTAGCGATTTGTCATCACATATGTGAAAGCTGGTAGGTAACAGAAGACTTTGTGCGTGCAGGAGAATGAAGTGTTTTTTGTTGCTGTTGTAGTGTCACAGGGAGCACTGGGTGAGCCACACTCAGCAGCTGAAGGGGAGGACTGTGCACCGCACCTCTTGTACCACAGATGGGATGAGTGCTGGCTCCTGGAGGAGTTAGCTGCTTAAAGAGCAAGCGCTTTTGGGCTCTGGGTTATAAAGGCAAGTCTGGCAAGACTTGGCTTTAATTGGTTAGAAGCAACATAGGACTTCTGCAAATCTTGAGATGGGTGGGGAAAACTGTTGCTATGTTTATTTGCTGTGAGAGGATATTTAATTGCTGTGAGTGGATTTCCTCTTCTCTGTGTAGCAGTCTAAGGGTGGAAGAACAAGATGTTCTCAGATGTTTGGAAGAGGTCTCCTGTAGCAATAAGATCTTTAAACAAAATTACTTGAAAGCAGGAAGAAAAACATGTTGGGGAGCAATGGAAATGAAATGGAATGAAACAAATCACTGGTGAGTGAAGTAGGGACATTTGGGAAACAGTAAAGAGAAAGCTGTGAAGGTGAGCCTGTGCTGAGTGTAATGCTCCTTGTGTAGGAGCCTCTTGGTCAGTGTGGTCTCATATAAGCTTATGTGTTTAAGTGCAAGCATACTGTGAGTGGGAAGTTCCTCCCTTCTTCCCCTAGCCACTTCTGTTTTTTATGAAAGGATATACTAATATGAGAAACTAACACTTATGCTTGTAAGGACTTTAATCCTGTTGAAAACAGTCATCTCTGGAGTTACTTCCTAAATGAATGACTACATTATGTGATGGTATGACCACATTAGTGACTTTGGGTTTCCAGTGTGACCCTTTTTCAGTAGTTAAGTCTCAATGGTGGAGTAGCTGATGTTTGGCATGTGATGCTGGGACAGAAACTCTGTAGTTTTTTAGTTAAACTTCTTGAAACAAACTCTTAAAAATCCAGGGCTAGAGAACTTGGAAGTTCTCTGAGTATAGGCTAGAAGCAGATGTATTAACTGTAGCTTCTGAGGCTAGAAGAAACCATTCAGTTAACACAGGCCATAAAACTTCTCTTGTTACTGCCTGCACCATACTCGTATCTTTGGCTAATAGATGGAGTAATGATTGCTTCTTTGGCTTTTTCTCCCCCATGCCTGTTTTTGGTCTTAAAGAATTTAAATCTTAAACTATTTTAGATTGGAAAACCTCAAAGTAGTAGTTCAGGTTTAAATTGTTTTTCTGTAGTATTTAATTTCTGCAAGTCTTGGATACTTTTGTGATGAGAACAGTCAAAGGAAAACTCATGCTAGCAAATTTATTTTGTTTCCACTTGTTATCTTCTGTGCAGGTTCAGTGATAGTAGTGTGATAGTTGATAATCAGCCAGATTTGACAGAAGTTGATAATAGTAGAAGAAATATCAGAGTAAGTGATGACTTTATCAAATGGAAAAAGTGTACTCCAGTATCAGGCAATGTACTATATCCAGTTCTCATCGTCCTATATAGGAACCCACGTATGTGTAATAAAGGGCTATTTCCGCTTACTAATGTCTCTGCCACAATTAGCAGCCAATAAGATGTCTGTAACTGTTTGTAATGTTTTTCGCTATCTGTGCACGTTTCCAGATTTTTTTCCGCAGATAGTGACAAGTCTGTACCCACTGAATTCATCTCGTGGGCCACTAGGCTGGGCTGCAGCCTCCTGCTCTCACGGTATGCCCTCACAAAAAGGGTCTTGAATGTATGTCAGCACTCCTAGCTGCAGTGTAGTTGAGGCGTGAGCTAGCCAAAGCTTCAGCAGGCTAACCACAGCAGAGCGGACTCTGATGTGGGCTATCTTGCTTTGCCACTGTGATAATTTACTTGCAGAGCAAGTCATCTTCTAATCCACAGCAACAGATGGTCACTCTGTGCCCTGCATCAAGGCTTAGATCCTTCATAAGGTGAATTGCCTCTTCCCAAGAGGGAAGAGGCACTTCACTTCCCTTTGGTGCTTGCTTGCAGTTGTCATTCCTGTCTTGCTGCTTCCTGATGGCATATGGAGTCACCCACTCTTGTTTTGGGACATGCTCAACATGTGCTTCCTTTTATGCCTCCAGCACAGCAGCCTTGGCACAAGCTTTACTTGGCCAAACCTCCTGATGAACTTGTGCCACTGTGTGCTACCTGGCTCTACCATTTCTCTGGAGAGCCTCAAGCCATGTTTCTTAGGATGGAAAATACCAAGTCTTGGGCTGTCTTGGGGATGGGCTGCTGGTTGTGGCTGTGGGCTGCTCTTTCTCCTTGGCTGGAAAGGGCACCTAGAAACTTGCTTGTGCTTGGGTGGAAACGATTTTAGCTGGACCACTAATTCCTCTTTTCACATTTGTCTCTGTGACTTATTCCCTGCTTGTCCCTGTACATCCAAGCCCATTTTCACCTCAGATATATTATAATTTGGGCCCAGCCCTGATGCCTTTGGCTTGACAATGCTTGGCGCTGCCATACTGCTTGAATTAGTCCTGCCAGCTTTAGCCCAGGGCAACTCTACCGTAGTGATACACCCTGTGGTTATCCAGCATTCAGGAAATGGCTGTGGATCTAATTGGGAAGCTTAAGGGAAGTGTGGGATTAATTATTTTTTCAACTATGCGGACTTCAAATACTATTCTCATTGATGGTTTGTTTGGTTCATTTTTTATCTTGCAGTACTTTAGGGAGGCTGAATATGAGACAGTGTTCTTTGCTTGTTTGAAATGTTTTGTCTTCAGGAATCTTTATAACTTTTTGCGATGTTAAAATCTGAATAAGTTGCCTGGAAAAAATAGCAAAATACTAAGACCTTCCAAACCTAGGCTGCATACAGTAGAAAAAGCTTTAAAGATAATACCTGAAATAACTTCACAAGCTTCAGGATATGCATGCATATCGTGGGAGACAGGAAATGAGTTAATTCTCTATATTTCTAACTTGTTCCTTCCTTCTGCAGCACTATTTGCCTGGGAAGACAATGATTCTCTTTCAGGCTTGTTTCTTCCCTTTGAAAGAACTGGGATTTAGTCAATGGGACTATTTACATGCACAACATGAAGCATATGCAGAAGTGCTTTCAGGATTGTGGCCTTTTATTATTGCTGAAGCATTGCTGTTTTCCGGTTTCAGATGAACTTGTCATTTTAGAATTTGTAATAAACAAAGTCACTGCAGGCAAATACTTTGCCTTAAGAAAATTAGGCAAGGTTTAAGGAGTTTTGCAGATGTTAGACTTTTTTTATTTTATTTTTTCTGAACTGGAAAAATGTGAAGTGTTGTCCTTTAAAATAATGTTAAAGCACAAACCTATGGAAATACAATGGGTGATGTTAAACTTGGGGTAAAATCAGCTGTTAGCTGTAATCAAAATAAAAGTTAGTTAAAATAAGACTTTTGGAGGTGATGGGTTTCCTCTATTTAGTTTATGTAGCTTTGGCTTATTTTCATGTCTATGTATGGAGGCTATTACAAATACTGCAGTGCACTTTTAATCGTTTGCTGTATGGTTTAGTTTGCTATGTAAAACAGCAGCAAAAGCTTGATAACCAAAGTATCATTCCCCTTCTCTGCTGTTCAGCCTAATATCTTTGATTTTCTTGTTTGGGCAGATTAACCAAGGCACTTTCATTCTGTCTATTTTGATGACTACAAAAGACAACAGCTGTGACAGGAAACTTGCTTATCAAGATGCATGGTAGAAGTAGCTGTAACTGCAAGCTGATGTTGCAGTGTCTGGGAGCAGCTAGATGTCAGTCACTTAGTGCTCTTCATCTCTTAAAGCTCCTTGAGGTGGAGAAAGCTTTGTTTTAAAGCTATTTTCCATATAAACTTCTGCTTACAACTATTGTACTTTAACTGCACTGGGTATTCAGACAGGATTTTTCAGTGGGTAAAAATTCAAGCATAGGGTAGGCTCAAAATTACTGGCTTCATAGATGTCACAGTAAGTTTCCTCTTTTAGATCTCCCTCTGCCTATAGCACCCCCTCACCTCCCACTGCAAAACACAAAGCCATTCCCAGTAAAGCCAAGAAATCCCTCTGTCCTGACTCTATGCTCATTCCCACAAGTAAGGGCTCTATGGTCTGCTCCTTGTGCAACACTGAGTGCTTTTTGAAGGCTAAACAAATAACAAGCCTATCAAAATAAACCAATATAAATGGTAGCAAATAAAAGAGGAACACAATAATATTGTGCTCCATTGCCTGACTGTTTCTATGAAGTCAGCCCTTAATGTTATTGCCTTTATGAGATTTACATAAATTAGTCATCACGTTTTATCATTTTCCTTTTACATATGTATGCCTATTAGATGTGTGTGAAAAAATGTCGTGAGTATCAGAGGTCTATTTGCATTAGAATTTCCAGTGGAAATGTCAAGTATGACCTTTCCCTTGTCCGGGTGGCTAATCCCATTTGAAATTCCTGCCATGCTCCTACGGAGGGTCAGGGCGCTTGTGAATTGAGCCGCTGCACCTGCTGCAGCCCTCTGCTCCTCCTCTTCCTCCCTGAGCCCGGCCGGCTGGAGCCAACAGCCTGCAGACCCAGGCCCGGCCCGGCCTTGGCTCGCTGTGACCCGTGCCCGAGTTCTGGACAGAAATGCTTTGTGCTTTTGTTCTAATTGTCGTGTTGCTTTGGGAGGACTTAAAGCGAAAGCACAGCATACAGATGAATGGTGACTGATTACTCAAAATAGAGGAATAGTGATTAGGAACTGAAGTTCTAGGACAGAAAATGGATGTTTTGCTCTTCTTGAAAGAAAAAGGCAGGAATACAGAAGCCTGCAGGCTCATCATGCCTCCTAGGCATATTGGATAGGAGATATGCCTTTTATAAGGGTGACTTTGATTTTTCCCAATAGAAAACCCAATCTGGATACTGTAAGTGGGTGCAAAGAGGCAGGACAACCAGATGTACACTGCTCCTCAAAGACGATGCTAAAATAAACTAACCCTGTTTTGTTATTGTGTGATTGTGTTGACGACTTCCCATTGCAGGAAACACTTGGATATTAACAGGAAAAGTGATCTTAGATTATAACATTGCTATACCTATCATGGTGACTTAATCCCATCATATGATGAGGGATTTTAGAAATAAAATTTCCTGTAGCTTATGAGAGAGAATTTTATAACCTTGCTTATCTCTAATTACATTTGATTATTTTTTAGATGTATGTTTATTAAATATTTACATTGGGAAATAACCATCAGAGATTAAGTTCTTATTTCCTGTAGTAATGTGGATATTATCAGTTTATGGCTCCTTTCTGAACCAGCCCTCAGTCCGGTAGTTTTCTACCAAGCTGGAGCTGTTTGGGCAAGAACAAGAACCACTGGTGCCTTTGTAATCAGTTCCTGACATTAGAGATAGTAGGCTAGTTCCCAAGTCTACTTGTTATATAGTTTGATTAAAGCCCCAAACCAAGAAAGTGGAAATGCCATACTTGTCCCTAATTCTGCTGCCAGAGATTGCTTTGTGAGCTCTAGAGGATAAGGATTAAAAATGGGTTAAACTTTGTGGCCATCTATGAAATAAGAACAATAGCCCATAATACCTGGAGGAGGCTTGACCTGGGAAAACTATTGGACAAAAAAACAAAACAAAAAAAAAAAAAAAAAAAACCCTAAAAAATATTCAGTGGTAGCCTGTACACTACAGGCTAGTTTTGACCAGTGATCACTATGAACATGTGCTGTAGGAGCTCCCTGTCCTAAGAGCATGACTTGTCAGCCTCCCTGATCCTCTGAGCAGGGGGCCCAAATCTTTGCATCTCTTGTGTTTGGCAGTGAGGGGAGGTGCTCGAGTGGTTTGGGGCGGGGGATGACCTTGGTTTTCTGCAGTGGGCATGGGCAGTGTGGCGAGACTGGATGTGGTCCCAGCAGCTCCTGCTGCTCTTCAGCCCTCCCAGCTTGGATGGGGTGGTAATGCCTGCAGGATATTATGTAGGGCGCTGGGCTCCCAGGGACCTTACCTCTTTCTGTGGCACAGAGCAGCCTGATGCTGTGGCTCTTCAACAGCTTTCAATACACAGTTTAAATTGTACTGTAGTGTGGAAAGCCAGTAGGCTTAAATCATTGCATGATGGCAGGATTTTAGTTCTGTATGACAAAAATAGGCCACTAAATCAACTGAATTGTTCTTTCCTTTTCAGTATGAGAGGACCCCCTCCCCTCAGAATGACTGAAATGGCTCCCAATGCCTCTTACTGTTCCCAGGGACATGGTATAACCATTTGTCTTACAGTAAGTGTTTTGGAGGATGATTAGCATTCTGTTTTGAGCATAACCTTCAGCTCTTCCTGAGGAAGTGAGCTGTACTGACAAATGAAACATGTTTATCTGTTGATTCTTAAAAAAAAAACATAATAAGAAATAAGAAATCTGTTTTAACTGGAAGGTGACTCAGTATGTGACAGGTGGGATGCTGGTTACGTATTTTCCTTAAGGAGTGGTAAAAGATGATGGGAACAAATCTGTCATGTCCTACCAGGGTGTGCATGTGGGTAATGTGAATAAATGTATTACAAACATGGAGATTGACTTTTTAATGTGCTTCTAAACCACAGGGGTTAATGCTGAGGTCTTTAGGTACCCACCTACCCCAGTGCTCTTTGCTAAAATAGGATATGCAAAAACTGATTTCAGTTTTTGTTCAGTGAAACTGTATAGTTTCAGTGAACTACTATGCAAGTGAGCATGATCAAGTCCACGGAGTGCAATCCTTGAATATTCCTTGTGGAAAAAGACATCTTTCAGGCAGTCTGTTTTTTCTCTCTCTCTCTCCCCCCCCCTTTTATTTTTTTTTTACAGAACATATTATTGAAATGACTAGTTACTGTCTCCTAACATTAGTTTTACAGTAAAGAGCACTGCCTGCCTCTCTGGGGAGTAGTAAAGCCTGCTGCCAACAGAGCACCTGTAGGAAAGTCTGAGAAGACTGGATACAGCAATTCCCTTTCTTCCCTCCCCACTGAAGTCTAGAAGTCTAGATGTGTTATAATTTGTAATTTGTATCATCTGCTACACAGGCCATAGGGTGAAAACAATCACCTTAACTGTGTGTGCTGGGAGGCCATAGCTACATTAAAACTTCAGGAAAATTAGGAAGTCATAATTTTTTTTAAGCCTACCACCTGCTTATCACTTAATTTTCCAGCTCTTCCCATGGCTTTCTGATACTAAGACAAAAAAGAGGAAATGATTCTTAAAGGCATGTAAGAGGCATTTACCCTGTGTATCCAGTAGTGGCAGTGCCTACTGTCCCAGTTACTTTCTTAGACTCCTTATAACCAGCTCTGGGTTATTCTGTTATTCTGTACTAAACCACTCTCATGGGAGGACATTGACACCAATTACAGCAATCATCTTTGTTCTTTGCTTGCTTGATCCCTGTGGTGGGCTCATCCTGCTACTTGGTGATTCTTATGAGCTATTAAGAGTTCTTGTGTTGGACAGGTAGTTTCAGCCATCTGGGTTGATGCAGAGTGCTCTCCTTTGGCCTTAAACCTTCTGCAGGAGCCTTCCTGCAATTCTAACTTTCCTTTAACTGAGCATGCTTCCTTACACAGGAAGTACAACTCCTCCTGTGAGGAATTAGATGCTTTTCTGTGCTGCATGTTGCATCTTTTCCAGGCCCTGTGCTAACATAAAGGAACTGAATTTTTAACTCTATGGAAAAAAAAAAAAAATCAGTGCAACCTTATGAGGTAGCAACCAGAGCCTCTGTAATAAAACCTTTCTGTTTATTAATGGCTTCCTGTAGCTTTCTCAGGCTATGATGCAAGCTGAAAACAGACTTTTTCCAAGATAACCATTTCCAGTGGCATGAACTACTCAGGTTAAAATTTTAAATTAGAACAGAAATGCTCTTTAATGTTGCATTACTAATAAAAGCTTAGCAATATGCCAATTAAGTGGTGGGAGCATGACACAAAATGATTGTATTTAAGGAAAACAGAAGATAAGCTAGGACTATAAACAATCTTTATACTATAGAGACTGAGGAGAAAGAACTTAATATTCTAAGGCATATTATTATATTTGAGCCACACTTATGCCTTTCCCTCCTACCCCCTGCATTACCTTTAGACTGCTTTGCCAACTTCTGCTTTACACCACTGAAGTATATCTGAAATGGCCAGGTGCAGTTCTCCAGGTTGGGGAATTTTCTCTTGGTATACTGATGGCATAACCTCCCTCATGAATTTTTTGATAGCCATTATTTGAGGAAATAAGAGGGCTACTGGTTTGCTGTTGTGCTCTGGCTATTATCAGAACTTGTTTAGGCCTTCTCAAACATCTGAAAACAGACTTGTCTCTGTTAGCTAACTCCAAACAGTTGCTGAGGTGCTGAGCAACAGATGTCATAAATGACTTTGGCAATCTGATCTATAGCATAAGTGTGCATTGAGTAGACTTGAGGTGTAGTCCATTGCCTGCATGACTCCTTTTGATAAATATGGGCCAAATCTCCTGCTGGTATGTGAGATCACTGTGAGACTCCCTGCATCTAGGGGGAAAAAACCAACAGTTTTGACCTCAAAAGGGATAAGGCCTAATCTGTTAATTCCATTTTCCAGATGGAGAGACTGAAATGGTCCTTGAAGTCACAGCAGACAGCTGGTGGCAAATACCTGTTTAGTAGCACAGGTTCTTTCTCCATTTGTTTCTCAAACTAGCAGGCAATAAGTTTGTTCTGGCATAGCACCATGCTCCAACTCTGTCCAGGCAAGCAAGCCTTTGGGCTGCATAGGGCTTACTCGTGTTCTAAATGTCTTTGGATTAGTGCATTTTGGGTCAGTACCTTGTTGAAGGTCTACAAAATATCTCTTATTTGGGTTAATGAGCACTCTCACACTTCCAGAATTTAGGGCCAAAGTTGCTCCGACACAAAGTACTTGAGAAATGGTGCTAAGTGCTAGATAAAATAAATATTAAATTGCTTGACAAGTAGGTTTTTTAAAGTTTCTGTATTTTATATTACTGTGATTTCAAACATATGTGGTTATAAGCTTATCAGATTTCCAAAAATGAACTTTCTATAAAAATCACACTGGGCCCCTCAGCTGTGTTTTCCTCTATTATTTATAGACAAATTGAAAACAAATGTTCCTTTTTTCAAAAACAAAAAGCACAATGAAATGGAAACAGCTGTCAGAATGTGCTTTTCCTCCAAAAGTCATCTGCAATGCAAAGTAAATCAGAGATTTCCTTTAATCTGAAGTACATTCCCATTTAATGGTGGTTTCAGTGACAATTCAAGCAGAAGCCAAAGGGAAAAGTGTCAAGACTGTTGCAACGGGCTGTAAAGGGTGGTCTGTCTAAAAATAAGTCCCAGTTAAATGTCCTCCATGAAATGAACAGGAGTTCTTTTTATTTTTGGTCTGCAACTGGGTTTTGTTTCTGGGTAGATATAACTTTTGGATTTTGAGTCAAAATATGCAGCTCAAGGAAGTGTGAGGCAAAAAGATTGCACAAACCTATCAGTAGGGCCTTGCTGAAAGTGGCTTAATTCTTCCTCTTTCTTTCTCTCTCCACCTCCCTCAGCAGAGAAGGATATAAAAACTTACTGACAGTGCCCTTGCTTCTTTCCCTCCTATTTCATCCTATGACACATCCTGACTAAGCTAATGAGCCTGTTCTCATGAATAAGGCCTGTTGCAAGATCCGGCATACTGTTAGTGCTCCTTGTGTGTTGCCTCACTGAAGCAGGACGCTGTTCTTCCTATTTTGCTATATTTTCTCTGAAACTATGGCAAAGCACTTGGCAAAAAAAAAAAAAAAAAAAGCTCAAAGGCCCTTTCTTGTACACCACAGCTGTGCAGTATTATCCTCTTACAAGATGTGTGAAGAGGATGTCTTGTTTATTAGAAGAACAGATACATAAAATCAAGGGGTTGATACATCTTGGTCCAAATTCATGCCTATATGAGTTAGCTGGAGTGAGGTGGCGCTCCCCCCCACTTCCATTTTTTTAATGAGCACTGTGATTAATAAGTAGGGACTAATGATTGTGGAAAAATGCTAAACCTATTCTCTAGGTATAGTGCCTGTATACAGGAAGGTCTTCTACCTCTCTGAGTGTGACTATAGTGAGTCGGTTCAGGAGGTCTCTTGAAATTAAATATCTTACATTTGTTCACCGTTGCCACTTGTGTTCCTCGTGCTGGAGCCATTAAACTCAGAGGAGAAGATGCTGGCAGCAGTCACACAGGCTTTCCTGAGGCACAGTGAGGGGTAAGAGGCAATTCACTGGCATCTGTGCGTGCTCATTTTCCAGGGTTGTCACCAAAGCAAGAGCCCAGCAGCATTGCTCCCAGGCATATGTTTAGACTGCGCCTCGGCCTTGCGTTGCAGTGGCACCCAGGCACCTAGCTACTTTTTTCCACACTCCTCTGCCTTACTTCACCAGTCTTTTGGTTCTTGTAGGCAGGAAACTTGGGTGAGCAGGGCAGAAGGGATGCCAAAAGGGCAGACGATGCAGGATGTGGTATGGGGGTAAGGACTGCAGAGCACACTGTGGCAGCACCTACTTTTTTCTGCTTGGATATAACCTATCTACAGCAGCCTCCCTTGGGCTCCCTTAGTGCCTGTGAGAAGGATGTAAAATTGAGAGAAAGGTAATAGTGAAGGGGAGGGCTGTACCGCAGCATAGCATGCGTGGCTTAAAAAACCAATCCCATTCAAACAAAAATGTGCCTTACAGTGATTGAATGCAAGCTTACACATACATGAAAAAGTAGTATAAACTTTGAATTCTGAATGGGAGCTACAGGCCACAAAATGTGTGTGTGGGGGAAAAGGATTTAAGTCTCAGAAAGGACAAAAGTGTTAATGTAGTTCTTAAGTACAAACAGCACAGCAGTGAGGTGGGATAAACAGCACTGGTGAGGCTGGCACTGGAGCACAACACACCTTCAACTTGCCTGTGGTTTTAAGAGGATAATAAAAGACTGAAGAGTGCAACAAAGCCTAAAAGCTAGCTTGAACACTCGAGTCTTTCATATATGTGTGTGTGTGTGTGCATATATATATGTATATCAAAGCTGTATTTATATATATATATAAAGAATTCTTGATCTCTCTACATATATATTTGTCTATTTAGTTTATCAAGAAAATGGTTGAGCGACTTGATTACAGTGCTTAAGCACTTTTGTGGAGAGGGAAATATGTACCAAAGGGCTGTAATTTAGCAGGTGAAGCCACTGAAGCCACAAGACTGAATTTGAAACCATAAAACTCTCAAAGGTTAGGCATGTATCTTTAGGGGTGAGGTTTAAAATGACTGAGCAAAGTGGTAATTTCTCCAGCTCTTGATATGTCACATCAGGACTGCATACCTTCTTGAAAGAGGTGCCTAAATCAGATACAAGCTACTGGGATGAGCAGAGTTAACTGCTTGAGATTAAACGGCCTGTTGTATGGACCATCAGATCTTCGGTGCCATAATGGTCTTGTTTTGCTTTGAACTCCATGAATCTACAAAATAAAGCAACTTTTATGCTGGGTCATTGGTTCCTGTAATAGATAGCAGCTTTATGCGAGATCAGCTCATATCAGAACAGGTCCATAGAGCAAGCTGAGGTCATCCTTAGACAATGCTAAAAGGGAAAGGCAATTGTTATATAACTTCTTGCTATATCACAAGACTCGGTGTAATTCTTCCGGGGTAGTTCCTGTTGGAAAAGATCCAGTTTGAACTTTTACTTCTGACTCTGAAGTTGAACAGTCAACCTTCTATTAGCAAACAAATTCATCTTGCATCTGCATGTATGTGTAGTAAAGCAAAGTGCTTATTTTTTACTATGGTTACCTCTTATAACAGTACAGCCTTTTATAAAATAAGCATACATATAAAATCTATGATAGCAGATGAAATACCTTGTTCAAGTTACTCCTGTGCATATCTGCCTGCAGACAATCTTCTGTGAGCCTGCTGAGAACAGCAATTGTACATAAGGTAGTAAAAGGTAGCAAGACCAGCCTTTACAATGGTGGTGGTGGGGGGGGCTAGAAATCAAGATGATGGATGAGTGCTTTGATACTGTAGAATGTAGTTAAATTTCTGAAAGTTGAAGCAGCATCAGTGAAAAAAAAAATCAACCCTATTACTTTTCATTTAAACTAATGGGTGTATTGCTTACAAGATGTCTCAATTTCTGAGTTACAGAGGATTCAGGAAGAGCTGACTTTTAAAACCATCCTGCTGGTTAGATTGTTTTGTATGCTTTACAACCTGCCCCAGCTACCATGCATCTGCTTCTCAGGTGGCCAGCTCTTCATCCCATATCCCAAATGGCACTGTGCATCCGCCGCACAGAACTGACAGAAATTCAATAGCAGATGTGCAGGTGGGGGGTAGTAGGAAGAACCCTGACATTCTCTTATGTTGTTTTTAATAGTGCTTTTCTATTTTTTTTCTTTAAGTGGCTACAGCCACTTACACTTTGACTGCTTCCTGTACTATTTGCTCCACTTTCAAAGCATCCCTCGTGTTGTTTTGCAGTAGCAGAGAACTTGCAGCTCTTTGTCAACCTAGTTTCCAAGCTCTTTCAAAGTGGGGCATCCTCCAGTGAAATCAATATAGCTGCATTTTCCCAATGCCTTTGAAATGCATTGATGGGATGTGCTGGATCTCCCCCTTCATACAGGGCTGAACAGGACTGGTCTGAAATCATGATTGCTAGCCAGGTCACCAAAGTGACTAAAATAATATGCAAGAGTCATATATGATAATATATGACTTAATGTTTTGGAGATAGAAGAACTTGACTCAGGTGATGAAGACCCTTCAAGCTAACTAATGCTCTGGAATTAGTTCATGTCATAGGTACAGGGAACTGTGAAATCTCTTAACTTGAAAAATATCTGCCATATTCTAAGATTGCCCTGGGTTACTGTTGGAGACAAGCTGGTGGACACAACTGAACGCTTGTTCTGGTGCAGTATGGCAAATCCCATTTTCCTCCAAAGAAAAAAGAATCAGAATTGGAATTCAAGACTTCCAAATCCTTGAGCATGCATGTGCCTGTATATGCTTTTGAGTGTATTTACATATTTATTTCAAGGCACACATGTATGCATCTATGTTCTTATGTTTACATAAATGTTCACTTCTGCACATTTATTTCATTTTTTTTATTACTTGATAAAATGATCAAGTAATTGAGAGGTGTGCAATCCTTGTGTGGGGCTAAAATCTTCAGTTACCTAGAAGAAAGACTGCATCTTTAATTGAACTGAGTAAATCCTTGTAATGCATTTTGTTTTCTCTATTCTTTAATGTCGTCACTTTTGTAGGCATTTTCAGGTATTGTACTTATAAACTTTAAAATATTGTGCAAGAACCCAGTATCTCTTAACTAGAGAAGTTGTTTTACCACCTTTTGTGTTTTGTTTTGAATCTCACCAGCAGAAAAAACACAGTTAATGGTGATGTTTGGACTAAAATATCCATTAGAGCAGTGCTACTGTGTGGTATATGCTCTGCAGCCATTACTTTCAGAAATCACTTAGTTTAGGGCACTTCCTTGTGACTTTTCTCTCAAACACACCCTATTAACAATGCACTTTGTCTCAGACTGTATTGCAGCTGATGATAAACAGATGGGTCTTGGTTACAGAATGAATATGAGAGAGCTGTTGGAGCATGGTATGGTTCATATTCCCAACCAGCTGCCTCGAGCTCCTGTGCTCTTGAAACCCTGCTAAACAGCAAAGGCTTCTAATTAGGTTACAGGGTGAGGGTCTCTTTCTGCCCATATATCACTTCTCTAAGTCAAGACTTGCATCAAGTTTTCAAGAAGAAAAAGGCACTACCTCAACAAACTATCTTCAGAACAACCTGAAAAAATGTTGTGTGAAACTTAGTCCTTGGGGAAGAAGGGAAGAAAGGGAGAGAGGGAATAATGATAGTGGTAATGAAAATCCCCTGGCATCTCCCATAAAAACCTTGCCTGGCATGCTGATCATTCCTTTCCAGGTTTGAGATTGAAACCCTACTCAGAATAGATCGTAGCAAACCATAGACATAGTGGCTTTCAGCCCTGTATCAGATGCTTAACATTGATTGTATGCCATTAAGTGGTGATCTCTGTTTGAATTGCCTTTTTAAAGGGGTAATCTGCTTTCATGTTAAAGCTTTCTTGTGGAGAAAAGGTCTAATGCTATAAATAGAACTATCGTGAGCGTAAGTTTAGTTGTGTGAAATTATGTGCTGTGATGTTATCAAAAGACCATTGAAATCAGTAGGAAAAACATTTTCATTTGACCTAACATATTGGACTGCTAGAGTGAAGTCTTAGAATCACCGAATTAGTGGCAAAGCACCTGTCAATTCTTTGGAGAAGGATTTTGTCCTTGCATCTTAATATCTTAGCTATCGTTGCCGTTAATGTTTTGGGTATTGAGATCATGCAAAACTGACTCAACTGGCTGCCTTCTGGTGCTCTTTTGAGCACTTTACTTGTAATCTGGTTTTGAAGAAAGGCATAACAATAATCTGTATTTTATCAGTCTCTTCCTTTTCAGATATGAGTTGTAACACGCATCTCTTGTAAAACTCAGACTCTTGACTTACTGTCAATTTTGTTTTAATGTGGACACATTGAAACTGAGCGAAGATGTGTATATTTTGCATCGAAATTGTATTTTTCTTTGCAGACCAATTCTACTGGCCTTTTGGTTGCAGCTGGAAGTTTTTGCAGGCCTAAACAAGGCAAGTCTCCCAAGACTTAATTCCTTATGCGGAGCTTGGAGGAGGAGGCATGAAGCTTGGCAGAGGAGATTTGTAAAAACCTATCCCAGGAAGGAAGGAATTCTGCATTTGTATCCCTGGATACATTTTTATCATGTAGCCAGAAAACTATGTTCCATTTGTTTTAACTTTTTTTTCAAAATGCAATGCAAAATTTTGCATTTCATAGCAATGCCAAAAACTTGCTTGATAATGAATTGATTTTTTTTTCTTCGCAAAATTGCAGTCATCCGCAGCCAGCTACTGAAATACCATGTAGAGAAGGTGATTATTTTTGCCTGTGGCACTCCAATTTGGACTCTCCTAGAGCCGAATGCTGTACAAACACAGAGTAAAAATCACTTTTCCCAAGAGTGACTGGCACCTGTGTCTTAAACCCGTTTTAGAAAATACGAATCCTGAGGAAGAAGGTGTTCCCATAGTGCCAGGTTTATATCCCCCAGCCTGCAGTCCCTCAGAGCGACGGAGAAAAGTGACCCCGCGCTGGCAGCAGCCGCAGCGGTCATCGCGTACGGGCGCTAGCGCTGTGCGCTGAGCACAATGTGGATCCTGCAGTTGCCCATGGGCAGGCAATTCCTTGCACACCTTGGCTAGGAAAACGGTACGTGGCCATAGAAAGGCCCTCACCCCCCAACCTTGCATCAGGGTACCCATGGTGGGGAGACGGGGCTTCTCTACGAACATGGCAAAACACAAAACCACTGTGCGGCAGACTTGAATTTTAACGAGTGGCCTGTGATTGGGAAGCCCTCAGCGTTACTGGAGACAACCACTTCCAAAGCCTTCAGGCCCCCTCGGAGAGGGCGCCGACGGGCGAGAGGGGGAGGAGGAGCCGCTGCTCTCCTCTGCCACTAGCTGCCGGGCTGCGCGGAAGCCGTTGGCGGCCGTTGGGGGCAGGGCAACCGTTAGGGGCGCTGGCGGCCGCGGCGCCATTTGCATGTCAATGAGCCTCGGTGCCCCCTCGCCGGCCGAGCTCGCGGGAGGGAAGGGGGAGGGATGGGGTGGCCGCAGCCTGCTCGGTAGGGCCGTGGCGGAGAGGGGTGCATGGCGCAGGGCACCTCCTCGCTCTGAGCGATGGAGCTGTGCCTTTTTGGCCGAGATGCAGCAACGCGCTCCCCAGAGCGCCTCTCCGTGGCCTCCTGCCTGGGAGGCAGGAGCAGATTCACCCCTGCGATGTGTCTCAAAGCGTTCATTTGAGAGTGCTTCATTTCATAAGCCATGAACGGCAGTGGTGTCCTTTAGGCTAACTTCAGGGCTGGCAGCTGTCTCCATCCCCTGGCAAGGCTCTTCCCACAGGCTGGGGCCAAGTGCCTGTGGCGCCTCACGGAGAGACGGGGAGGTTGTGAGGGGTGGAAAGGGCTCCCCTCGGGCCTGTTGGTGATGGCAGCCTTCCGGCAAGGATGGCATCCTGTAGCTGTTCCGAGTGGGCAAGGTGCCACTGGGGATTCGGTTAGCAGCATGTTGGGGAAAGTTAAAACAGCGTGCCTTGGGATATCCTCACAGGAGGGAGCAGGGAGAGACTGGCTGGGGCTGCTGGAGCCTTTGCTGTGTTAACAGACTTAATGAACTAAGCATTTGGGTCATTTCCACTCCCTGGAGATGTGCTTGGAGCCATGCTGATAACCCTCACGTCCCCACCAGCAAATAAACCCTCTGATTCCCCTAAATGTTGGTTCACATCCTCCAATTCGGCCTGAAATGGGGTCAGTCAGCTGTCAGCAAGTGACCTGTTTTCCCAGCTGTTGCTGAGTGCACTTAGCCATGAGGAAGCCTGGATTTGTGCTGTGTCCCTCCTGTCCTACCCCTAAAAAGCATTAATAAATGAAATAAAACAGATGTTTTTGAATGAAACTGTTTAGCTGAGGAATCTTGTATCTTGTTCAATAGTATTTTAACCCCAAAGTGTTAGAGCTAAAGTCACTGTAAAAATCACAGAAACTAATTCTGGAAGGTGATGTGCTTTGCCAGTGTTTTTGTTCCCTGTAGACAGATTCAGAGGTTAGATAAATCTAGGTTTAGATAACCATTTAAAAATATCCGACTGCTAACGTATTTTGCAATGGTTAAGGACTGATTTTGGGGGGAGGGATGGATGAGCAGCTGTTTAAAAACAGGATTTCACAATTTCTTTGAAAATCAGATAGTTTCAATTAAATCTTTTCTTATCTGGATAGCTGATTTGCTGGAGACTTAGCTATGTTTTTTCCACTAAGGACTTTCATCCTAACAAGGCAAATCAATGTTGCACACAGGAATGAGGTATGCTTCCTAACTGGTTACCTAAAGAACCTGCTGCATCCATATAGCTTCACCCTCCCCCTTTCTTTTCTAAATCCTGTTGGTCTCTTAAATCACAAACTGTCAGTTTTGTGATGTTTTCACTAATATGCTTTTTGAGCTGTTTTTGGAAAACCATGTTAAAACCTTATAAATATATTTCTTCCTCACCTTGACGATGATACCTTACTGGGTTGGGACTGAATATATTCAAACACGGACTGATCATGCGTTTTTATTGAAGCATTAGAAGTAACTGCAAAATCTTTCTTGGCAGTGTTTTTTTGGTTTTTTTTCTACACTCGTTTAATAACTTTCACTAACTTAGATTTTTAAGAAGAGTTACTGATATAGAAAAATAGGATGCTGTTTCTTTTTAAGATTGGAGAAATTAGTTATTTTCTGTATCCCTTTATTGATGGAACATATTCATATACAGAAAAATACTTTTTTTTTTGACTTCATACCTCTTTCCTAATATGTTATTTTTTTCTTACGCAACAGTACTCTTACATTATGCTGTGTGATACAGAGATTTCAGTGGCTGGCTTTTACCTTGAGAGTGCAAAAGTCGCATATGCAGCTGTCCCAACTCTCAGAATAATAACACCTTTATGCTCCAGTGCTATTTGTCTGTAAGCATTGACACCAAACCCCTGGGATGGGACTGCACAAAGGGTTTACAAGTGGGATGTTCTGGTAGCAGTTAATCATAGCCAACATGGAGCTCAGGAGGAAGAGGAAATGATTTTATGACTGAAGTGAAAAGAACAATGAACCAGGACTGGGGAGAGGAGTTGTCATGTGTGGGATCCTAGGGCTTTTGGTGTGCTTGCAGGAAACAGGCTGCATGCATCATGAGGGGCACCCACAAACACACTCGGGGCTTTCAGAAATGTATTTAGGTCACTGACACTTTGAAAGCGTTACACATTTTGACCCTAAAGGCTGTAACAAAGGCATGTATACTCAAAGTGAAGGCTAGCATTCATCCGTGGCTGCTCTTATTGTATCCACAGGAATTTCAGATCACTGAAGGATGTTAGCAATTATGTGCTGAAATAACTACATACAATGGGATGAGGTAAGGAAAGCATTTCAGCCTTGAATTTGAATTTCTTTTAGTTTTTGTCAGTTTTCTGCCAACACCTCTTGCAATACTTGGTGTGTCTCTGGGGCCATCCTATATTGTTTGGTACAGGAAATCCAAGGGATAAAAGTTCAACAACAAGAGCCTGAATTGCATGTATGGATGTGACCTTTTCTTTGGCACAAGCCACTCAATGCATGGGACAGTCTTACTGCTGAAGGCATTTCATGGATGTGATATGGTTTTCCTCTTTCGGCATAGTGGCCTTTATAGCAGTATTGTTCTGGATTTTTCAGGCTGGGGAGAATTAGCCTCTGTGTTGCTTGACTTCTACAAAATACTGAGCCCAAGTGTTCTGTGAAGAGATCCTTGCACGTAGCCTTGTTATGTTCCCCTTGTTCCATGTCATTTTTTTTTGCCTTGTGATTTCCAAAGGGCCAAATGTAGAGCTAGATGATCCTCATATCTAGGCCACCGAGCAGGCTGGAGCAAGGAGGAGGTATTCTTTTGAAGCTGTGGAACAACTTTGGAGATGCTCCCCAAAAGCTAACTGGAGCCCTGTGGCAGATGAAGCTTTGTAAGGCCCTTGTGCTGTCACTCTCTGCTTTATGAGGAGTCTGATTCCCACTTTGCCTTGTAGCAGTGTTGCATCAGTTCCGCTGCAGCGCAACCTTCTCCTGCTGCAGAGCAGTGGACTAAGCCTGATGCTAAATTGTCTCTGAATGACAGACACTTGCAGAAAACCCCATTCAGACTTCCTTTCTTAAAAGTCAACATGCATGCTATGAGAGCCTGGAGTCTGAGTTTTAGTCAGAATAGTTAATCAAAATGTTTGCCATCTATTGTGTGAGCTTCTTCACAGTTTATGCATTTATCTTTCAAACATCTGCAAAACAGCATGGCTTGGATAGGTTTCTGTTACTACTCTGAGTCTCCATTGGCTCTTGAGAATGAGTGAAGAGGAGCCAGACAACATAAAGGGCAGGCAATCAAAGCTTTTGACTCTCAGATCCTTGCAGATGGGCCTTCTGATGAAATGACTAACAACTGTTGCCAGGTCAGCAAGTAGCAACCACCAGGCACCTGTATTTATTTAACTTCCATTTTGTCAGATAGCTAAAACTGCAAGAGTATAAAAACAAGTTATGGAATATAAGTCACAAGGCTTCCTCTGATCTCACTAACACAAGTGTAAAATGAGTCATTTGAGAGTGGTTGTTAATACTGTTCTGCTAGTGTAAAAGCAGTGGAAGCAAAGGTGGGATCAGGCCTATATGAAGAGTCTATCGTCCTGTGTATCTGAAATACCTTTGTCAGATTCAGCATGAAGTCTTCTGGGGGCATGTATTGTAACATGTCAGAGGGAGGAAAGATTTTTAGAAGTAGCCTGTGGTAATCATAAGAAAAAAAATCAGTGACTATTTTCCACTTTTACAGTTAAATTCACAGGATGCTCAGTCATTTAAAAATGAGAGTATCTGTGGTCAGGGTCCCACAGCCACTTCAGTGTGCCCTTGATGAGACTTTGGGCACTACTTTTTCTGACCTTGCAAGCTGCCTGCTGGCTGTTGTGTTGCTGGATGCCTTGCGCTGCAAGTCACATACCTCGGAGCCTGACTTCCACAAATGCTCACAGGTGGTGGTTGCCAGCGGCACCGCAGGAGTTTCATTGCTCCTTCGTTGTGGGAAGGAAGCAAGCTGACTATGTAGCTGTGTCCCAGGTTGACCTAGTGACGCTGGCTTAAGTAGCTCCTGCTGTCTTGCTTCCTTTCACGGGTGCAGGCTCCGATTGCCCAGTAGCTGCTGCGCCAACCTGCTGCCAATTGCCTCATGAAGCCCTGGCACAGGAAGTACACTTTAATTGCTCATGGGCCATATGTGGCTAGCCTTACTCTATCTACCTTGTTCCCTTGCTTTTCTTGAAGGCAAATATCCAACTTGTGTGATGCCGAATATTGGCTTGTATCGGAAGGAATTACAATGTGCTTTGTGAGTCTGGTTGCTTCTGCTTTGAGTGTTTTTGGAAGATGGGTACTTGACTATTCCTGAAAAGCAGAAAGCTCTTCTGTGTCTGTAGACGGGTGTCTGAATAATGGAAGAAGACTATAGACTGTATAAGTCTATAGTTATTTCTGTATGTATTGCTCTGCGACATTGCAGCTAATGTTTTACCTGCATGCTTTTGGGTGACCAGAGTGACATTTTTCACTAAATAACATCCCCATCATGTACATGATATGGCTTGTTGACATAGGGTAAAATCACAAACTAAACTTACTCAAGTATTAGAAGTAACATCACTACAGTACTGTGAAGCTTGCTGTACTTGCAGTTTAATGATTTAGAGATATACATATAAATTTACATATAGTGTTACAAATACACATATGCGAACAAATATATTATTTTTCTGATAATGGATAACTGGTTAGCACAGAGTTCTGCTAAACTTACTCTTCCTTCTTTTCTCTGTGTACCTGTGACAATCTGATGGCTTAAAAAGGCTTGAACATAGCTTGCTGAAAGTGCATTTTTTTGGTCACTTCTATCCATCTCTCTTTAGTCTCCAAGTACAGTGCAGAGGAGATCTGGCTGATTTAGATACTTCAAGCTTATGAAATTAGACTGGATTGAATAAGGGCGTGCATGGTAAACATAGCACTTGAAAGTTTACTAACTGTTTTTCCCGAGCAATGGTCTTACAGAGGGACTGCAATTCAGATTGACTCCAAGTTTTCAGTGTTGGAATTATTTAAATATTTAACTCCACAGTATTACTGACTTAGGCTATTGGGTATCATCTAGCTTCAAGCTAAATAAAATTTTATTTTGCAAGGACTACCACGAAAAGAGGCAAAATCCAGAGGAGCTAGAGGAGGCTGTGGCCTGTGGTGTTATTACCAAAAGCAAGAATGATCTTGTCTTTCCCCGGTTTCTAAGTTATTGAGTTGATTCACAGTGGCTTGTTTTCAGTCATCTCCTGCAGGGAGAGATCCAAGATGTGAATTTTGACAAATGGAAGAGCACTGAACAGTGTGTTACATTTTTCTATCTCGTGATCATGAAATTAAAATGCTGGTTTTGCTCAGAGGCTAGAACTAAGGTTAACTGTGAATTTGCAGCCTGTTGTAGATTAAAAAGAAAATATCAAATTTACTTTTGTATTAAGCTCACATTTACAAAATGAATTTCCTTTTTTGTTAATCAGGAAGAGGATTTTTTTCTTTTTTTATCCAAGAAAAAATGGTGAGGCCAATTTTGATTAGATTTTACTAAAACAAGCAGACAAACTGACCCTGCTCACTGATGGATTATAGATCTCTGCACAGTTTCACTCAGGATTTTTTATCCTCGCAAAATAAAGTCTGATCTTTGCCTTTAGGCATAAATTTTGGCAATATTGTCACACAGCATTTACTAGAAATTCAATGCTGGCAGTGGAGAGTTGCAAAAAGGTGTACCAACCTGGCCAGTAATTCCAGACTTTCATTCCCAGGAAATGTTAGGAAAACAACCTTAGCATAGGACCTACTGGCTGAAAATGAGAATATAGATACAGTCTAAGTTCAGCTCTTCAGGAAATAAATACGCTGTATGTTATGAGGTACGACTGAAAGAAGTATCTCACCATCCTGTTGTTTGTTCATGATGCTTTAATCAATTATATTGATCAAAAGTAACGAGCAAATATACAAATCAAAGCCTTCAGATGAATCTGCCTATACTTTTGAACATGTGAGCAAAGAACAAGAGAAGGCCTGAGACTGGGAGAATAAGACTGGTATAGTAAATGGCTGGCTTTTTAGTTGTTGCCTGTATGAAATTTGCTAATGTTCTGCAAAGAGCTGACTTGCCCTTGTTTTCAGAAAAAAACGTATTTGCTCGTCACAAATAAATGCGTGAAGGTGGTTGACGAAGTTTGTTTTATTTTGCACTGTGCAGTTCCTGTAGCTCTCAAGAATTCAGTGAGAAAGAGAACAAGGAGGACAGATGGTCTCCTTGACTGTGAGTGAAAGGAGATGGCTTTTTAAGACTAGTCTGAGACAATTAGTATGTTCCTTAGTGTAAAGGAAGAAATGTGAAAACCTGTCTTGTGTATTTGAGTGTGGCTATCGTTCTGATGTCCTTCCTCATCATAAACTGCAATAACCCTGACCAGGATCAGAGCACATATTACACCACTTATAATAAAGGTGTTGAAACTCTTTCTGCAACAGTTTTTCCAAGCTGGTAACTAGGGGTGTTTTGACTGACTCAGCAGCATTACAGGTTAACTGACAGCACTGCACACTGCTTGCACGTACTGTGCCTAAAACGTTACGGCAGAGCCCTTTGCTTACAGCTTGGTGGACATGCAGAGGACAGAGAAGTGTTAGGCACATAAACTGGAATCTCTGTCATTTATACTTATCTTCAGTGTTGCTGAAATGCTGCGCTGCTGCTTGATGTTTTGCACGGAATAATGTGAACTTTGCTGCCCTCCTCTTATTGCTGATTAGATGACAGTGTTTCCTTTACTTTGCCATTAACTAATGTTACCTCAGACAGCTGGTTAACAAAATAATTTGCCACACATGCTTCCACTTTCCATGTCGTGGGCATTTGCTGGTTTTGCAAAATGTTTTCTGTTTGTCAAGCTGCTCTGCCTGGAAATGTTTTGCCTGCTCAAATTTTTTAGGCTCATACCTAAAGGACTTGTTACTAGGTAACAGAGTTCCATTTGCCGATTGCCCACTATTTCCTTCTCACCATATTACAGGCCTGATTATTAACATTTAGTTCAGAGAAATTGCTGTCATTATGTGAAGTAACTTCCTTTAGAGGTTACTCATTAACCTTAGGTATTTTACTGTGCGATTATAATTGCCAAATGCCATAGGCATGGAAAACCTTTGAACTCCTCAAGGTATTAGTGTATGGGAGAAAGGGTATCAGCTGTGATCCCCCCCCCCCAGTTATTTTTCCTTTTGACAATGTTTTTGTTCCATTCCTCTTAGTGTGCTTTGTAGCACAGAAGCCCACCAAACTGCCTGAGAAAGCCCCCTACTGAAATTCCTGTGTCACCCTTTATAGAGCAGAGGCAGCCCTAGTGAGCTCAGTGGAGTTGCAGTACTCATTGCCTTCTTACTAGGGCAAGTAAGAACAGAATTTGATCTCTTGACCTTGCGTGAAAAGTGACATAATTGGGAAGCTAGTAGTCTTGTGTGCTATGTCCATGCTATTGTGTACAATATTTCAGTGTTTAGGATGGCTCTTCCATTTTTTTTTTGGGGGGAGATTCTCAGTTGACTCTAGTGATATATATTGGGTTCAAGGACTGGAAATCTGCAGGAAGAGAACACCATTCCCCTTGCTTCTTTCACTCTCTGCACAAAAGGAATCAGCCGCATACCGCAGTGTTTTTTTTTCTCAGGGCAGCATGTGTTCTCTGGAAAAAAATCTTACAAAATGTATTTGTCCTTCTCCCCTAAACCCACTCCTCCTTTGGAAGTGCATCCACATTCTTGGTAACTTGATTCCTCTGACAGGATAGAGCAAGCTGCTGTAGCTGTAGTGTAAGCCTGCGTTGCCAGGTGACTTCAGTGAGGACATATATATCATATTCAGGAAATTAGGGGACAAGTGAGATATACATTGTGCTTAAACAGAATTAAAAAAAAATCAGTCTCTAGGCATGTTTTATGTGGAGTCAGATCTAGTTTTGACAGTAGGAAATGAAAAGTTGTGGTGGTCAAGGAAACTTTAATCTGATAAAATCTTCTGAAATACAACAATAGAATAATTTGTGCCTTAAATTAAAAAGGGGGGGGGGGGAAGCAGAGGACTCATTTGTTAATGCCACCATCAAGTCAGAGTAGGGGAGTACAAGAAGATCATAGCTGAGCAACTCCTATCAAGCCCTCACTATAAAACTGGTTACCTGCTCCCCTCAGTCCTTTCAGTCTCAGTATGGATTTTTTTTCAAGGGAAAGGGAAAAGGAAAGTTTTGTACTTGCATGCTGCATACTACAGTCTCCACAGCTAAAGTGCAAGTCATTATCTTAAGAGCTGTAATAATGAAAAGAACCTTAATAGCTACAGTTTCTGGTGTGGCCTAACTCTTCTTCCCTTCCACCCCCCAGTGGTTTTTTGTTCCTTTTTTTCATCCTCCAGAACAAAGCTTGTTCCAGATTTCAGTGGATTTTCTTATTTGGTGATGTGTTGGCTGTGACTTCCCAACTACTATGAGTTGCAGTGAGCTAACCCAGTAGAATTTTGTGTTGATATCTAGTATTAACTGCTGAGATAAATTCAGTGATCCATGAAGTCCAAGTAGAGTAGAAGGTGGGTAACACCTGAAAACTTTTTTCAACAAAAATGTGCTTCATTGAATTCTTGTTTATCACTTAACTTACTCACCTACAACTTCAGGTCTGATCCATGAGATACATAATTTAGCACTGTGGGAATAACTCAGTTTTTGCTTTGTGGGTTTATCGTTAATAAACAAACCCATGTCATTAAGTACAAAGTACTAATGTAGTTTAAAAACAAACAAACACCAAACCAGCATTAACTACTTAAAGCCATTGAGAATACATCACCTATAGAAATTATTTGTGTGCAAAATGAAAGTTATTGGCAAAACCTCCTAACTATGATAGAGCCCTCAGTGAAATTAAAAGCTTATCAGATACTTCCATATACGATATCAAAGATTTTAGATTGTACACAATACAAAAGCACACTCCAAACCAGCTGTTGAAGAAAATGCATGAAGAAGAATTGGGGAAGCAAGGAGATCACATGGTTAACGCCTGAGATAGGAGGCATGTTACTGCCAGCTGTGGCATGTTCTGTGCATTCAAGACAGTCAGTAAATGCCTCAAACCATTTATTTATTTATATTTTTGAAGTGTCTAAACTTGTCTTTCCTATGCTATATGGACATTACAAAATACTTAGTCTTATTTTGGTATATGACATTGTTTTGTTTGAGATGATACATCACAGAATAACATCTAGTATCATAGACTAGGAATCTAGTGTTTTCTACAGAAACATCTGTAATAGTTCAGATGTTACACTTTTTCACATACTGAGTTTGCAAGTGCAGAGGAAGCAGTGATTTATTTTTAGACCAAGATTAGACTGCATGCCTAATGCACAGTAAATTGACATCCTATTGATGTTGTGGCAAATTTCAGCTAAATAATGACTATTAGGTTTGCCTGAAAGACAGTGTAATGAGGAAGAACCTCTCTTACAGCAACCTCTATTATAACCCTGCTGACAAAGAGAGGCTAAGAGCACAGCCTAAATGGTGCTGTCCTTACAACATACAGTAACAGGCTGAAATGGTTATAAACACCTTTTTATTTTCACAAGGTCAGGATTTGTGCCTTTGCAAGTTTCACTGGGAATATGATTTATTGATCTGGAATCTCTACAGAAACATCTGGTTTAGTGGATTACTTCCTGATACAAGTTTGTTTCTGAAAGTGAAATACATACTAGTTTCACAAAAAGGAGAGCAAAGCTGTATCAACTGACCACCGGGAAGGTTGTATTTAAACTTACTGGAAAAAGAGAAAAATGTGTTTTTGGTACTTGCTAAGATATTTATTCTTTTGCCTTTTTTTTCCTTAAATCTTTTATTTTTGTTGATCCTGATGTGGCCTCTGCAGTAAGGAAAAATGGAACCTTTGCTCAGTAGTTGTAGACCTGACTGATGGTATATTGCTTACTAGGCTAGTAGGAAGAGTGGTTATATCTAACTTCAGGATGATCTTGGTGGAGGAGTAAATTTAGATATACTTAGAGCAGAAGTTGGTGTGTGGTAGGGGCAAAAAGACCAAGACAGATGAATGGAGAAACTGGATACCTTGCGAAAAAGTACTTGCTATATGCTGATGTATTTCTTCTCACTGTCCTTTCCCTGCCTTTTTTGAGCCTACATACAAAAGCAGTGCAGTCATTCCCCCTCCCCCTGGGGACTAGGAAGAAGAAAGGAGGAAATTGGGGTCTCCTTTAAAAGAAAAAAAGAAAGTATGGAAATGATTGTTACACTTCCTGATTTATGCAGGGTCAAGAAACATGGTGGGGGATGAGTGTTAACATTCAATTTGCTGCATTGTGCCCACAGCACTCGCTTTCTGTGCTATTTCTTCCCTTCAAATGCAAAGTGGGATCTGTTGTTTATGATTAAATGTGTGATGAGCTGTGTGCCCTTAGAAAATTGCAAAATATTCTCTCACCACACCTCCATTTACCTTACTTTCCCTTGCCCAATGTAGAAGCTGTGAATCTGTGGGGATTTGCCACTTCCTTCTAGAATCACCTGTGCTGTGGCTTAAATAAAAGCTTGTTTCTTCAGCTGTCTGACTTTGGAGTTTATCTGACTCAGGTTGACCCCTTAGTTTTATAATGAGCTAGTTTATTTGCTTGCACAAATTGGGTTTTCTTAGACAGAAGTATAACAGACTGTAAAGAGGCCAATCTTTTGATCATTTCACCTCCGGAAGGGGGAAACTACAATGCCTTTCTGCACTCACTGGGCACTCTCTGGGTTGTTAATATTATTAAGTTACTGTTCCTGAGCGCCTTGGATATTTTTTTAATACCATATTGTAAAGTCTGAAAAGTGTTGTTTCTACTGTTTATATTAGAAGTACTGATAGCATTTACAGGCTAATTACTTTTCTGTTCACAGAAAACCCAGAGTTTTTGCTTAGCAACCAGTCTGACTGTTTCTAATTCTTCTTTAAATATATCTTTGCACCTATAGTCATGCATACAGAGAACCACAGGACAGAATCCTGGAAGAAAAAAGGAGTAAACAGTTTGTGAAAATGGTGCCAGTTTTTTCCTCGATGGGACTCAAACCTCTAACATAGCCCAAGAAAGCTGGACGTGATGTGCCAAAATATCTTTTTAATAAACAACACAGGCAGTAGGAAATAATACTAGTCAGGGCTTGTTTTTCTGGCTCGGGGCCTCATTCCAACCTGTTGCAACCAGCTATTGAACGTCTATGGGGACACCCCCGTACAAGAGGCCCCATGGAGGAAAGGAACTTTTACATTTCTGTTTGACTGGGATCCTTGCCAGTGGCTAAGTTCAAAGTGCAGTTTCCAGTAATTTGCTGTTACTACTCTGTGTGTTTGATAGGCCAGGAGAGAAGCATGCAACCCGAAGTAATGTTTCCTGATTTCTGTCATTTCTCAAGACATGAATGGAGGTTGCTGAGGCACTAAAGCTCAAAAAGGTTTTCCTGACTCCAACACCTCTGCTTTCCTTTTCTCCTTTTGTGTAGCCTCCTTCCCTCCCCCCATCTCCTCCCTTAGATCACTTCCCCTGCTGTTGTCAGTTCCGTATTTGGATGAAATTCATATCGATTGTTTCCCTATGCAAACACTCTGTGGCTGTTCTTATGCAACCAGAAAAATCCTATTGATTTTCTGAGCGTGAGGGTTATTTAGATTGATATACACTTCTGTAGCAGTGATAACAATTCCGTCTCCCTTTACAATTACAGTTAACCTTTTTGTTTTGGGGAGAGGAATACCAATAAGTTTCTTTAACCCTGTAAACTTTAAGAAGGTAAGTATAGGAAGAGGCCAGCGGAATAGCTACTGTTGTCTCTAATATATGCAGTTGTAGACCATGTGTATGCTGTTCTGGCTGTAGAAGAAGCATCATCTATAATTAAGATTATATAAGCATTCCTATTGTAATTTTTTGTTTTTGGCTTTTCAAAACTTGCCTCTTTTGGGCTGGTATTTTCCCAGCTTGCTCTTGCCATGTGACAATTTTGGTTTTCCCAAGCAGGAACCCAAATGTTTCAGAAGGTTGAGGAGGTGGACCAGCTTACCTGTTTGAAAAAAGCGCTTGAAATTTTTGAAAAATAGATCCAAAGTCAAAATGATCTTTAGGTAGAAAGTTACCTGGATATAACCATCAAAGAAGGAAAAGGCTTTTGGTGAACACTTCTTATTACTGAGTAATCTGAGCAAAAGATAATGTCCACGTGTTGCAAAAGAGGCAGAGCTGAGGTTATGAGGGGAGCCTAAATGCATAAGATCCTGATTCTCTTTTTTAAGGCTCAAGTATGCAGAGTTCAGATATGCATGGGTGTGGGGGTATTAGTTCAGCTACCTACAAAAGCAGAGTAGCAGCAAATTTAAAGGTGCAGTACTTAGTTTAAACTATTCCTCCTACAGGAAAGTAAATGCTTGCATGAAAAAAGTTAAGTACTGATGTGTGCTGCTTTTATTCCATTCAAACTGTCATCTCACCTCTGTTTGAAAACCAAATAAAATTCCTTTGACTCTACTATATACCTAGAGTTTTCAAATAAATAAGCAAGCAAATACCTTTTTTTCCCTAGAGTGCACTGACAGGTGTTCACACAATTTCTAGCACTCATGAGGTTTTAATCATTAAACTAAACAGTTCCTTGAAAGCCTAGGAATTTGGAGTTAATTTTGATCTTTATGCTTGCACTGATCACTTCATAACCAATCCAATATATCCACTGTGGTGACATATGTGGGCCTGTCTAAATAGCAAGCTGAAGGAAGCAGTGTGAACATATTTTTGAGCTGAATGTTTCAAGTACTGTGATTGGAACTGCATTATTCATGATTAATGCCTTCTTTCCAGTGTTTAGGCAAAAATTCCTTGGCGAGGGGGGGAGGGGGACTGTAGGAGAAAAGCATTGAGTAGCAAATAAACACAAGATCATCTACAGTAGCAATTAATTTGCCTGTGAGCATAGTGCATCACTGGCACCAGGGTGCTTGTCATATGGCAGGCAGCTGTGTTCAGCCCACCCCTTTAACCAGTTGTAGTGCATTAGCCTCCCTCCATTTTGATTTTTGGCCAGAAGGATATGAGTGGAATGGAAGGGAGAAAACCCACAACTTGGTCCATGATTTTTTTTTTTAATTGTGTGTGAGAATAATTCAAGAAAGGCTGGCTGCACAAATTTGCTAAAACCACAATCTCCTGTGGTAACAAAACCTCTGGCTACATTACAAGCACTGTGAAGTGATTAAAGAATGTCGGGTTGCTCTATGAGGCCAAACAGCAGGTAAACAAAAGAACATTCAAATGAAATAACTCCTCATAAACCCAAAGGATTCTAGCAGACTTTCTGCAGCTGCGTTGCTAAGTAGCTTCCTGGCCAAGAGAAGCACCAAAGATGTTACGCTGAATATTCGTAATGGGATACTGGCACTGAAGTTGCAACCTAACTATTGAAAAGGATGCAGGGCTTATGAGATCTTTTCCATAGGAAATTTTGAAACAGTCCTTTGTGTCTTCCCTGTTGATGTGTGAAACTAAAATAATATTCAGGAGACATTCTTTGGTTTCCCTGAGATTTGTTTGAATATAAATTGTGCAGAGGGGGCTGGTTTTGCACTTTGAGGTCACCCACAGAAAACAAGAAATCGTGAAAGAAGGAATGCGTCCTGTCGTTCACTGTAATGATAAGCGTTAAAATCATTCAATGATCTGTAAAGTTCAGTGCGAGTTCTGCTCAAATAATGAAATTTAGAAGAACAGAGCAATTGTCACAGTAGATCAGATCAAAGGTTATTGTGACTAAATATCCCGTCTCCAGCAGGGGCCAGTGAGAGAGGGATTGGGAAAGAGCATAAGAAAAGGGGTATATATGTGAAATGATCTTTCCCCTGCTATATCTTTTCAGCTTCTGACAAAGAGTTGTATAGCAGCTTCCTAGTTTGAGGTTTGCATTCAGACTATTGTGCTTAATAGCTGCTGCTGGATATAACCTTCATTCATTTCTCTAATCTCCATTTGAACTTATGTGGTCTTTTGCCTCCATGGCACCGAGTTCTACGTTGTAGTAGTTATGTGACAAAGCACTTCCCTTTGTCTCTGCTTTTAAATTGCAGCTTATTTAAAAGCAAGTTCCTCTGGCTTCCTTTACTGGATACAGAAAGTAAGCCCCCCCACCTCTTTTTCTTTCTTTCTTTCTTTCTTCTTCTTCTTCTTCTTCTTTTTTTAAGCTACTTTTATTCTATTTCTTAATTTTCTAGACTTTGAATTTATCTTCTCTTAGCCAGCTGGTGTGTCCTAATATATTTAGTTTCTCTTGGTCCAGAAGCTCCCCATTACTTTCCACACTACTTTTTCTCTACCATTTTATAGCTCTACTGTATTCTTTAAGAGATGCACCATGTGGCGATGAATGCAGCACTGTAGTCAAAGGGCTCTGATGTGGAACCCATGGTGTGTAACCACATCAGGTTGCTTGTATGAGCAAGTGCTTATGGAGTAGAGCAAAGGTTGTGCTAAGTGGCTGGAGGAGACTGGAACTGGTATGGTCAAGCTTTGTATGTGTGGCGTCAGAACAAGACAAAGCTGCACAAATGATATAATCCACAAATCAGACAGCCTTAAATGTGGAGCAAATTCAGAATTCTTCATAATCTAAAATGTACTTGTCCTTTGTTATTATTTGCATGAGAAGATTTCTGCCTGCAATTGCTGATAGCTCTTAAAAAGTGGTAGATGGGGATATATGCTTGACTTCTCTCAAACCCTTGACTTCATTGAGCGTGGAAGGCCCCTAGCACTTCACTAACAGCCATTCACACATGCCTTGTAACGCAGCAAAAATTCAAGCGGTTCTATTTTGTAGCAATGTTACAAATCAATAATTTGGGCTTGAATTGTTCTCGTTATAGTCAGCCCAGTGTTGAAGACATGGAATATATCTGCCCTCCCCTTGCTGTCCTGCGTAGTGAGTCCAGACCCATTGCCTGTAGGGAGCTGAGGAAGTGAAAGGAAGGGAGTGTCATCCCTTTGGGAGCTGTTACAGCATTCACTTCCCCTCTTCTCATTCCTGGGGGGATTCCAACAGGTCCTTGCCAAGCTATTCCAAGGACAGAGCACTTACACCCTACCAGCTAATCGAGGCTGTTCCTGAAGGCTTTATTTTAGCATCTGGACTTCAGTAACTTTTTTGAGCCTAGTTTTGTGCTGAGGATTATTGTGAATTTAGCCCCAAACCATTTCTTGAGTTGCATATCCAAAGTAAGCACTCTTAGCAAAACCCAAGTGCCTTATGCATTTTAGTCAGTGCTAGGAGCAGTTTGGCTGTTCAGCTAGTTCTTCATGTGCTGAAAGAAAGAGCTGTTGTGTTTCGAGCTAATTCTGGAGTTTTGAGGTATCTCCTATAATGTCCCCAATTATGTTAATCGTGATCAGTTTGATACCAATGAGACTCAGGTGCAGAAAGATGGAGGACTGAGTTCTTATAAGGTGACAAATGTGTGCTCCCCCGTATTTGTGTAGTATTGTAATATTTGTTGTTTGAAATGCAGCTGTGTGTAATATCTGCTCGGATTACCTTTTAGAATTTGTTCCTGGGTCTGCTAAATAAATCAGAGCAAGGCAAGAATTTATCTAGTCTCCTCGTAAAGCACATAAACCTAATTCTTCTGCTACCTAAGTCATTCTAATAGTCAGGGTGTTAGAAGAATTTTGTTTGCATCCTCTATATTATCTTAGTAGTTACACTGGAGGAAAGTGTGGGGATGGGAGGAGCCAGGTAAGAAAGAAGAGGGTAGCTATTTGAATTGAGGGAAGGAGGACAGGATTTCTCTCTCCTCTCTCATTCTGTCAGTCCAGCCTGAGGACTTACATGAAGAAGCTTTAATTCTTTCACAATTTGGTAGAATCAAGCAGGACTGAACTAGTCCAGAAGCTAAATTGCTTTGTGGGCATCAACATAGTTTCCCTCACGCTGAGGTTGAGCATTCTGGCATTATGCAGGAGATAGATATACTAACAGGAAAAAGTTTCTTTCCCTCCCTCTGCCCATCTTGCTTTTGCCCTTTATGCTCTAGATTTTATGAAGAAAGTGACTGTTCTTTCTCTTCGGTGTTCTTTTGGTGTGTATTGTACTTGAACCAAAAGATTTCTAAGTGAAGAAGACAGATTACTTGTTTTGCAGTGTGCATGTCAGAAGAAGTGAAGAGCAATGGATCTAAACCATTTAATAGCTATTACACATTTTAATGCATAGGTGCAGTGAAAGCTGCAGCTAGCATGGGTGGCTTTTTTGGCAGTTGCTCATATAACCCCCCCCCCCCAAAAAAAAAAAAAAAAAAAAGGCAAACGGCCATGCCAGCAGGTAGGAAGACAAGTAGCATTACTTGCCTGATAGGGTGAACAATTAATGATCAGGTGCTGAACCTGAGAATTAAAACAACACTGACCTCAAGAGGGAGAACACTTTGAAGTGGCTTTTACAGCAGGGTCGTTAATGGAATGTGCAGGTTCACGGAAGACAATTTAATGTTGGCTGGCTGCAATCCCTTTGTCACAACCCCCTGTGTTGTCTGACACACAAGCCTGTGGACATCAAACTAAGTAGGAAAGCTTTCTGAATGGTCTCTGTCATTTGTCACCCCTTCTAGGGAGAAGATGCTGTTGATGACTACAAATCTGCGGGGAGGAGTGAGACAATAATTTGGTGATGCATATATGTGATATATTGTTATTGCTTGAAAAGTAGAAGAATAGCTATTAGCAAATGATTCCTCAAGCTTTTAATTCTGAATTGAGATTCCAAGTGATTAAATTCTGTGAGGACTTGATTTGATTTGCTATCTCCCCACTCAGCACTCTGGGATAATGATTAATCCACCATCTCAAGATGTCTCTGATAATTGGGTAAATCTATTAGTTAGATGTTTCTGCTAAAATTATTTGCAATAAAAGAACTGATTAGTGTGACATTTGCATAGTAATGTGCCGGCTTTGCCTCTTAGGGCCATGGTGGGATGAACAGATCAGCTCTTGTGGTGGGGGTTGCCTATTGATTCAGGAACACTGGGTACTATTGACTTATGCTACCATCGCCTATAGACTGTTGGGAGTGGGAATTGCCCTTGGCTTGTTCTTTTGGAGTCATTCTACTTTGCATAAGTAATTGAGCATTTGGGAAGCTGAAGAGAGAAGGTGACTCTCCAGCCTCCTGTTTAGGACACTTAGCTGTCTCATTGGGGGGGGGGGGGGAGACGACACACGGGACTCCAGGCCTTTGCTCCAATGAACATTTGCAATGTAAATGTTTCACTTTGTCTCTCATTCTCACCCACTATTTATACTTTTCTTTCCTCAGCAGTCTTTTGGGATATGGAAGAGTGCTCTGTTCTCATTCACTGCTCCTGAACAGACTAGGCAAGGACTTTCTCATATCCCAGGGAAATGCCCTAGCTGTGAGCTGTTGGCTATGCTGGGGATGCTTCCTAACCTTACCTGCTGTCAGGAAGTCTTTTTTTAGAGCTACATCTTCTCTGGTGATCATAGCCAACCTCTTTACTGGAGCAAGACTCACAAATACAGTGGACAGAAGAAAAGTTAGTCTAAGAATCTCATCAGAAGAAAAAAGAGCTGAGAAAGTTCTTGTCTTGGGATTTGAATCATGAATTTATTTGTTGGTGGAGACCTAGATGCCTGCAGGCTTAGGATTAGGCAGGGCAGAGCTTCAAGGTAGTTAGTACTACCTGAATGTGTGAGGGAGAGAGGTGTGCAAATCCCCCTTTTGGATTTCGCCTTGTGTGTTAACTCCTGGAAAGATGAAGTTTTCTAACCACATAGTTAAGCTCACAGCATCTCTTTCCTATTTCCCTTGGCAGCCAGTTTGTTCAACTGTAGATCATGCCAGGAGGGAGGGGGAGAAAGAAGTCAAAGTTCCTCCCCTTTTTTTCTAGTCTGCCTTTCTTGCCTGCTGCGTTGTGATGCATCACCCTGGGGAACCGCAGCTCTGCTGTTTGCAGGGGCTGGGATACGACACAACCTGCCTTACCCAGGCTGTGCCAGCTACAGGAAGTCTGCAAATGCGGTTTCCTGAAAAACAAGTGAAAGGAGGGGAAGTACGTAGTTTTTGTTTTGAAGGTGACATTTTTTGGAAACTCCATGAGCACTTAAGTCAAAATGCGTACGAAGTAGCTACTTAGTCATAGGAACAGTTGCCGTTTGTTTACAAGGCATGTGTGTGTGAATTAAGAAGGGTCCTTCATCACATGTCACACCTCACACAGATGAGTAATTCTGTGGAAACCAAGTGTGTGCACCTGACATGAGTGATCAGTTGTTATTCCATACTCTGGGTTTTGTCTTTCAGTAAGATTTGAATGTATTTGCTGAGAATAATTCAGTATAAACCAGGCAGTGGTTGGTATAATTCACTTGCCTCTTCTGTTTCCGTAGAAGATGCAAGATTTCCTGATTAAGGAAAGCATTTCCTTGATAAAATCAAATTGTGAGTTAATTTGCCACTTGGTGTTGATTAACAAGTACTATTTTGCTTCAGGTAAGGACCTGATCTCTTCACGTTTAGGTTAATTATAGCTGACTTAAAAAGGCACTTCCCCAAATTTATAAATGCTTGTTAATGAAACCACCCTGTGCTGTGCAGGGAACAGTTGTGATTGTCACAGTAACCTTATACAGATTTCTTAATTCTGTGTATAGAATATGAAGCTCTAAATTTTAGGACCCTTGTGGTAAGGCCAGTCATGGGCCAGTGAAGTAGTGGGATCTGTAGTTCACGGCTGATGTGTGAGGTGTAGGAACTGGAATGAAACCCAGCAGCTCCGTTCAGACTCCTTGCGTTAACTTTAAATACTTCTCTAAATGATCCCCTGGAAATGTGTTATGATTTTCCCAGTGCTTGAAAAATGTTTAATGTTTTTCCCAGTTCTTTAATACTGAGTCTCATGTTTCCTGGACAAGCCTGTGAGCAACCTGATCTACCTGGACCTGCTTTGAGCAGGGAGTTGGACTAGATAGGGCTCTTTTCCAGTGTAAATTATTCTGTGACTGAATGAAAAGTAAAAGGTGTTTGGGGGGCTGTTATGTAAGGGGTACCAGGGAATGCTGGGGGAATCCACAAACCTCAGTGTCGCCTGAACACATGAAGCATTGTTAATTTCCTGTATTTGTTGTTTCCACCTTCTCACAGTGATTTTTATTATTGTTGCTCCGATCTTTTTCACAAGGGCCTTGCTAGGACGCTGTCTAAAGAGGACTGAAGATTGAATTTTTAGTTGACAATTTGTGCTAATTCATCTTTTAAAATATCAGCTTTAGTTAAATTGATAATACTTTTGTATGTGAGTGCTCATAGGTTTAAATTTGCTGGTTAAAACTAAATGGATGGCATGCAAAATGATGTGTATCAGCAGAGTTTTAATATTAGGGTGTTGCAATTTTTGTGTGCAAATAAACATTTAGAAATACCAATAAGTAGAAAGCAGAATATACCTGTAAGCAGGCAGAAAGGTTAGGGAAGATAAAATCTGTAATATACCTTACCCCCAGCAAAGGTGCTGACAGACTGAGAGATCGCAAGTGACCTTGATACCCCATGTGTTTCTGCAGGGATTTCAATTCAGCCAGGGTAGCAGTCATCCTGCAGGATGTGGGAGAGAAAGAATGCAGGGAGTGCAGTCCTGTTTGCCATGAGCTAATTTGATTTATTCCTTATCTTTCAGAGTGGTTGCAGCCTTCAGAATAGTTGTTGGGCAGTTCTGTGTCCAGTTTTTCTGTGGATTTGCAGTGTTGAGAATTGGTCAGCCAATTGCCAGAAAGAAAGCACTTCTCCGGGCTACTGTTAAATCCCTTTTGATCTCCTTGCTAAAACAGGTGACTTGTGGGCATAACATTTTTTTTTCATGACAAAAAATAAAAAAGCTATGCTGTGTGCCTTGAGCATGTATAGGTGGGCATTAAATACAGCACGAAATAACACCAGGTCTGTAACAGCTCAGCTGGGAGTTTTGCATCATAGGCCAGAATTTCCTAGTGCTTCTGTAGTATACTTATGTATACATTATGCATAGGGATGACTGCTGTGCCCTATGAAATCGGTGTTTAGTTTAGCAAAATATTCAACAAGGTCAACAGCTGATCGGCTACTAAAGATTTGTCCTTGAAGTCCTGTTGAAATCAAGCCATAAAAATCATATTCAAGGATTAGGCATCAAACATTTGTGTGTTGATGCACATCAGAAATTCTTCACTCAAACTGCTGACTTACATTCCTGTGAGGATCTTTTGCCCTATAATAGTGTTCACTGTCAACAGTAATACTTGTGGTACATGCATCTGTTGACAAAAGTCTGAACAGGAAGCTTTTCTGCAGGTTAGACTTTCTTAAGTGCTGCACTTACACAAGGGCTTTGCGCAAAGCATGACTTAGGAGTCAGGCATTTCTTGGGAGGAATGGCAAAGTACAGATCTTAGTATTTATGCTATAGGTGATCTATGTAACAAACAGACACTAGACATCTATATCAGAAGACTGATAATATACACCCTAGCTTAGGGAACTAAGCAGCCACCCTTGTATATCTGTACTTCTGTTACCCTACCTATTTTTTTTAGGCATAACCGTATTTCTAGCCACAAGTATGACAGAGAACACATGAACATAAGAGAGAGCGTTTATATTATGTCAGCAATCATTGGGTGACAAATTAGAATAAATTAATCCTGCACATTGCCATAAAAACCGCACTATTTTAGGTGTCTGATTCTGCAAATGATTAGGACAAATCTTCAGTAGCCGATCAGCATTCTAGAAATAAGCTGACTTTTTTGGGGACTTTTGTTCAAAAATGATCTTACTCATTCTTTTTTTCAGTTTGTTATTGCTATACACCGAAGGCCCAATCCTGCAGCTCATCTTCAGGTTTTTACTACTCCTTACTGAAGCAAACTTCTGTTGACCTTGTTGAATATTTTGCTAAACTAAATATTTATAGAGGAGCTTTTGACTTTCAACATTCTAATGCAAATATCTTTAGCACTTTATTTATGGCATTGTACTTTGGTACCTGCAAATGGTTGGAAACTTACGGAACACTTTGTGAGAAAAGATAGTCCTGCTTCTCCAAACACATCTCTTTCAGGGAAGAAGTGGAGGTATCTTGATCATCTGTTGTTACTGAATATTCCAGAGCATTTCCTCTAACAGCAGGAGGTGTAAAGCTTTGCTCCCTTGGGCCAACCAAAGCAGCTAAGCTTGGCTACCTCATTTAAGCTTGTGTATACATGCTCATAAGCGTGTGAACGTCCATACAGCTCTATACTGCAGTGACTTAGAATGATTTGGGAAGGGCAGCACTGTTTGCTGTTGTTTTGTGTTGGCTTTATTGGTAAATTCATGGAAAATTTCCAGCAGTTGTTTCCTAACAGAAAGGTATTATCTTATTCATGTGTTTTTAGTGGAGTGAACTAAGTCTTCAAAGTACAACACAATAGTTTACTTTCTTCACAAGTGAATTCACTAATATCTAGGAAAGCGTAAGGAAAAAATACCATCTATTTTGTGAAGCAAAATCAAAGAGATTACAAGTGTGTAAATTCTGAAAAATCTCCACAGATGCACACAGCCTTTCACTATGCTTCAGTTTGTGATGCATGTTTTCAATACAATGCTGCTTTAAATCTCTCCTTGTTTCAATATCCTAATAACATCCCTTTTGGTGGTGTCATTCAGGAACTATTCTGTCGGGTCTACTATCACTCCTGGTGCTCTGAGATTTCAGTATCATTTAACAGAAGAGCCCTATAATATAATTATGAGTTTTACATTAATTCTTCATTTAACCAAAAGGTACCTTTAAAATTACAATTATTGATCAATCAAACTATTACAAATATTTATGATCAAGCTGTTAGGCAAGGTAGCTAGCAATACCTGCCCAATACCTGTGATATTCTGTGTTGTGCATGCAGCTGGATTTTCCCTGTGACATCAACTGTGCTGCTGTGGGATGGTAGTAACCCCAGAGGTTTTGGTTGTGCAACACGGTGGGACCCTGGTATGTTAGGACATGCAACAGCATGTGAACAGCGCTGTTGTGTATGCTTGTCTGGGCTAACAGCCTGGTATTACCACAGGGTTTGTCAATCTTGTAACACTGTTACTGACTTGAAACATTGTTTCTATTGTATGGGTGCCCAACATCCTTACCACTTCCCACTCGACTAGGTGACCTTTTCTGTATGGCAAATTGTAATTGCCTTGAGAGTAAATGCAGTCTTCCAGTAATTTCTCTTTGTCATAAACGTCAGTGGAGTTTTGCGTTGTTATCTTGCAGCTTGATTTGTTCTCCTTCCCTTCCAAGAATAACCTTGTCCTTTTAACCATAAATCATCCCAAAGATTTCTAAGCTATCACTGTTTTTCTATTCTGTTTTAGAATATCTTTCTGCCGTATTTTATTTTCACATGGAATGTAGCCCTTCTTTAACCTGTTGTGTAATTTTTGAGGTAAGTTCGGGAAGAATATGCAGTTGCTCTTGTCAAAGAATTTTAATTTGGAGGGAAGGAAGGGCTTCTTCACTGTACCATTCCTCCACCCAAGGTGCTGCCTTAGTTCATTGCATTCCAGATATTCACTAATCACTCCATACAGAGGAACTTGGACACAGGTTTATTCTGTTTAGTGCATGAGTTCTGCCTGATCGGCCTTGGTCAGTGTGATCTGCCTGCTGAAGGATAACAAGCCTCTTAGACTACACCTGTATCACTGGACTCAGGAAAGTCCTCCGAGTGCCTTGAACTAGATGCATGTGCTGGATGCACCCTCAGTCTATACCAGGGTGAGACTCTGGGCTCATACTGACTTCTTTACTCTCCTTTCTACTTAAAGGCAATCCAGGCGAATAAGCTGAATGAGAGCCTTTAGCCACTCCAACGTGTCCCAGATCCGGATGGTTGGAGGGCAAAGAGGGAATGTCAGAATCAGAAAGCATGCCAGCATATCACCAGTAGGGATCTGGGAAAGACCTTAAAAGACCTGTTACCTACAATGTGTTTGAAGAGATTTGATCTGTTTAATTTCTCAGGTTTCTTGAGTTTGTTTTATTGCCAAGCTTCTGGTCATTTTACGTAACATTGCAGAGATTAAGCCGCTGATGGAGATGGAGCTTTTCTCCATGTTATTCCTGGAAGGTGTGGGCAATGCCTCAGTGAAGAGAGCTTTTTAAGGAAAAAACAAAAACCAAAAAACTTTCACTAGTTCAAGATAAGTTGGGCTTGCTTTATTGGTAATGTTCACCACTCTAAATTCTGAACATTACCTATCTGCTAATGCCTGGGGCTTTGGTATCACTGCTAATACAGTATTTCTGGCACTATATTGGCTTGAACCTGTGTGTCCAAAATTAAATTAATAAATGTTCTGTTTATGAATTTTTTTTAAAGAAAATGTTTCTCATCAATATAATTCAGGATATTTGAAAATCTGAACATTATGCAATCATTATTCCAATTTTTCTCTTTCTCTACTTTAGATGAGAATAATTAAGAATACAGGGAAAACATACAAAATAAGTGGGTTTTTTTAATGAATTTTTTAATGAGTGGAAAACCTGGCAGAATAGAGAATTGAGAAGTGCACACAAATACATGGAGTGACTATGAAGCAGATAGCTTGAAAAGTCTGTTTTATTCTTGGTTTCCCTTGTATCTGTTTGTGGCCTACTAGGCCTGTGTTGAAACTACTTTTATTCTATAATCTAGAGACAGAAAATTGCACTGGCAGCGCTTGCACATAGCCTAGTCGACTCTAGTAGCAGCCGCTGCAATCAGAGGCATTGAGTGCTGCGGAGCCCTGCAAGGAAAGGGTTATCTGTCCTCTCGAATGTGAGCGCACACCCTGCTCTAGCCTGCAGGCACACAGATAATAATAGCATGGAAGGATGGCAGCCTTAGCGCTCTGGAACGGTTTATGAGGAGGAAGTCCGCAATTACATATTTCTGGGCAAACATTAACCAAGACTGAAGCCTAGCTTCGAAGAAAAACAGCAGACTGGAACCTCCAGTAATATAGCTGTTACGTGGACTGAAAACAGCAGTCAAACATTTATGTGGTGTTACAAGCAAAGTAAGAATAGCCTGGGACCAAAGCAAAAGGCTTGATAATATTAACGTGTCCTGGTGTGGGCTTGCAGGAACTATGTCTTTCCTGACCCTGCTCTCCGCTAATATTGGAAAGAGCAAGGAGATTTTTTTTTATTATTTTTTTAAATTTTTTTAAGTACTGTCTAGCTTTGTGAAAACAGACCTAAACCAAAGTAATGGAACTATTGTTTGCTGTGCTCATGGCCTAATCCATTTATATCTGTGGTTTCAGAGCTTACCACCAAGCACTGAAGTTTCTCCTTTAAAAAACAAGTTACTTAGAGCATCTCTCAGTCACTGTGGTTACCATGCCAGAAACAATTGCTATTCTGTGCTGTGGTTTTGTAAAGTAACAGGCTTATTTAGAGATTTGTGTGCTAAACTTGGATGTGCCTATTCTATTGTAGACTCTGGGTACCTAAAAATGGAATTGTTACACTAAAATTAAGTAGATAGCTAAATGATACACATTTCCTTTCCTTTGTTTTTTCTGACAGACCGCAATTACTGTAAAGAAGTTGTCCACTCATTACTGCAAGCTCTGTGGAAAAGGAGGAGTGACAGAATATAGACCAGTATAGGAGAGGTAGAGAGGCACGTTAGTCTAAAGGGATGCTTGCTGTGGCAAGCACAGTATGTAAATTCCGGAGTTGAGCACTTTGGAAAATGCCCAAAAGATGAAGATATGCACATTACTCCTGCCAGGGGAAGGAAGGGAATTTTAAATGTCTCCATAGAGAGCATGTTTGGCCTCCCTCCCCCCGCTTTTCTTTATTCTTTTCTTTCTTTTTTTTTTCTTTCTTCCCCCCCCCTTTTTTTATTTAAAGGGTAAATATTCTCAAGGAAAATCATGGCAAGAGCACTGTGACTGAGAAACCTTAAACTTGGATTAGATTATTGGGATCATGTTTGATGGTAAAAGCTATATTTAGTCTGTTTTTATCTGTGGTAAAATGGACAGAAGATAAGCTTAGTGTCTTCCTAACTTTCACTGCTAGGGCACAGACATACACCTGCCTACTACTGATGGTAATTTGAAATTAGTATCATCTGATATGCCTTGGGAAAGCTGAATAAAGTGAAGTTACTAGCTCAGCTGACTTCACAGTGGACAAGTTACCTATCCCAGTACTCACCTTCACAATTAATAGTGATTAACTGTCAAGCTGCCACCAATCTTTTTTAGAGAGATTGAAATGGAAAATGCAGTCTTGGAGACTATGTTGGGGGAATGCTTTGAATGAAATATATTGAGAACACAGTTGCCTCTGCATAACCTGCTTTGGTGACAGAGAGCTAGGTTTGCGTTTTTTTTTTCTCTTTTATTCCCCTGTGCACAATACTGGGAATCTTGTTAATGCTAAAACAACTTTTAAAAAGGTGGTGGTGGGGGGAAAGTATTTTAGCAGGATAATGCATGGAAGTATTTTACAGAACACAAAGTAAATGATAACTTCTGCCATGGAATTCTCTGTTGTATTTATACTTACATTTTGAAAATCTAGCATATTACTGGATTAGTACCAACAGATTATTTTAGGTACACTAAAGAGATCTGTTTCTGAGCTTTTGGGAAGCACTGAGGCCAGAGAGAGAGAAAAAAGCTGGCCTGTTGTGATTAATAAAGCTGTATTTTATTGTAATAAAAGAATAAAAAATACAGACTCCTAGTTAGATTAAAATATTAAGAGGGATATCTAATCAGAATAAAAGCATGTTTGTGTGAAACAGAGAAGATAAGAAGAGAAAGAGAGGACTTAGGTTTGATGAAACACCTCTTCCCCTGCCACCCACCCCAAAACAGACGAAATGTGGCTAGGTTGTGTGTAAAAGTTGCACACATCTTTCAGATCTTTTATTGTTTATTGCCACTTTCAAATGATGTTCTTGAAGGCTTGGACTTAAGTTAATCTTTTAGCAATATGTCTAATTAAGCTTTTACAGGTGCATACTGTTATCTCCTGAATGGCAGAGAGTTTTGTCCCTGCTGAAGTAATTGTCTTCCTATATCCTGCTATATCCTGCTGCTTTAGCATCATCTCACTGAACCAAAAAAGGGTGAGAATTCTTACTAGGATATTCAGATCATATTTTTTTTTGGCCTATTTGAAAAGTTACTCATCACATTGTCATTAATAATCATCTTCCTGTGTGACAGGATGGGCTAGTCAGATCCCAGAGAGATAAAGTTGAATTTGTCAGCTCTCAAAGGGCCAAAGTAAGCATCCTTCTGACTAACAATCTTTGAGCACTGAGCTGGGAGTGGTGTGAATTTGGAGTTACGTGTTGCTGAGTGGCACTGAATGTATGGTTGTGTAAGCGTGGTTATTGGTTAATGGTCTCTCTGTTCTCGTTCCCTCTCTGCCTTTTACACTCCTTGCTCTGTACGTGAAAGCAGGAAGGGAGGATTTGAATGCAGCAATGGATCCCTTCATCCTTTCCCAGCTGAATCAGTATGATTGCCTCTTTTTAGAAGTCTCCTTTGGTCTTCTGTAAAGTATCCCTCAAGACATGGGAGACATCTTCTGACATTGTAGACTAGAAGGTGGGATTTCAACAGTCTTCTCATTGGGAGCTCTGTCTACACTTCTGCTGTGTCTGGTTACATTGAAACATGACATTGAAGCATTTGCCTGTATACGTTGTTGCTTCCACAAAGGAGGAACTTCTCATAAAGAATCTATTTACAATCTGAAGGTCTCCATACTCAGCTGTCCTCACAAGCCAAAGGAAATGCATAGACTTCCACAGCGGGGGAGAGAAGGAGCCCTGAACACATCAGAAGTGGAAGAGGGCTTTTGTCATGTTTGTGCTGGCATGAAACATGTTTGTGTTAACAAGAAAGGTGAATTAGGCAGATCGCTAGGAAGTGCAGTCGTTACCTTGCAAGTGAAACGAAATGGCTAAGAATAGCATGAAGTCTAGCAAAAGCTAGTGAGCATGTCTTAGAATACGTTGCATTGTCTCGGTGTCTCATTTTGACTCCCTAATGCATCGCTTCAGTGCGTGAGTCTGTAGCAGTGGGGGAGAGAGAGCCTTGTGTAGGCAGTGTAGCGCTGACAAGTGCCTTGTACCATCTGCCTTTTTCCTTCACAAATCCATCAGCATCCATGCAGCAGCTTGTACTTGGTAAGAACACTGAAAGGAGATGTGATTTGGATTTAATCATTAGCAAATGTTCCTTGACTGTTTCTCAGTTGCCCATCTGAATTTAATTCCAAGAGGAGGAAACCCTGATGTATTCCTGCCTTCAGGTATAATTACTTCAAGACAGATCGACCACTTAAGCACACACGACACTGCTTAGATTTAATTAGAGTAAATTGGCAGAATTTATATGACCGGTAGTTTTGGGGACTGTCAGATGCATGAAAGTATATTTTGCATATCATTTCCTGCTGAGGCTAAGACCAAGGTACCAGCTGAAAGGCTTGTAATTATGATAAAAACACTTTAAATTAAACAGAGAGAGGAATAGAGAGTAACTGGCTGGGGAAAAGAGTGGTGCTTTGGGAAGAGAAAAACAGCTAAAACAGAACAAAAGCAAGAACTTGTTGGAGATGTTAAACATGTTATTTCCAAATTAAAATCTTTGTAGTAGGAGTTGCCAGTGATTTGTAAAGCTAAGGTTAATTTTTTTGGAAGGATATTCTGGTACATCACAACTGCAGTGTTGATTATAACCGAAATTAAAGAGAAAAGAATTAAAGAGAAAAGCAGGTTTAGCTAGGTGTCCTGTTGGTTCTAGTGCAGGTTCTAGTGCACTAATTCCAAATATCTTGAAACTGTGAAGTTAGCCTTTGCTGTATCTGTTCCTAACTCAGCCCTCAACCATAACTAGCCTGTCAGCTAACACAGCAGTGTAAGCAGGGAGTACTCAGTATACAAAAAAACCCAACCCTTCTCCCCCCAAATCATTGACGCAACAGTAAATGAAGATCAAAAGTGCTTCTGTACTGCCCAGAAACAGTTGTCAGAGTAATCTGAAGGAAAAACTCCTCTCTCCTGGGCTCTGGACCTGGCTAGAGAAGCACCTTCCTAAACCATGAGGGATGAGCTGTGCTCTGCAAGGAGCCTACTGACACTGTTGAATGTCGTCAGTGGTGTTGTACGCAGCTTGCAGTTTCTCTCTGCTGTCTGGCTGCCAGTGAGGCTCTGTTTAGGAGCTATGGAAGATATATGGTCCTCACTTATTTCAAAGAAAGAGAGTAGCTGACCAGAGGTTCAAATTTGCTGATTACTGTTGTAAGAGAACTAGGTGACTGGGTTTGCTAACTGTTCTCTGCCAGCTTGATGTTAGGAGTTTCACTGATGGTATTCCCTGAGAAGGTCCTGGATTTACAGCAGTTGCCAGGAGCAGACTATTTTTTTTTTCTGGAATAGTTCAAAATGTTTTATTTTCTATTGCTTGATATACAAGAGGTTGCAATATTACCTGACCAGTGTAAAATCAAGTGTAAACATCTAGAGAAAACAGTTTTCTTTCTCTTCTGGAATGGGGTCAGGATGGCCTGAATTGGGTCAGTTTGCCTGAGGTGGCTGCAAAAACAGTGGCTCCAGGATGCCATATGTCTTACCTTTCCATTTATGCTTTAAGTGTTGGTTGTCTCGATGTAAAATCTGAGGAAAGCAGAGGGGCTGCTTTAAGACTTGGTGACCTGATGCTTGGATTGCTGAAAAGCTTGGCCTTTACCTGAGAGGAGCGTAACTTCCATGCCAGCCCCATAGGCTTGGACACAACCTTACCTTTGTGGTGTTCCAAGTGTGTCAGTATCCAAATGTGATTCATCAAGGTCTAATAGTCACGTGAAACTGCTTTTTCTCTAGGCAAGGTGATAGAGTACACAGGGAGATATCTCATGCGAATCGTAAGAGGGGCAAATCTGGCTGTTCCTGTCTCTTACTGCTTTCATAGCATTTTTGGCTCTGCTCCGATTTGAATACAGTTTGCAAGATCTTCATCTGCCGAGGAGTTAAGAGCTTGCTACCAGCACCCATTCCTTCAGTGCAATATCAATACTTCTGGTTTCAGTCATCTTAATCTTTTCTTTCAGAAATTGAATCCTAAGTCCCTGAAAACTTCTTGTAATAAAGAAGTTCTTTTAATTTTATAAAAACTGGATTGTATTAATACAACAAAGACTTTAATGTACACAGAGAGAACCTAGTATTTTTTCCCTGGGGTTGTGCATTAGTGACAGGGTGGTAGGACTAAGGTAAGAAAGTTGGAGAAAAATCGCTTGAGATTTCTTGCTGTTTGTTGTTCTCTTCCCTTTCAATACCAATGTGTGATAAACAATTTGTGATAAACATTTTTTTTCTTTCTGATTTCATGTGTTCTAGGCTAAACTGAGGAGCAAAAGTAAGGGTTCAAGATGAGCAGAGTGCTTAATGCAGTAGAAGAGTTGGGGGCCTTTTTGGAGGTTCTCCAGTGCATTTTCTAAGCCTTGTATAGATATTTCTTCTCCTGCTTTTATTTTTATTGAAATGCCGGGGAGGCAAAACAAACGTGAAATGCTCAGGATGTCAGTTTGCACTGTGACTAATTTGTCTTCTGCACAGTTAATATTCCTCCCAAGACTTTTACAAGGGAAGTCATAGACTTGTATTCTTCGCTGTGTGGCACATCACAAACTAGCAACTTGGTTAATGACTGCTAATAATTCCCCGAGTTCTCCTCGAAGGGAGCCTTTCCTCAGGAGAGCCATTATCGTTAATCTGGTTAAATCTAGATGTTTCCTCTTCTTTTCTTATATTGTTTGTTCTGCTTTGAGGTAGTTACTGTTCATTTATGTGTAGTGAAGGAACAAGTGGTATTTGCCGCCGTGGGCTTGCAAGGGCTCATGGGCAGCCATTTACATAGGCCTTGTTACAAAGGCAGACCACATCCTGGCAGGGACAAAGTGCCGTCTGATACACTGCCTGCATACACCAGTGCCTCCCTGGAGGGCAGCCAGGATGTGGGCAGGCTTTGTAAGAAGTTACTGTTCTAGTCTGTGTGGAAGTCAAGGGAAGGGATAAACCAACTAAATTAATCTTTCTTTCCATTCTCTGGCAGAACTTCCACCAGTCAAAATATGCATATGATTCACTCCAGTATAAAATTTTCCTGTGCTTTTTGTTTGCTGTCATCTAGGAGAAAAGCACTTTGTCATTCACTCTGCTCATTGCCTTTGGACAAGTAAATATTTAGGGAAGATTGGAGACCCTCGCTTAGGTAACTTCTTATGAAGGTATCCTTACTCTGTGTCTAAGGGGTGTCTTTGCAACAAAGTGATAACTGTACAGTCTTCCTCATCTTCCATCTAACAAATTTAAAAAGACATAGGCATTAGAATTTAAGCTCCAGACTGTTACTGAAATGGGTAAGTAAGCATGCATGCATGCTCGTCAGCCATGTCTGTCTCTTATTATTATACAAAAACCATGGACTTGCAAGGAGAGGGAAGGTGCTACTGTAGTACAAATACAAATCACTGTTATCTGCAAATTGAGCACGGTAAGATGAATCTACAAAGTGTTAAGTAAATTGTCCAAAGTTACAGTTAGTAACAGGGATGAAGATAAAAGCCCAAATCTCCTCATTTTGCAAAACATCATAGAAACAAGTTTTATTCTCACTTTTCCCTTGAACAGCACATGAACTGGGTGGAATATTGAATACAGCTGAGAGTAATTTTTAAAAGGAGCAGAATTATATAGATCTCTAAGCATTGCATTGCACTTCTTAGTTCACAGAATTATCATGTGGCTGTGGAATTTTAATAAACCTTTTTGCAGCTAAAATAAAACATTGAGGTTTCATGAGAAAGTAGATGTTGAAGTGGAACATTGGTTGCATCAGTAAATCTGCCTTATTCTCTATTGGCAGTGGTGAGTGTGAGTCAGTATGTTTGTTTCAGCCTCTAAAAATACCATATGTCTTTATAATTCCAAACAAGTCCTTAAGATAGACAGAAGCAGTGTTCTTTATTGCTTAAATATGGCAGTCTGCTGCGTATTGAATATCTCTGAAAACAAGCTAGCCCACATCCTGATTGACCACTGTTTTGCTGCTGTGTACCTCATCAAAAAGAACGAATTTATGAAGGTGTGAAACTTCAGTTAGCTGTGGGGAAGTAGATCTTCTGCCTTATTTGCAGATGCTAGAGACCAAAGTTAATCCTGGCATAAGCAGGTGAATTTTCCGTTCAGGCTAATGGGAGTTGTCCCCATCTGTGCCAAGAATGAACTCTTTAAAAATGTAGTTGTGGGTGAAATCCTCACAGGTTTTGTTTATCCAGTTTTGGGTAAACACATTTTCCTAAAACCTACTGCATGAGTCTGGCTTGGCCATGTGGTTCAGTATCAAAACTCTGTGAAATTAGCCCCTTTCCTTTGGATCTCATAGTTTTGACCTGAGAATTATTCTGAGGCTTTTAGTTTATTTGGATCTCACAGCTGGGCAAAAGCAGAAAGTTCAGCAACTTTGTTTAAACCAACAAAAATGCTTGGGGAAAAAAAGATGCTTAAAAGTAGGGCAAATACAGTATATAGGATGTACCTATCTTAACTGACCTTACTAAAAGCTGTTATCCAAACTCTGAAAGGGGATAAGTTTTGTATTTTATTAGGCACAAACCAGCCATTTACTGATGGGATTCAAATCCAATTGCTTTGAAGTCTGAGTCTGTTTGCTGATATGTATTCTGGTTGATTCCGAATCTCCCAAGGAAAAAAATGTCTATCCTTTCCTTTAGGAAACTACCACGCAGTCTTAAGTTCTTGAGATCATATGCATATTTATCTGCTTGACTGATCTATGGGTGTTCCAAAATTGTGAAACATCCTTTACAATGAGTTCTTTTGTGGGGTCCTAGGCCCCCAAAACCCCCAAACCTGCAAAACAGACAACTTGATGTAGAGCTAAATTATTTTCTTTTTGGTTTTGGAGCTGTTGGGAAGGAACACTACAAACCAGTAAGGCATTTTTACAGTGTCTCTTTTTCCAAAATCTGTGGTGAACTTCAGATTTCTGCATTCTAGAAGCAGTTTTATTTATTTATTTATTTTTAAACTGTGAAGGAGTAATTAGATGAATATGATAGGCCAGTTAAATTGAACAGAGGAACAGTCAGGTTTCTTATCCAAATGCAGTGTCATGAAATATTGCACCAATTCTTGTCAGTATTGCTGTATTTGAATATACAATGTTTATTCAATCAAGTGCTGAACGTTAAGGGACCAAGGTAAAGATAGGGGCTGTTAATGTGAATAGAGATTGTGAAAATAAGTTGCTCGAATTTAAGGTTCATTTATAATACTTATCCATGCCAGATTACTTTCTTTAAGTTTGTGAATCTGTTCTCTCCCAGAGAGTCCTAAAATGAGGCTAATTGCATTTACTTGCAGTGGGATGTGAAGTGTGTAATTGAGTATGTAAAATTTGACTTTACTTTTACAATGTAAGCTTCCAGTGATGTCTCAGAGAGGTTTGATAATAGGCTTATGTTTGTCCTAACCACAAATCTTATTTTAGACTTTCTGTTCATCTTAGATGGTGAACGTGGGAACATTTGGAAGAAACAGAGCTTTTCTTTTTTTTTCTTTCTTTCTTTTCTTTTCTTTCCTTCTTTCTTTCTTTTTTTTTTTTTATTTGTATGTTAGACTGATTATGCTCTGCTGCTTTTGAGGGCATTTGTAGCACCACTTGGTTCTAGTGGTGTAACACCAGTAAAAACAGATGCAATGAAGATGGCTGTTGCGTTCTGTGCCAGCTCTTCGTTATTCCCTAATTACACAGAATGTTTTTCTTATGCAACATACTCTTGCCTTTTCTTGGTGTTATCTTTGAAAACTCATGTGGTGTTAGATACTTGTGAAGCATGTGAGAGAGTTAAAATGGAAAACTCAGCCTTCTCCGACCTGCTCTGTCTTGTAGCTTTGCCTTTTTAGCACGGATTTAACTTTTTTTTTTAAATAGATACATGGCTATAGGACGTACTGAATGTTGCATGAGAAGGAGCAAGCTGTTGTTGCTTTTTGTGGGAGGAATCTGTTCAGTAAGTCAATGTATGGGTTCCCATGTCAGCTGATACTACTCTTGTTAAGTAGGCCTGCCTTTCCTCCTGTTCTTACAGCTTGAAAGGCTCTAAAACTCTCTCTTTCTGTTCTGATTTTAGAGAAAATGGGAAGATCTGTTTCAAATCTTCAGGAAACTTGATTAAAAAAGCGTATGATCTGCTGAGTCAGACCAATGGTTTATCTCATTTCCTAGCCCCTGTCTTCCTTTGGCCTTTATCAGTGCTTCAGACAACAGTGATGATATTTTTGCTACCTATCCAAATAAGAGGCTACAATGAGAGCAACAGTGTTTCTTTCCTCTGATGAAAAAAGATAGCAGCTTTATACCTTGAAGCACAATTAATTATTCTTGTAGTGCTGGCTTTGTGCAATGACAAATCTGACTTGTGCTTAAAGATTTATACCAAATGTTTGCCTTAATGTGCTGGCTGCGAAACGGCAAACATACAAGAGGAGGACTAAAGATGGGACTTAGATGAACAGAATTCTTCAATACAGAGGATGCCTGAAAGGCAAAAATAGCTAATGGCACAAGGCTGACAGAGTATGAAGCTATGATGTGTATTCAGGGAGCAGCATGTAACAGAGTTTTGTGTTCACTTACATACAGTCAGTTCTGAATGCTGGACATGGGAAATTTCATTTTGCATCTTTTCTAGCTAGATCTTTTCATTTGGCTTGATTTGGAAAAAGAGAGAGAAAAAGACACTAAGGAGTTCTTTTATTTCTCTGTCCTTCAGAAAAGAGAAGATAAAAGATGTTGTAATTTTACTTTTAAACTGTTCACAGGGCTACTTGAAACAATATGGTCATGTACTCAATCCATAAACCCTTATAGTCCCAAACTGTCCTAGAAAAACACTGTAGATTTGGTTGTATAACTGTTCAAGGCTACAATGTGTATAAAGCTTAGCTTCCATTATGGGAGAGCTGTATGGTGTACCACGTACAGTGCTTAGCACAACAGCTCTCTATCCCTGAATAGCAACTTGGGGCAGAGCTGTAATCAGGAAAGTGAAGGTTTGTGTGCAAAACTGAGTTGTTATCTGAGTGCGTGTTAACAGTGTACAGGCTTTTCGAGAGAAAGGAACAGTTTAAAGTGTATTTCAGACATTGTTGGTGTACTTGTGAAAAAATAGTATTTTGCTACTGACTGAATACTTACTGAGGGAAAACAAAACAAAATGAGAAATTACTTACTTTCTCTGGATTTTCCCCTTCTGTGCCTCGTTTAGAAGGGATTCATGTGGGTGTGCCTTGTAAATGGCAAGTTCACCAACACTTCCAGTGACAAACTAGTGTGTGTCAGTCAGATATGCTTACAGGCCTAAGAATTTCTATTTATAGAGAGCATGAATTCCTAAGTGATAGGTCTGCAGTCAGAAGGCTAGTCCATGGCTCTTGGGGGCACAGTTAGGGATGAAAATTACTGAATTACGTGCTGTAGGAATCCTGAAAGTGTTGTGGCTGGCTTGGCCAGGATTCTTTCCAGGGGTCTCTGGAGAGTATAAATCAGAGAGACAGCGCTAGCATCCCAACTAAGAATGAAATGTGTGCGCTGGTGCAGAGCAAGGGAGAGATCGTGACCTTTTCCTCTCTGTCCTCTGGCAGGCAGTGAGAGCACTCTTGGCCTGTGCTTTCCAGGCAGGAGCCAAAGATGTTAGGTGATTCGCCTAGGTTTTATTCTGTGTGTGTGTGCACGTGCACACATGTGTGTCTGCATGCATTAAGAGGATCTCATTAGCATCTAAGACTTTTGCTCTAGTAACACTCTGCCATTCAATAGGTCATCCAGTTCATTGCTTTGGGGGCCTAGATCATCCATTTCTGTCTTACAGCCTGAAGTTGCTCAATTCAGAGTGAATAAAATAGAGGTCCTAAAAAAAAAAAAAAAAAAAGAAAAAAAAAAAAAAAAAAGAAAAAAGTCTTTGGCCTTCTGTGGCCAAGGTTGGGTTTCAATCCAGAGATCTTTCCAGTTTTTGCCAAAGAGGCTTTCCATGCCTTCATATTCCATCTTCTCTGTTTCATTTTGAATCCATAAAATGGGGATAATAATTCTTTGTGATAGGACTAGCTTAGGTGATAATATATAGTTAAGTTTCACCACAAAACAGCTCCCAGAAGGAAAGGTAACTTGTTGATTTGCTGTGCAGGAGGATCAATTAAACAGATGCTGTGCTGACTAGCTTCCATCTTGAGCACAGATGGTAGAAATCCTCTCTGTGCAAAGGATCAGCATGGTTGTTACGCTTCCCTTCAATCCTACTTAAAGACTGTTTTTGAATGCTTAAGTAGGGCTTAAGTACTGCGGGTCTTGCTGCCACAGCAGTAAGGAGGGTTATGGGTAAATCTTTCAGAATGCCAGGAAGCGATAACTTTTGCTTTGATACTTGTGATGATCTATTTCTACTCTCGTGATCTTTTTTTCAGCAGTGGAATTCTGGCTGCAAAATCATGGTAGTGTCTGAAGTATTTCTATGTAGCTTCATTTCTTTCTCTATCTTCATTTAAAGTGTGTCACTACAACCAAGTTCTTATGGGGAAGTAGCTAAAAATCATTATTTAAGGATGTTGCTTACTAATTGCGCCTTCAGAAAGTCAGAACTTGGAAAATAATCTGCCTCTGCATTACCTTCTGCTTTCTCCAGAATTGCCTTTATAGCACTTAACTTTAAACCGAGATCCACCCGCGAGATTCTACTTCCATTAAGATGCTCAGAGGCTGAATTTAGCCATTTGGCTTTAAAACTTGAATCCTGAGTTTGTTTTCGGGTTCCTAAATGCCACATCCCCATGAGCTTGGTAGCATTTAGTTGTGTGCCTTTATCTCATGGAAGTCTCCTGATGCTTGTTGATTCCATCACATGCCTGCGTGAGGGTGGGCATGACATCACGAGCTGCTCAGCACGCAGCCTTGCAAAAGCCCTTGCTTGCCTTCCTCCCTTCGGCAGCAGTAAAATGCTACCGACTCGCATACCGCGGATACCTGTCTGTCCACTTAAGGAGCCAGACAGTATGCTTTATGGGTACAAGGGTCAACTGGACAGGTTCATGAAAGGGAAATTAATTGAGGGTGACTAAATAGGTGGAAAGAACGCTGGCACCGGAAGTCTCTGATCCTTAGATGGTCGGCTGCTGGGAGAGCCCACCAGGGGGGCCTTGCCTTGTGTAGTTCTCCTGCTCTTTCTTAGACATCCGCTCTCAGCTGCTATCAGGGACAGGCAGTTGGGAGAGATGTTTGTTCTGAGACAGCACACTGACTGTTATGTTCTCGTACATAATCTCCTTAAAAATAGGAAATATTAGCATATGGGCACTTGCTTTAAAGAGCTGAGGCCTTATTACTGTTGACAAATCAAGAAGCAAACTTGAAGGACCTGATTCTGACATGTGTTTTGTTTCAAAGTTTGCTCTCTCAAATGCAAAAACATCAAAGGTTTCACTTGCCCATGAGGCTCCTATGCAATCTGATACAGTCTTGAAGGTGAAATGATAAAATTTGTTTAGTCATGTAGCTGGGAAATGACTAATTTGAGGATACAAAATATTTATCCTGGCAACATAAATGGAGATTAAGGACTTGCATTAGCCTAGTTGTATTCCAGACCTAACTCCTAGCTGGTTACATCCTGTAGGAAGTTGCTTGTGTTGCTTCCCACAGCATGCACTCTCCACGCACATTGAAGCCATTTGTCCCCTCTGTTGAGGAGGTGCGACCTAAAACTGCAGAACTTGTACAGCTTTCCACGCATGTAAATAACACAAATGTTGCCTTAGTGTGCTAGTTAAATATTAATAGTCTGTTTCTTATGGTGGTAGACCCAGAGTAGCGTACTGTTACTAGAGGCTGTGCAAATTTGGCACTGGCAATATTAGCATGGCTTGGAGTTCTTTCAAATGTGTGTTTAACCCCCTTACAGCTTGTTTCAGTGCCAGCGGATGTGCCCTGTATTTGTGTTGTCTTATGTAGATCAGAGGTAATTTTGTAGGGTTAAGTCCTTCATTGTGAATACGTCTTTGTTTAAAAAAAAAAAAAAAAAAAAAAGGAGGGGGGGAAGGAAAAAAAGAAAAAAAGAAAGCAGATATGTTGTTTGCTATTGTCCTTAAAATTCAAACAGCTTTGCAGCCCAGGTTTGCAGCAAAGGAACTCTCTCCCTTATGTGCAGCTTACAGTTCTGGGGGCAGTTACACCTGGTTTCCTTCTTCCTATGCTG